>NC_135499.1:116103536-116415281 GCF_052857255.1 Amblyomma americanum
GGAATAAAAAAACGTAAGCAGAGTGAAATTTGAAAAGATAAAGAACAAATACAATGCGCAAGATCACAGGCGTATATACAAGCATACCACATGTCAAGCAGTTTTTCGTAAAACGCTGCGTCTGATGCTTCAGACAGTGTCCTGAGGCAGTGCATTCCGATAAACAGTCGTTCTTGGAAAAAAAAAAGTATTTAGATAGGTTAGTTCTCGCATTCACTGTTCTCAGTTCAAGTCTATGTTCATTCCGATATGATATGATGTGGATCTAAGAACTGCTGTGCCCTATAAATGCCAGCATCCCACAATACATTAATCTATGGCGCCCAAGTTGGTGTCGCAACCGTGAGCCGCCGTTTAATACCGTTCACGAAGGTGACGTTCGTGAGCACTTCGCAAGCAGTAACACTGCCAGTTTCCGGTTGCAGGATAACAGCCTATAAGATCGCATGGTGTATATTTCCTCAGTAAATATCAGGAAAAAAAAAAAAAACTTCCAATCGAGCGTTACATGAACGTGCACGGGATTTCTTGGTTCTCCAACCACATCACAGACGGAGAGACACACCCTGAATGTAAACGAGGAAAATCGGAGCAACAGCCGGGGAAGCAGCCAGCTACAGACACGCGAGCGTAGAGGCGCGAAACAGCGGCTATCGACCGGTCGCCGGGGGGACGAATTAGCGCCTCTTTTCCGCAAGCAAAAAGGGGACTCGAGCTGGACTACGACGCTCCCTCCCAGAAGAAACCGCTTCTGGGCAGCTGGCGATTTGCTGCTGGACGCTGGTGTCGCAACGGGGAGTGGACCTGTTGGGAGGGCTGCGATTCCCCACCTGCGTTCTCGTTTCGGACTCACAACGAGTCGCGCCGGCCGCTCGAATCCTGTTATTCATGAGGCGCGGTGCGAGCGGTGTTCGGACAGAGCGGCCCCTGGGAGCAGTGACAACAATTAGCGAAATGAACGCGTGGCACTGGGCGTGTTACGGTGACTCGATAGAACTGGAACGAGGAAGGGGCGGTGGTATAAATGTGGACGTGATTTTGCCTTCGCCCGACAGGTGGCCATAGACTGAAGCAGCTGCTGAGGGGGAATTAGAGAATAAACGAATAAAACTGGAGACATTGAGAACTGGAAGGCGGGGGAGCAGAGAAGAGGGGTGTGACAACGCACTGGTTGGTGTGTACTTATCTACGGACAGGCTGTACGTAAGCAAAAGTGCCATAATACCGACGGTATCGGTCAGTAAGGAGCGAATCGGCTTAGAACGGACTTTGTCGCGTGACCTGCCCCCAGAGTATCCTGGAGCACGGGCGTGTCACTGCGCGAGTTTTATGGAGTGCCCTGCGCGCATAACGGCATGAGCGGGTCTTGCCCTAAAGGTCGTTTGACGCAGGTGCTTGTAATTAGGAGCGGGTGGATGCTCAGCGCGAATTGTGTGCATACTCGATCATAAGAAACCCCGAGGGGGCAAAGAAAACTAAGTGGCGCGGGGGAATGCAAGCAGTAAAAGAAGGAAAAAGAAAATGCAGAAGAAAAATTACAATCAATGTTTTCAAGGAAGAAAGAGGTCTTGATTAGTTCTTTCTGGTTGCACACGTGATTCATGAGCATGAATGTCCTCGATCGGTCTACAAAATGTACGAAGCCGTCATGCGCCTCTGACGATTCCGTGGCGATCGGCTCAGTGACCTAGTATCATGCGCTGTCTTCGCCCTAAATACAAGGTAGAATGATATAACAGCACAGGCAATGGTGTAGTATGGTGAGCGAAATACTAAGTCAACGAGTGGGAGGATGAGATTAGGAAGTTTTCGGGGATAAGGTGGTCGCAGATGGCACAGGACCGGGTTATTTAGGGAAATAAGGGAGAAACCTTTGTCTTGTAGTGGGTGTAGCTAGGCTGATGATGACGACGAAGATGGGATTCACGGAAACATTACACATTCGCCAGAAACGGTGGCCAAGTGATGCAAATGCTCAGTGTCACCGATTGGTGGGTAGACGTTCTCGACATGCTTGAAAGGCTTTGCAAGGATACTTTAGAGTACACAATACGGCACATAGCATGGCTGCCTGCCTGAGGGTGTAACAAACTGCTCCTTTGATGCTGCGTACGTCGAGGATGTCGCTTTCTCGAGGTGGTAGGAAATGCTTTGACTTGTACAAGACACGTAACAACCAGACGAGCAACATTGATGACAAGAGGAGTGAGTAATAATCATTTGGGTCTCTTTGAAGTACGTTTAGATTATGTGGCTCAGAGCGGTTTGGAGTGTCGCAGCCTGTGGCATGTTGTTCTTCGTACTGATGCGAATCTTATTTCGGAAGTGAGCTGACAAAAAGATGAAGGCAGAAGCTGCGGTGACAGAGCGAGAGTAGGCGTTGAGCATACCAATCGAAGCCATTGTTACCGCGGCCAGTGTCGGTATACGACGTAAGGAATGCTTTATCGCTCGAGCTACCCGCTGAAGACAAATGTTCAGCGCATCCCGAGATCTCGGCACGTAGAAAGGTTGACATCCGACTTCTGCTACGTCTCCGAGAAGGCCCCGTCGATAAGTAAAGGCAGACTCGAAGGGAGTTGTTTCGCGCTGCTTCTAGTTTCCTCGTGCTTGTAAGAGACAAGAGTTGAAGGTCCTGAATGTGACCTTACGTACGTGCTACAGTACATGAACTATCGAGCTCAAATTAAATGCAAAAGAGGAAATTCAAACACGAAAGCAAGAGCGCAAAAATTGTAAATACACACGAGGAGAACAAAAACAAGATTGGCTCGCTATCACTTTCAAAGGGCGGAAATCAGGCTTTAATAGTGACAGCCAGCCAGGTAAGGATTTATCTTCCTCAAAAGATATCTTCTGATCTTGTTCGCATTCCGACTGCTCCGTCGTGATTTATTTGACGCCGATAGTCTATGTTTTATTTTGCCTCATTGTGGTATTCAGGCCTGATTTATTCTTGAGGACCCTTCACTACTCACATTTCGCGTTTGCCCTTTATCGCGACTACGCGCAGGGCGCTACACCATCGGCATCAAGCATCTTATTTGGCGTTTCCGTTGTAATTTCTTCCATGTTGGTGTTTTATTTTGCTTCCAGACTGACACAAGACTGGAATCAATTAAGACGATTACTGCACTAATGTCAGCATCCATTATCGAGACTTTTTTTTTTTCCCTCGGAGTAGCCACTTGTGCTCGACTGACGCACAGTACATAGCTACTGCCTCTCCTTAAGAGCTGCATGCATCAGGCAAGCGCACATGAGTGATTGTCAACTCCCATCTTACGGTCTAACTGAATTCGGCTCGCGAGTCAACACGTGTTCACTGCGCGTTCCGTGTCCATTAAGGACCACGACCACGCGGCTGAGCGCTTTCGCTATAGTTGAAAGCACATGTGTATTTGGCGCTTCTAGGTAAGTTGGCGAATGCACGTGTTTATCATCCTCGCGTGCTCCTCATACCCTGGATAGAGAGAAAGTGTGAATTCTGGTGGTCAGGGGATAAGAGAGAGAGAGAGAGAACTCTAGGTTATGTGGTCTTAAAACAGGTCCCGCTAAGCTTCCCTGTACACCGTACGTGCCTGTTTACTTCTCCTTTCGAAATTTAAGAAAACAAGGAAAGTAGAGAGAGAGAGTAAGAATAATAATAATAATTGGTTTTTGGTGGAAAAGAAATGGCGCAGTATCTGTCTCATATATCGTTGGACACCTGAACCGCGCCGTAAGGGAAGGGATAAAGGAGGGAGTGAAAGAAGAGAGGAACAAATAGGTCCGTAGTGGAGGGCTCCGGAATAATTTCGACCACCTGGGGATCTTTAACGTGCACTGACATCGCACAGCACACGGGCGCCTTAGCGTTTTTCCTCCATAAAAACGCAGCCGCCGCGGTCGGGTTCGAACCCGGGAACTCCGGATCAGTAGTCGAGCGCCCTAACCACTGAGCCACCGCGGCGGGGAGAGTAAGAAGCAGAAGAACGGAAATGCAGGGAGGTTAACGAGGCGATGCCCTGTATAGGCTCCCCTACTCATGGGGAGGGGAACAAAGGGGTAAAAAGAGGAAAAAATTAACGGCAACGAAATGAGTTTTTCACTGTCCATAGCCGACTATGACAAGGTGACGGCGCGCCCTTAAAGCTTCAAGGTTTATTGCCGGGAACTCAACCCCGAGTCCTTTAAGAACTTCACGAGCGCCTTCACCGCTGTTTTTTGTGATGCAGGTTTTGTCCAAGTAGTAGTAGTAACTGGTTTATTAAAATAATAATAAAAAAGTAAAAATAAGGTTTCTGTAGCCCCGGCACCTGCCATCGATACTGAAGAACCTGAGCTGGGGCAGCGGAAATGAAGGATGGCAGGCAGAATGGAGAAACGAAATGGAAGAGGTGAGGGGACACGAAGAGATGATAGGGGGAGAAGTAGTATATACAAACTATTTACACAATAATAAACATGTACAGGTTGCGCGCGTGATTAGTTCATGATGAAGCAATAAAAACACACGGGCACGGCACTATGTTCACTGCAGCCGCAGTTGGGCGTCCAGCCGTTTTTGTCCAAGGGCCCAGAATCTTGGTTTCTGTTGAGAGGATTGGATGTCAATATAATTTACGCCTCCCATCAAGTATTCGTTTTTTTTTCTTTTTCTGAAATGCCTTCTGTTCTCTTGTTTGCTTCGCTGCCAATCGTAAGTGGGTAAACGACACAACACGCGTGACCTCAATACGGTAGAATGGGGAGCGCTTTGCATTGCTCAGTGTGAGCTGAAGACTTCTTGCTGTTGCGTTTGTGTGCTTAGGCGGCAGAGCGGAGCGCGGCTGAACTGCAACCGTTAGACCGCTTCGCTGAACGTGTATAAACCATCGCACAATTCGCCGTCCTTGGGAGCATACCAAAAAACGAAAAAAAAAGTAAGCCAGGCACTGTTCTCTTCTATTACATGTGAAAGTTGCAGCATTGGATAGTCGTAAATAAACAAGAACGCAGTAGCGAATACGAACAACGATGCTATCTAGAGACTTTCGGAACTGCTGGGCGTATAAACCGCATACGGCGGCGGAGTGGACTAACAGCAGCAAATGTAGACAGCCTAGAAACACGCGGCATCAAGTAATCAGGATATGCCGTCGATATCTCCTGCACATTCTTGCAGCCCGACCCCATTGCTCAAGGATTACGCCGCGCTCGTTGCTAAAGTATGCGCGAAAGAGGCTCGCGCCGTTCTTCCGAAGCGGTGGTCGGGCCGTAAGCGAGGCGCCCTTGGCTTCGGAGGCGGCGACGATGGGGCGAAATCACCGCTGGCCGCGACGTTCAGCCATGCTGGGCACGTCCCGGCGCGGACGCAGCCGCGGGGGGTTCGGCGGATGCTTATGCGCGCGCACTCTGAGACCATTTAGTGCGTGAGGGAGATTTATTTCCGTTGTTTCGTTTCTTTCTTCCGCACTTCCGCCCGGCGCTGATTGCGTTCGGCCAGGACGAGCGATTGGGCCCGGGTGGTGCTCCTAGTTCACCTTTCCGCCTATCGGGGTGCCTTTCAACGAGGCGCGGGCTGGCCACCCTGTGCGGGTACACCGTGAGCACTTTCACCGCTCCGCCGACAGGTCAGGAGGTGTGTACTGGTTGACGCCATGGGAATCGGGACTTCTGTACTCGGCATGCACACCTGCAGGGCCGATTTTGCTGCTTTATAACACTCTTGTTTGCGCAGCCGTATTGCGCCTCGTCTTCCTTTGTTTATTTATTTATTTTTCTTTTTTGACTACGCGTATGCAGGTGACACTGCGTATTGAGGTCACGTACGTATGAACAGAGTCGGTCAAAAGTTCCCAGGCCACGAGGTCTGCTTTTTAGCAGTACAGTACGGCAGTTAAGACAACCCTGAAGCTCAATATATCTACAGAGGGCAGAATAGGTAACCTCTGAGAACCTTGATCGCTTTATCGGCATCTTAAATGCCAGGATATACTGAAGAAAAGCAGACCCCGTTGCCTGGGGATTTTTCGCCAACCCTGTGCACGCACAGTACAGTACGAATCACACTTAGAGGGAACACGGCAACGCGTGACCGTCGCGCTTCGCGAAGCGCTACCGCCGGGATTCGGCGAGAATAGGCGACATGGTGCATATGCGTCGAAAGAGCAGCCGGCCGTGCATTCATACTGCGCATGCACCTTTGCAGCCCATTCTCGCCGGCTGTCGTTGGTAGCGCTTCGCGAAGCGCGGTGGCCCCGCGTTGCCGTGTTCCCGCTAAGTCTGACGCTTACTGTACGTGTAAGTTGCGACGAGAAGGTCAAATTTCACGCTCCGTATTATGAGCCTCCGTCGATCCCGAATCATGGGGAAAGGCTCGAAGATGACGTGGCGACAACTACCAGAGACAAAAGCTACCGGTTTGACTGGGACAGATACGGCTGCTTCGTTTTAGATGGATGAATTCAGTTTATGAGATCACTATGCGCAGCCTGGCGAGGCCAGGAGCGGTCCTCTATCTGATTCGCACCGTTATTGGATTCGAAGAAATGACGCAAATAGCGAGGCAACTTTGTTTTGGTATTTATTTCGGTTAGCTGTTGGCTGTGCAAGCTCAGAACGAAAAAGACGTAGCAACACACAACGTCTGCTCATCCCCATTAGTTTGGAACGACATCTGATTTCAGAGTTTTCCCAACAGACATGCTCTGTATCAACTACAGACGCTTGCTTTGCTTGTACCGAAACCATGGCCGACAACCTCGTGTTACTCGGTCCGTTAAGGGCACTGAAGCGCGTAAAATCGGCGGATTAGGCGCTGAGTT
Source organism: Amblyomma americanum (assembly GCF_052857255.1). Lineage (NCBI taxonomy): Eukaryota > Metazoa > Arthropoda > Arachnida > Ixodida > Ixodidae > Amblyomma > Amblyomma americanum. Next base: position 116,110,325 of record NC_135499.1, read on the forward strand.
CCGCGTTGGCAACGTCCGCTTTCAGCCGACCTCGGGAGGTTGGACTATACCCGCTATCGCTATTTCCATTAGTCTCGGTGGGTGCCACTCCACAACCGCCGCTCTTATCTATTTTATCCTCCGGGGTAATGGGGCGAAGACTCAGACAAAGTGGAGGATTCGGTTTGACGGCCCTCAGCCAAGAATAAAAGTATCCATAAGGACTCTGCGACTCGTATCAGAAACGACGGGAGTTCTATAAACAAGGATGGCTTTGGCATTACGTCGGCCGTTGTTGCCAGACATGGGCAGTGTCCCGTTCTCGCGTAATCCTTGTTCGGTTGCGACACGGATGCGTTCAACTTGCGGAAGACTAAGGTCACGCCCCTTTCTGGCGGCCACTTCGCCGGTGTACACGTGGGAAGGAAGATGCGACTTCATGTTGTTGTTTTTTTGCGCCAGCTTACCAAGAGAAAACAAAGAGAAAAAAACTGGTGCCCTCGTAAATTCGCGATTCGGCCACGATTTATGGATGGCGCAGCAAGTATTCTCTATAGCCGAGCTCAAGAACGGTGCCCATATTTGGAAGGACCAGTGCAAATCGCTGTAAACGGCTCAAAAGTCGTCCACGATTATTGTTGGGATACGCTAAGATTGCAGAGCGCTTTTCATTTTTAATGAAAACCATATTTCTCCGGCAAAACCAATTGATGTCAACCACAGCTAAGCGCACGTTACCCGCCTGTCCTTCACGCTGTCATCAGGCCTTGCGCTCATATTGCCAATGCACATATACACATAGGGCATCTAGCCGCCGCGGTGGCTGAGTGGTTACCTACGGCACTCGGCTGCTGACCGGGTTCGATCCCGGCCGTGACGGTCGAATTTCGATGGAGGCGAAATTCTAGAGGCCCGTGAGCTGTGCGATGTCAGTGCACGTTAAAGAACCCCAGATGGTCGAAATTTTCGGAGCCCTTCACTACGGCGTCTCTCATAACCTGAGTCATTTTGGGACGCTAAACCCCCATAAACCTAAAGCAAACGTAGTGCATTTGCATTGCATATCATATAGTGCATCTGTATGGCATATCCGCAAAGCGCATCTGCCAATGCGGGTGCGCAGGATATAGTTTTTATTTTTTCGCTTATAAAGGCGGTAGTCGGCGGGTGCACTGACCTCTTGGTACCCTTCTTCTCCTTTCCTTTCCAGACTATTGTACAACCTAGTGTTGCGAACAAAAGGATCGTCAGCGCGCCCTTGAAAGAGCGTTGACGCTTAAGCGAGTTACTTTTCAACGAGACAAGCTGCGAGGGCACTGTCGAGAGGGCCAGTTCCTTCAGCGCTGGCCGGAGCAGGATGGGTGTGGGCACAGATGCCCAGCAGCGTTGATCGGGCCGACACGCCGCCCCCTTCCGTCGTAGAAACAAAGCGAAGTGATTCTATGCTCGGCGTAGAGGGTGCGCAAGGTCGGGCACGCACGTGCATGAACACACGCGGACGAGGAGCGGTGCAGGACGGAAGCTCGCGCGCCTCAAATCGCCTCTGCACGCACGGGCCATCGAGTGTCTCCGACCGTTCGCAGGCGCGGATCTTCTCTCTGACGACCACCGGCGATGGCCCCAGCTTCCTGCTGCCTCTTTGTCTTTGCGCGTATAACACGGAGGTGCCACCCGCTGTCGCTGTTTGCCGAGGATCTGGTCCCTTCACGGCTTCGCGTGATGGTATACCTGTTCCCGGCGAAAAAGGGACGCGTTGTATGCACTATGATTGTGTTACGTTCGGTATATTTTTATATGAGAGCTTTGTTGTTTTGGTGTTGAGCTCGCTACGACATGCCGGCGCTTTGTGTAGGAGGTGTCGGAGAAACCCGAAGGAAATAACAGTTGATGGATCCACCTGTACCTTATGGCCATGCAGCCCGAGAAAAACGCGAATGTGCCTCTACTGTATGTCAGTTTACCGGCTTTTGCCCTTAGTCACTTCAGCAGTCTCCAGTTTGCGAGCGTGACGCTCAGTTTTCCACACATATGACTGTAGCAAAGCCATCCTCGCGTCTCATTTGCTGAGTAGCTTCTTATGCTCCAATGACACTTTTGGTTCTGGGCAAGATATATATGCACACTGCGCGTTGACACTTGAAAACAAGTAATACTTTTTGCTTTCGTAGCTCACACACCTTTACTGACGTGCGCCTTTAGCTTGGAGTCTCCGGGCTTAAGAAGGGCTTCAATCCCACTTCTTTAGAACTAGTTTATAACACGGAAACCTTTAGAATACCTTAGCTTCCTTCGTACACGTATCGCCAGACGCCTTTCCTTTTACCACCTCGCGAACCGCAGCGGTGGCCTAGTGGGCTGAGCATCCGCCTCGCATGCGGAAGGTGCGGGGTTCGATCCCCAGTGCCGCTGGGTGCCCACCGGTGATACAATGGGTACAAGCTTTCCCCTGGTCTGGGGCTCGGCTTATTTAGGGTGAAACGCTTGGAAACTGGCTGGGTCTTTGAACCCGCCTTGAGTAGAAGAAAAATACCTTGCGTCACCATCACCACCACCACCATCATCATCATCACCATCATTTTTACGCCCTCCGAGAGGACCAAGTCCAGCTCGTCAACCAAGCAAGGGCGGTGGCATCAGCCAACGGACTCCCGGACAATAGGGACCCTGACCACGTCAACACCTCGCTCCCAAACGTGCCGATAACACATTTTCGCCGCCACCGCCAGCATGTGCGGTGCTACCTTCCTCGCGTGCGCATCCTCCTTCGACGTCTCTCCCCTTAGTACATCCGGGCCCTGCTACGCCTTAAGCTAGGCATAGCTCGCGTGCGCACCGACTGTCTTTTCCACCTTCTAGCGTCGCCCACGGAACCACACGGAGTGGCCCCTCGCGTGCCTCTATGCTATGCAGTATTTGCCAGTGCGGAGGCCACGATGCTTGCAGAGTGCCAGTAAACGGGCTGCTATGCCGCCACCGAGCGCTGATGCCTGCTCTCTGCGTCCGGATCCTTCAGAGTCTGCGAGGCACGAAGCTATGCGGCGAAGCGCAGCTGGCCTTGAGCAAACACGGCTGCTTTCACCCGCCGACGTTTGTCCCCTCCCACCGTGGTTCCACTCCGCAAGGTCCGCTTCCCTTCCCCTTCTTCCTCCCAGCGCGCTTTTGTTTTAACCGGGGGGCCTCGCTAGCCAGAACAGGAAATGGCCCGAGGATCGTCTCCTGGTGCACTGCATAGTGTGGAGAGTGAGTGAGTGAGTGGATGTGGAGAGATAAAACAAACGCACCTCTGTTTCTGCGGGGGTAGAGTTTAGGGGCACCACCGACGTTGGCGTCGTTTTCTGGTCACGAGCCGGAGCTGGAGCAGAGTACCAGTTCATTTCCTTGTGTGCGTGCTTTTTGCCGCTTGCGTCACGGCAATGGCGTTAGGTCTGGTTTATCGACGAAACACGCTTCGTCGTGCCTCCGCAGCCGGTGGGAAGAAATGGACAGTGAACCATCGCTCCGGTCGTTGCGGTGAAAGAAACGTAGTCGTATGACTTATGTCAGCTTCTTCCATGGACTGTCACGTAGATGGCGCCACAGCGTTTTAAACGCACGGTGCTGCCACGAGAGCTAAAAAGTGATAGAGCTAGAGAGAAAGAAACACCTCCGAGATAGTGCCCTGTCCTAGTGATAAGTAGGGACATAGCTGTACTGAGCCCCTTGTCGGTTGGAGCCGCTACCCTGCGACCTTTTCTTTACTCGGCAACAACTCTTCTTGGCAGTGAAAGGAAGGCTACTGGGCAGAGTTTCCGTAAAGGCGCTTCTGTAGCTGGCGACATCACACAAAGATTCTTGTAGCAGTGCGTGCCTAGCAAATTCGTTGTAATTAAGAAAACTATTTTTACGTGACTTTGTAGCGTTAAAAGATGGCAGTTGTGTTAGAAATCTGCCTTGAATAAAAGATACTGACTATATAGTATGTTTTGAAGGAAAATTAATAACTGTAAGCGGGGACTATATTGTGCTGCATAGAAAGAGAGGGCGTGTTTCGGTTCCATAGCTTCCGCTGCATTGCCAGAAAAAGTTGTGGAGTATAGTAGGCCCACATGGACTATATAACCACATGCGGCACACCATCGTTGGCGAGTAGGCCATACTCTGTCCTCTTAGGGCAAAAAGTTAACTGATCGCGGCACTGGCGCGAGTGACTTTTCGATTACGACAAACGTGGTACTACAACCTTTGTCCGTAAAGTTCCGAGTCTGAGGCCATTAAAAAATGCATTAACATTGAAATAATTTGTGCAGCACCCCATCGAAATAGTCTCCCTTGCAGTCTATACACAGCGTCCAACGCTTCTTGAGGGCTTAGAAACAGTTGGAAAACGCTTCTTTTGGCAGGGCTGTCAGATCCTTTGTCGTGGATTCTTGAATGGCCTCCACGCTCCCCATCCAGCCACCTTTTAGGGCACTCTTCACACGAGGAAACAGGAAAAAATCGCATGGGAAGAGGTCAGGCGAGTATGGCGGATGGGGAAGTACTCTAGTGGTGTGCTTGGCGAGAAATTTTGTCACGTTGAGGGCAGTGTGCGGCCTTGGGTTATCATGGAGAAGGCTCCATTGTCCAGATGCCCGTAAGTCAGGGTGACGGCATCGCAGTGCATCACGCATGTGTTGGAGCACGCGGGTATAAAACTCATGATTCACCGTCTGCCCTTGTGGAACTAACTCGTGGCATATGACACCTCTGTCATCGAAAAAAAACTATCAGCATCGTCTTTGTTTTGGTCTTCTATCGCCGCACCTTTCTCGACGTCGGAGAGCTTGAGGACCGCCATTCAGTGCTCTGCCTCTTTGTTTGAGGATCGTATTGAAAGCACCATGTTTCATCTTCACCAATGATGCTGTCGACGAATGCAGCATCCTTATCTGCCTCGGATAGCAAATCAGCGCTCAGTGATGCCCGCGTGTTCTTCTGGCCCTACGTGAGTGAGTGCGGCACAGGTCTGGCATTCAGCTTTCGTTTCCCCAAGTTCTCACGCAAGATTTTGTGGCATGTGTTCACTGAGAGCATCTGATAGCATGCGGACTGTAATGGTGCGGTCTTGCTGTACGATTTCCCTGACCCTAGCCACGTTGTTTTCATTACGTGAAGTTGAAGGGCGCCCCTGCCTTGTGTCGTCTTCCACCGACGTTCTCCCCAAAACGAACCTCTTGTGCCACTCGAAAACTCGCGCCCGCGATAATGCTTCGTTGCCGTAAGCCTCACGAAGGAGCTCATACGTCTGAGTGGCTGTCTTGCCAAGCTTCACACAGAATTTTATATTTACACGCTGTTCGAGGTGGAGGTCCATCTCTCCACATTCACTCACAGTAGAATGCGCAGACGACTAGTGACAACGTATTTTCCTACATGTAGTGCCATCTAGCGGCTGCCACAGCAATGAACATAAATAGCTCAGATTAACCCGAAAAGATGGCACTACACATGAGCGCCCACATTTGTTTTGGGAAATTATTTCTAGAGAAGATAATAAATCAGTCTCGAAACTTTACGGACAAAGGTTGTATAATGCTGCAACGGCTATCGCGGAAGACCACGGCGATCGCTCTAATCTATCAGTTATAGAAATAGAATAGTTATAGAAATAGGAATCGTATAGTTATTGTTATAGAATAGGCATAGAAATTAATGTGTCTCCTAGGAAGCCAGCTAATTTTTAACTTATTTATTGACAAAACTCGCAGATCTCTCATACTCGTCACTGAATTTCTTCATCTTCCCAATTCTGAACTTGTCTCCCAGTCTCAGTGATGGCATCACCGGCTTTACCTCTTGAACATATCAATGCTCATTTTTCTTTAATTCATATGACTCTGTCTCGTTCGTTTTGTTGTTGTTGTTTTCATTTTAACCCTATTACTATTAGAAATTAACAGCTTCCATTACACAATAGCGCTTCCTGTACATCTTTGTGCGTCTCGTCTAGCAAATACGTGCACGAGAAACAGTTCGCCCTTTTGCGTTGAGTCAACACAGACTGTCTGAATTCCGCCCACGTGCAGTCATGGCAGCCTGCATAAGGATACGTGAGTGATAAGAAAGGCGAAAATGACCTTGAGCAGCAGATGAAATAGGCTTTAGGCTATGAAAAATGCGGCGCGGCGATAAAGCACGTGATTTTAGGTGACCTGAACACTGGGACTAAAAGAAAAAGAAAGGAGAAAAAGAGAAAAAAAAGCACCCGTACATTTTCGTTCCATGAGCCCGAATGCCGCCGCGTCCATCCGGTATTGTCCGAGGAGGATGTAGTCGCAATACAGGCTTTATATAAAAAAAAAGCAAACGAGAAAGGAAAACTCGCGTGCTGCATTCGATGCATTCGCTTCCAGCTGCACGGGGTGCGAAACAGCTCTTTTGTGGTCAAGGTTAATGCCAAGGCTTTTGAAACGCAGTCATCTGGAAATTTTGGACAACGAGAGCAGCTGCTTGCCATCACGGTGCAGCATCCTGTTGCTTCCAGCAATAGAGAATCAGCGGGCAAGTGAAGCATTGAGGGAGGAGCGACTGAAAGATGCTTTAAGTCCCCGTTGTAGGGGATCTCTTTTCTACGCTAGTTCAAGGTAATATTGTTCTGATAACAGTATTGCGTACGAGTTCCCTGCATTGAATATTTCCATCTGCTCCAGGCTAGGCGCCCTTTGTGATTTACTTGGCTCGACAGCTTGTTTTCTTTTTACGGGAGAGCACAATGTCAGTAAAACAGTATTGAGCATAAAAACAAAACCCAACGCACACGGCCGAGTGATAAAAGAGAAGGGTATCTGGAAATTCTGAAGAACGAGGGCGGTAGCTTGCCATGCCTGCGCAGCCTGCTGTTGCTTCCAGGAATATAAAATCAGTGGGAAAGTGAATCACTGAGAAAGTGAGCAAGTGAAAGATGCTGTAAAACGCCGTCAAAAATGGTTATTGAATTTCTGATGTCACTATAATGTAATCATAATGAGTAATCACAAACCGAACCAAAAGACATCTGTTGCGCTCTGTATATCGCCTTCAAAAATGGATATTGAATTTCTGATGTCATTATAATGTAATCATGATAAGTATAATAACACTTAAAAAAGGATGTGCTCTTCCATCAGACCGACATTACAATTTTTTGACAAGTTTTTGATTAAATGTTTTACATCGGAAGAGCAATGTAAATTATTGGTGAGTTTTTTTTCATTTACTTTCCTGATGCATGAACTCGTGATGCATTAAGACACAAGAGCAGTATTATTTTCATGCACAACCCAAGCATTTTTTAAAATGTATTATGCAGCAATGATGCACTTAAATTAACAAAACTGTGCACTTAAATATCAAGATTTGCACATGCCATAAATTGCGTGAATGACGCCAAAATTAATTTAGGAAACTCCTTACTAACAACTCTCTATTAACACTTGCTGGGGGCCTCTGATTAGGAGTATAGAAGCGTCAGCCCCGGGTTAAGAAATTTGGATCAGGTAGGTGTGTCGGTGTGGCGTGTATTTCAAGAGCATTGTAACGCCCTATGATCGATCTTGTTGTTACTTGCTCCTTTCAGGGATTCAGTGGAAGCCGTTTGCTGTAATGACTGGCGGGTCTGGTCCGGGACTATTCCGTGTTTCAGTCAAGTTTGCTTATATAATAGTAGTGTGGATGTTTGCGTTACGTGCAGGAGAGCATTAGCGCAGCGTTTGGGTATGATGTTAGAGAGCCGTTAGAAAAAATTTTGTTCAAGACACCACTTGTTTTCTTTTTTGGCGGAAGCACTACTTTGCGTACATCATAAACAATTCATCATTGCATCATGACCCCAATATGAGCACATAACGAATTAATGAGACTCCAAACAAGAAAAAAGCGCATCACGTCGTAATCAGAAACTCGGTGGCCGATATTAAGCAAGAATTCATCAGAAACTATACTCCAAAGTAATCAGATATACCTGATGAGTGTGATGTCCAAAATCATTGACGTTTTATCAGAAACTCATATATTTTGTGAGGGACACTACAAGCACTTGTAGTGTCTACCATTCTACTTTGTCATTCGTCTTGTGCGTTAGTTTTTGTTTTCAAGATGAACTACATCCAACTAGCCCAAATCGCCATTCTTCTAAAACAGGATTGCTTGATTATCAAAGCTGTGAAGTCAGTGAGGTTTGAAAGAGCCGACTATCACAATCCGACCAGCTTGTGACCGCTATATGAAGGGCATCACTGAATATAATTTAATCTCGCTTTTCAAGAAACAAGTGGCCAGAGATGAAGGACCAAAATATATCAAAGATCACAACAGCCGATCACAACCGCCACTGCTTGTTTCAGAGTGGTATCCGGTACACTGAAGAATTATGACCTCAAACGCTGACAGACCCACCAATGTTAACAATATTACAAACACGAAAAACATTTTGAACTCAACCCATCAGCGCAGGCGTGCAAGGCATCGTGTGGGCAGCAAACGGCCGCTCCCCCCCCCCCCCCCTCCTACCAAGCAAATATATGTGGCAGCCCACATATATTTCTGTATATTTTGTATTTTTAAATAGTTTATATTGCTGCCCTACCCCTATCTTTTCTCTCTATCGCTCTCCCCTTTCTTTCGATCTCCTTGTCCTCCACCTGTATTTTTACTCACGCTAGCAGCAGCACAGGTGCTTTAGATTTCGATGGCAGATGCCACGGCTAGCATTCCTTCCATTGTTATTTTATTAATAAAGAACCACTAATAGTTTTGAACTCATTGTGAGACTTAGACTAGAAAGGTTCCTGCTCATGCAAATGTTTATTTCAGTTCTAAAAAAATTCATCAAAAAAATCCCGCGTCCACATCACTATCATTTCATCTGTTCCGCGGGAGCTGCTATACATGTATTTGGACGTCAACACTGAACTCAGGCTAAAATCTACGAAAGCGCAGAAGTGGCTTCTCTACCAATACGCTAGATTTATTTACGGAAACTTCCAAAGCTCTTTAACTAGAGACACGAGGCTTTAAACGTCCGACGTATGTGAACTGTCGGCGACCAGAGAGAGTTCTTTCAAGGTAGGTTTATTCAACGCCCATTTCGGAGCTCGACAGAGGCGTGCTTCTGTACCAATCACTTCTTTCCCAGTTCGTCACGTACAGCCTTTGCCAAAAGTAACCGGGCACAGGTTCCGGTTTGTTTCTTAGCCGCGCATCGAAACACTTACAGCAGGCTTTAAGCTCTGAATCTGGGCAAAGTATAGGGGAGCCCTTTTTCTCACGTTCTGACACCTTTCGGTCTTCAGGGGTGCGTAACGGCTCCGTTATACGGTTGAGAATCAAAATCCTGCTGCTCGGTTACTTTTGGAAAAGTGGGTACCTGCAGGATTAGGAACAACGGCAAGACAGCGTATTTGAAGTATTAACTTTGATTTTACGGCCATTTCCCCTCACATTAATCAGGATGAAAAGCTGTTCATTTACACAGGCCGGCCGCTTGAAGCGAAAAACCAAATAGCTCCCGCTGACCACCGCTGACTCCAGTGGGCTCACTTGACCAAACAGGGATCGCAGGTGCGCGTGCCCGTGGACACATTGGACCACGCGTACGTGTGGCCCATTAATGCCGCTCTTGACCACACCGACTATCGAGAGCACTAGGTCCGTTTGAAAATCTGTTACAACTACCTCCGCCTCGGCCGCTCGAACCGATCGTCCCACCCGTTCGTAACGCGCCACAATGGACCGTTTTGTTCGCCCTGGGGCTCTTCTGCTCGGGCATGGAAGTAGTCCGTACACACGCACACACACATATATATAGGCCGAGTGGCTGCAGATTCATTTACTGGCCGGGCGCTGATCCAACTGCGCATCGAAGCATAAGACCGAGTTGGAAAGGCCCGTTTTGTTAGCGTCGCCTACATGTCGTCCGAACAAAAGGGGGAAGGTCCGGAGAAAAAAACAACAAAAAACATAAGGGCTACTTGCCGTGCCTGCCTGCCTTCCAGGGAGCCCCGGTATTTTTGTTTTGTTGTTTCCCACTGCGCGTCCTCCCGTACGTGTGTTACAGAGTCGAAGAAAGGAGATCTGATCGATGGGACACGCTCGGCTGGCCGGCCGATCAGACGAGAGCGTTCTCCAGCGAAGACGCGTCGACGGGCGGCCGTCGTTTCTTCGCGCGTAGCGAAGAAAACGCTGGCGCCTAAACGCGTTTGTCCTCGTGTTTAAACTGGGCCGAGCCGGTTAGTCTTGTTGGTTTAGAAAGAGCGGCCGCTTTTTTCCGGGAATATCTTAAAACGTGAGCCCGCCTCGCTCGATGCTTTGATGCCTCACGCGCAGGGCTGCCGCTTTATTTTTTATATATATACACCTCTCCGCCTGCTAGCCAGAGGCAGCGATTCCTATCTTTCTGTCGGGTGTTGATTATTCATAAAAGAAGGCAATGTTAGAGCTCTTAATTCTCTCTGAGTGACTGCTTCAATATGTTTGTTATTTGCTTTTGCTGTGTTTGCTGTAAACAAGGTTATTTTAGTTTTTAGTTTATTCTTTTTATTCTTGTTTATTATTTTATTTTGTTTATTTTTATGCACTCATATCTATAACGTAATTGCAATGTGCACTGTTCTCTTAACATTCACAGCGTTCTTGTTCGCTCATTCATATTACTTCTCCTGACGCTCATACTTTGTTTTATATGCTATGTTCTGTTTCTGTTTGTGTTATGTTATGTTGAACTGTATACCGTCAGACCAAGTGGTTTCCATGACTTGGTGAAAAGGAGTGGCCGGCGCCGCTATGCGGCACCACCCACTCCTTTATTGCTCATGTAGATAAAAAAAAATGCCCCCGGATCTTCGCTGCCTGAAACAAAACAGAGCTGCTGTTTCTTATCGATATAGTATGGATGGAAACAACATTATTAGACGAAAAAGAAAAAAGGAATCTTCCAGGGTGGCCCCCACAGGTCCAGGAGTCCACGGGCTTGAGCTTCACATTAAAGCTTCACTGAGGACAAAATGAACTTGGTCGATATACATCTATTACATATTATTCTAGTGACAAAGCAGATACTTTCACTGAAAACGGAGCTTTCATGAAATAGTAGCGGTCATCAAATGAAATAAAGGCATGGATAAACCCCCACCCCTCTGTTGCCCACATCCAGTCAGCGATCACAGATCCACAAGTCATTATCAGGGTCACGAGTTAGAGTGACAGGAAAAATTAACCTATTTCAAACTCTAAATCTAACAGCAATGAACACTGTTGCCGAATGAAAATCAACAAAGCCACGAAAAGTGACACAATAGAATTTTATGAAAAAGATAAGAATGCAGTTGTGCGCCTCATTCCATTAAACATTTTGCCATGTGCTTGAAGTTTCTACCATGGGGAGTGAAAGCAATTTTTTTTGGTTCGCCATGCATCTCATTAATTTATAACCTTTATATCTATGTGGAATAATGTGGGTTCTCAAAAGCTTACTCAGATTAGCAGGTCGCGATTTTCATAACAGCCATGATTTTCGCATACTCCAAGTTCAAAGGTATGAGCTGCGGTCAAAGAGCAGGCTCTGGTGTTACAGTATAGGGTAGCAGAGAAGAAACAAAAACAGTGAAACGTGAAAGAGAAACAAATAATGAACGAGTGTTATGAAAAGAGTGTTACGTGCACATTGCACATGTTGAGAGATCCTCATATTGATTTGTAGGAGCGTGTGCAGCATTGCCCCCTTGATGCCCTGCCGTTTAAAAACAAACACTTTGTAAAAAAGAATAAAGGCACGTGTTTGTGCTTTTGCTGCAGATCTTTGTCCACATAGATACAACGGCTCTACGTCGCTTCTCATGGGAAGCTGGGAAACTGAAACCCTATAACAATGGATGCTTCTGAAGACAATGCTTTCGGCTAAAAATTTACCAGAATTAAGGAGTGAACACCGACGGCTAGCATTACGTGAAACGCCATAATGAGTGAGAAGCTGCATCCTTGGCAAAACTTGAAGCTATTTCCCACATGGCTCTTTCCAACTTACGAAACGTAGCTCAGAGAGCTTCGATATGTGGCTAGAAAAGTGCCATCAATACAGCTAGATAAATTGGAAGTTTTTTTTCACCCAAATGTTTTTAACATTCTTTCCTTTGAATTTGCCGCTTAACCACCAATATTCAAAAGTGCACACTCTCATTGATGACTAAGATATTTAAGAAGGATTTTCCGCGTAGCTTAAAGCTCAGTCAAATCTGTCATAGTCTCCACTGTCTCAAATCAAAAGTCAAGGTCAAGGGTCAAAGTCAGGGGTCAGGGTCAAGGGTCAAGATGAGGTACCGAATGGTCATAGTCTTGACCACTTGCTCATACTACTATAGCTTGGGCCATACCACCAAGCAGTTAAGTTCGGTTTGACCTTGTGAGGCATTGAAGGTGGTTGTCTTATCCACATCGAAGTCAGAAGTTGTATTCCGATGAGTAGAGCTCTCGCTCTAAACTGAAATATTTCTCGTGAGTGAGAGTGATGAGTGATACTAAACATTTTTTACGAGTGGAAGCGAATTTACGGCATTCACAAAGTCAGTACTGCACGGCCAGGAAACTATACGGAGACGTTTACAGCCTACGGCTACATGCAGGGCTGCTGTGCGTCAGTAGTGGACACCTAAGAAAGGCGCAGTAATAGTAGAGACACTGAGGAGTGGCACCACGCGTGAAAGCAAAAACGTGATGTACTAAAGAGGCGATTAAAATCTCGTCCTTTTCTTTCAAAGTGATAATCACTGATTTTTAGCCCGTTAACCTCGTAGTCTGACAGCATGTGAGAAGCAAACATTCGCCAGATGAAAGAAGAAAAAAAATTAGCTAAAACATCTTTTTCTTCCAGGCGAGAGTTCTTTTCACACATGCCTTTGTACCGTTTTCTCGGCAGACGAGTTTTCTTCGAACTTTTGACAACGTCTTAATATCCGTTAAAATGCCAACGAAACCGCAGAAGAATAGTCCAGAAAGCCTCGCTCAATATACGTGACTGGATGCAGAAGAATGCATAGAAGCCTAACATATAAACCTACGAAACACTCATAGCGTTCGCTAAACCTGCAGCTGCTGAGACAGAGTCTAGCCCTCGTCCCAAGGCGCGCACACGTTCACGGGCGTCCCTGACGCTAATTTTTTCCACCCTATTACGAGCCAAATTGCTGCAGAAGCCGACCCGTGTCCGTCGGGGCCCTCCGGCGTACAAGGCGGATTTATACCTTGCGGCGTATCCCAAGCCGTGCGTCCTTTACCTTGGCGCGATTCGCGCGCGCGCCTCGAGGAGGTATCCGCGTGGTCGACAAACTTTTGCCGAGCGTGCTCGAATAGATTACAGCGCGGCGTTGGGTTCTCGATCAGAGCTGGCTTCGAGAAAGACCAGCGCGCGCCGCCGAGAGGCGGCATCGTGCGCTTATTTTTCTTTACTTGTAATCTACAAGGGCGAACCCACTATAGCGGCACACGGTGTTTCTGCCGCTAATCGAGAGCGCCCGTGAAGCGATACTGGCTGCGACGCAGCCTGTTTGATTTCGGCAAGGACTGTATACCGCTGGGCGGGCCAGCACTTGTCTTACCGCGTGTTGGCTTGGCACTGCGCGTACTGGCGTGTCTGTGAATATAGCGGGTCATTTGGAAGCTTGCCCCCCTCCCCCCTCTTCCGTTATACAACGTTGCTTGCCACCAAGACAAAAAAAAGACGAGAAATGGAATCTCAACTATATCTCTGAGCACGCACTTAATGACGCGCGTCGAAACAGGCCATACAGCGTTGCGAAACGACCGATCACGTTGCTTTGGCGAACTGCGTGAAAGCCGGTGCGCCTTTGAACTTTGAAATTCGGCGAGTCGTCACAGGATTTCTGGGTGCGCGTAGCAGGCGTGTGACTGTAAGCGACATCATTTATACCTAGGGTTGCGCATGTATACGGTGCCGTAGGGAACGCGTTTACGCGGAGAGCGTGAAAGTGTAGGCTTGGATCTGTTGCACGCTCCAAACTCAAATTCGTTTCGTGATTATTCGACGCGTGTGCGCTGACCAATTGGGATAGTAAAAGGAATAACCGTGAATCTGTCGGCAAATGATACGTATAAAAATCATTGTGGACTCGGATGCTCTGATGTACAGTCTTTGTCAAAATTATTTAGCCCAAGGTGTTCGCTTCCAAGCCGCGTAGCGGGGCTCTTGAGCACATTTGGTAGTCCTAAGCTTGGGAGGGTTGATGACTTGAGTTCCTCTCGCCTTCGCGAGATTAGGGTCCCTGAGGAAAGAGGAGCCGCGCTGCATCTCAGAAGCAGACCACTTGGGCTATATACTTTTGACAAAGACTGTAGATTTTTTTTTTGTCAAAAGTACAGAGCACAAGGGGTTTGATTCTAGACCATGCTGTCTGGCTCGTTGTACAACGCCAGCGTTTCGAATTCCTTGACGGGGGAGAGAAATTCTCTCGTCCCCACACCTCCTAAGTTGAGGACTAGTCCACAAATGCAACAAGATCCCACTACATGGCTTAGAGGGAAACGCCTTGGGCTCTTCACTTATGACAAAGACTGTACGTATGACTTGCATCTAACAATAAAAAAAATAGAAGCACGAGAGCGTTGTTCTAACGGTTTAGGATCTAATGCCCTCCTAGCGTTTTTCCGAGATGTGATAGAACCTTATGCTATATAGGTATATTCATACTGCGTAGTATCTGGTATATGTGGTTTAACGTCCCAAAGCGACATCAGCATTGAAGGGCGCACTGGTCGTAACCACCAACAAAGAAAAAAAAGACAGACGTGGATTAAGGGACTGTTTATCCAAGCAAGTTACTATTAGCGAGTAGTAACTCATTAGCATCCACACGAGCGCAGTCACACGGCTACACAAGGAAAGCTAAGAATCTTTCTCAGAAACTTGGCACTTGAAGATGATTCCGTCCTGGTCCATGGATCCGACCCGGTACCGCCGCCTGTCCGGGGCAGTGCCTCTATCATCTAAACTAACCAGGATGGCTAGCAGGGGGCAAGGCGAGGTTGAATTTATCACGAACTCGTAGCGGGAAAGGTGTTAGCCAGTACGATGGTTTGTGTCATACCAGGAGTGCGAATCCAAGACTAAGAAAGAAAAGTTAATAATTTTCATGGATGGGCTGCTTGTGCCTTACTACTGCATCTGCAGCACATTTAGGAGCCAACTTACAGTTGTTTTGACTCTTGCCAACTGGTGCAAATGTAGGACGCGACGGCAAACAGTAGACGTTTTTTAGCATACCGGAGACGTACTACCGGAGACGTACACCGGTTTACCGGACCCCTCTTGCGCATGCGCACTGGCTGCTCCTGACCCCAACAATGTCACTGCGCATGCGCAAGAGGGGTGCGGTATTCCGGTATACGTCTCCGGTAGCACGTCTCCGGTATGCTAAAAACGTCTAGTAAAGGCCTTCGCGTTTTTTTCGACGCTTCATACTTGTAACCTGCTCAATTATACGTCCGAAAACAAGCACACATAGTTTCTCGTGCAGACAGAACTCTCTCTTTTTCCCACCTTCGAGATCGGCTGCCCGTGCGATCCGAGATGTCGCACCCATTTTCAAGAAGCTCCATGAGTAATCAGAAAGAGGTGAACCAAATTGCACGTCTCCAAAAGCGGGTTACCAGCCTCACGAAAGTCTCCTAAATCTCGCGCTACACCCGCTCTTACTAATACCGTGCACCATGTAAATGCTAGACGCTTGCATCATCAGAAGGTTGTGCCGCATGTCGGCAACCCCTAAGTTGCTCTTCTGCCAGAATTCGAGTGGGCTCTCCGGATCTCACAACCGAACGGTGAGTCAGCGTGTGCATCTAATTACCGAGAGCTAACGTCGAAGAACACGGAATGAGCGGTCTGGATTTCAATGGCACAACATTCACCTTCCACGACACTGCATGATCTTACAGGGACATAGGTGGCGCTGGCTCTCGCGTGCGAACTTAGCGCCACCTAGTGGCCGCGATCGAGGTGTGGCGCGCCTCCGATTGGACGGGACCCTCTAATCGGCACAATCCGGGGCTCGAAAAATGGCGCGGCCGGCGGCTTACCACGGTGTCGCCAAGAGCACTCGGCGTTTAGCGCCTCGCGAAACTCTGCGGCGCCATATTATTAAATCACGTGGCGCTGAGCCGGCGGCAACGCAGCGAAGCAAGTTCGCGAGAGAAACGTTGGGGGTCAAAGGAGCGCGATCGGCTTATACTTCTGAAAACACACCCAGCTCGGTTTCATTCGGTGGTTGATGATGGCGAGTAACGAATTAGCCCCGTAATACCTGGTCCGTGGGTGGCGGTGCAGATGAGCTGCACGGTATACGCTCGCTTGTGCCTGCGTATGCACGCAGGAGTAGCTGTCGAAGGTAGACAGAGTGGGGGTAAAAATATAAAGAACGCGAACAGGAAGAGCTACAGCGCCGCACCCACGGCTGCGACCGCGTTCGCGAGTGAGCCAGGCGATACACTGCCAATTACAAGAGGCGCCACCTCGCACGAAGGCGTGCGCGGATGGATGCGCGCCTGTATTTTGTTTGTTCTTTTTGCTCTGTCGAGGCAGTGGTGTAGTCATGATCGCAGCTTTCTCTAGAGCCCGCGCCCCTACGTGATGGCATGTCGATTCCCACCAGGGGGGGGGGGGGGGGGAAGGGGGGGGGGGGGGGCTTGGCTCTGAACCGGAAGCAATAATGAACCGGCCGCCTGACTCCTCTTCGGGTACGCGGAAGTGGAACGCCGCTCGAGTCTGCCGATGCACAAAGATCGGCTAGGGATCCGCTGTACGCGCACACACGAGCGAAAGCCGGCCGTCCCAAATCAACGAGCCCGTTCCTGCTAAACACTGCGCGGAGAACCTGTAGGCATTGATGCGCGGATAAATCAGGGCGCACGCGGTGTCTAAATGTGAGAGCAGCAACTATAGGCGGTTGCCCGTGCCCGGCGTAGGCTGTTACGGAAGTGCTCCTGTTTTTTGGTTGTGTTAACGACTGCACTGCGCGCATTGGTTAGGGCTGTGTTTGCAGCCGGTTTGTGTACTTTGGGTAAGGTGTGGGCCGTACAATGAAGGGCTTCTGTGCAAACTTGTAAACCTTATTCTCAGTTCTCCTTGAGCTGGATACGCGCATCTCTTCTATCTCTCTTACTCTGCCTGCTGTGTGGCATCAGACTGCTCTCCGGCGCAGTGAAACGGTTTATAGTGCAACGGAAAATGAGCTTGCAGCTTCCTGTCTTGAATCCGTGCTGTTATTTTGATTATTCTGTAATGAGATACAAGTTTTAAAAATAAATACGAAAAGAAACAGCAGTTGACAACAAGGACGCATTGTCTGGAGGATGCTTTATTACTCCCTAACGGATCAGATCAGTAAACGAAATCAATATTTTAATATCTTCTCGAACAAGCGAGTCACCGGCTTCAAAATTCTTCCTCTTATAATCCCGTATTGCGATTAGCGTTTTGTTTAAGTCGCAAGAAAATTTTTGAAAACAGCCTATTTGCTTGTGGAGGAGGAACAGTGTGTAGCGGTCATATGAATGTGCACGTATACCTTCACTGCAGGGTCCAGTTGTTTATCCGCCTGCAGCATAGCGCAAACATGATCCTTCCCATTCCGATAAGCCGCACTATACGGAATCGCGGCAATTGAAACTTGTATTCTTACTCAGCTCGCTAAAGCTCCACATTTTTGGTCCTTTCAACAGAAAGCTTGTGAAGAATTGGCGTCCTACGTTCAAGAGGGAGGGTCCAGGTAGGGAAGAAATGCGTTTAATGACGAAGTTAACGACAAACAGACAAATGGCATCCGGTGAATAAACTTTATTCTGGTCAACCTTCTTAGTGGCCGCGAAAATGGCGGTTAGTGTGAACACATTCTCGGCTCTTCTTTTTAACAGGCTGCATAGGCGGATGCAAAGGGGCGCTCGGCAATTTTGTTGGGCTCCTGAGCTGGCCTGGCATTAGTCGATTATGTAATACAGCCGAAGAAAAAGCTGAAATTTGGCGCTTAACAGCCTTTAAATGTTGCGGCCCTGGGAAGAGAGGAGAGAAAACGGGAAAGGGACCCTATAAGGGAGGCAGCCGCCGCTGACAATTACCGAAGTCGTCGCAGCTGCCTAACTGGAGGTGGCCCGCATTCCCTCCTAACTTATTCTACCTCCGAGTGCTTTTGAACGACAGGCAACTGCTGACCGCGAGACCACGAGTCGCAGCGCGTACAGAATGCGCAGTGTGTTTATCGCAGCTCACATTTGCATTCGCAAAGCCATTTACCAGTATTTTTTTTGAACGACGTTTCTGGTTCTTGTTGTTGCCATCGTAGCAAGTTTTCGAGCGCGTGCCTTGATTAGTGTGCGAGTCCACACGCGCGAGGTGTACACATAACGGGCCGGACGGGAACGAGTCATTTTCGCCGAGGGTCGCGGGCGCAGCCAGGTCCGGCCGTATTGGCACACGTCCCTTTCATGCGCGGAACGAGTTCGTTTCACGGCGCATAATGAGCTGGGATCCGCGCTCACGGCATTTCTCGTCCAAGGTCTGGGCGTAGGTTGCGCGCATGCGTAGTCGGATGCGTGCACCAAGACGGAGTGGGAGATGGTATGCAGCACGCGAAGTGGGCTCACGGATCGAGTCCGGGGGGCTGCATTCAAGCGCCGAGTGAGCTGTAACTGCGGATGAAGATGTTATGGCACTGACGATGAAAGGCTAACGATGCTGCATATTTTCGTCGTCAGGAGCGCTGATGACGATACACCAGCGGTGATCACGGAATGTCTTTGAACACGCTTTCTGTAACGTGATCCGCACGTGGCACGCGACCACTGATCTATTAGGGTAATGGGGCGGATATTAAGGAAGAGGAAAGGCAGTCGCCGGGGGTGGTTGAAGATGACGCGAAATAATGACTTTCGGATATTCGTGTGCGTAGGGGGAGGGCGCCAAACACAAGGCCCTGCTGGGAGAGACCTTAGTTATATAATGAGCATAATTCAGATGATCGTTAATTCGTGACGGTGATGCTAGCAGCTGCGTCTCCGTTGTCAGAGCCAATGAGCAGAGCTTTTTGGCCGCTACACGACTCGGCTGCGTCGGTTTGCTGGAGTCGCTATTCCATCCTGATACGCCAGAACTCTGAACTTTTCTGATTCTCCAATGAAGGCTCGGTACGCTGAAGATGTAGTTAATTAAAAGGTGCTCAATGAGGAAATGGTTTTTGTTCAGTAGTAACAGAGAGCATTCGGCTCGTTTTAAGAGGTTGAATGGTTGGTGGTGATTGGCGAGGCCATTCTTTTAGTTAATAATAACAATAATTGGTTTTTGGGGAAAGTAAATGGCGCAGTATCTGTCTCATATATCTTTGGACACCTGAACCGCGCCGTAAGGGAAAGAGAAAGGAGGGAGTGAAAGAAGAAAGGAAGAATAGGTGCCGTAGTGGAAGGCTCCGGAATAATTTAGACCACCTGGGGATCTTTAACGTGCACTGACATCACACAGCACACGGGCGCCTTAGCGTTTTTCCTCCATAAAAACGCAGCCGCCGCGGTCGGGTTCGAATTCTTTTAGTTAACCGAAAGCGAATCGCGACATAGCAGTCACTGCGCGTTCATCGCTGGAACGATTGACCTGTTCGACAGTATGACTATAGGCGTGACGCAGAAATTCACGGATACGCCGATTGGTACCAATTAGCATAGAGCTTGAGACACGTGTTAAAAGACGAGAAAACTCTGAACATTTCTGAGTACACAGCTTACTGAATGTGTCGGCTCTTATTTTGGTCACACCACGCGGGAGAAAAAAAAAAGCAGGGAAATGAAACATGCGGAGCCACGAAGAAATTCAAACCGCACTGAGTGGTTTTATCGATTTTTAGAGCCGGAGCTCTACTCCTCCCATGCAAAACGTCAATGTCTGACCAAGCGGCTGAGCGGGGCCGTGGCTGTGACCTTCCCAACTGCGTTTAACAACGTGATTCACCACAGTTGCGCTAAACCACGTGACTCGCCATTCATCTGATCAAATAATAAAAAGCGCGAAGGGTTGCTTGACAACCGCATGCAGGTAAGCCATGGAGGAGTCGCGCGCTGGAACCAGTGCTTCGGCTGTGTGCCGTAGACGGCTGTTTGAATCTGACGATTCTTATGATCAAGTCTTCTCTTTAATCAAGCAACAACCAAGTAAAGTCATTGATTTGCAATAAAGTTAAACCACAGCAAATGGTGTCTGACCATGCTTAATCGAGCTTCCGCTCTGTAATCTTGGTTCAGCCGGGTTGAGCCCCAGCCGATTTTTTTTTGCTTTCATGTTTTTTTTTCTTTCTGGACGCCCCACTCCAGTTGTAACCTACACAGTGCTGTGCGCGTGTGTGATTTAGTCCCTCTAAAATGAACCAATCACGCGCACAACCTGGACACATTTCTTATTTTGTAAATAGTTTGTACATATTACTTCTCCCCCTGTCCTCTATTCCTGTCCCCTCACCTCTTTCATTTCATATCTCCATTCTGCCTGCTTGCTGTCCTTTATTTCCGCTGCCCCAGCTCAGGTGCTTCAGTATCGATGGCAGATGCCGGGGCTAGCAAAAATCTTTTCCTTCCTTTTTACTATTATTTTTAATAAAACCACTACCACCACCACCTTTTTTCATAGAATCCACGACGTTGAAAACGTTGCTATCGAAGTGTGCAGGCCATACTTCGAGCACGGTTTCCGTCCTACAACAGCATGCACTGCACCGGGAATGACCACAGATTATTTCTGTGCGCTCCCGTCTTGAACCCTTCGCTAATCGACGCACACACAAAACAAGAAAAGGGATGTAGAAAGAAGAGGAATGCAGGCGCAAGCCAGTGATCAGCGAAGCGAACAAACGGGAGAATAAGAGCGAATAAGAAATGATCGTTGATGTATACGGCCGCTTTCGCCCCGCCTCTCCAACCAAGGCCGCTTCCCTGACAGCGCATTTTTCTCCCGCGCTCCGAGCAAGCGCGCCCAGATGCTATCCGTTCCGGCCAGTGCACCACTCGTATACATGCATGATCGGGAGCGCGCGGCGACAGTGCGCGCCTCGCCGCGACCGTCGCTAATTGGGGCCTCGGGGTGTGCAGGTACCCCGCGCCACTGTCGGTCGCCGCCAGACTCGCTGGCACAGATACCGGGCCCCTATCGCGGGGTCGCTGCGCAATTAGCGACGCCGGCGCTCGCCGACTCGGCCTATGCGCGGACATCGTGCAGGCAGAACGCCGCCGGTGGAAAAGAGCAGTGCAGAAAATAGCGCAGGGACTCGAAAATGTGCTTAGGGAGTCACTGAATACAACAGCGAAACAATTTTTAATAATAATAATAATAATAATAATAATAATAATAATAATAATAATAATAATAATAATAATAATAATAATAATAATATAAAATAATAATAATTGATTTTGGGGGAAAGTAAATGGCGCAGTATCTGTCTCATATATCGTTGGACACCTGAACCGCGCCGTAAGGGAAGGGATAAAGGAGGGAGTGAAAGAAGAAAGAGGTGCCGTAGTGGAGGGCTCCGGAATAATTTCGACCACCTGGGGATCTTTAACGGGCACTGACATCGCACAGCACACGGGCGCCTTAGCGTTTTTCCTCGATAAAAACGCAGCAGCCGCGGTAGGGTTCGAAAATCGACTCATTTGGCTCTTCGAGACATTCATGAGGCTTGCTCAGGAGCAAAAGGGATTTATTCTTGAGAAAGTTTTATTTAAAAACGCGGCATTTTTTCCTGCCCCGCCGCGGTGGCTCAGTGGTTAGGGCGCTCGACTACTGATCCGGAGTTCCCGGGTTCGAACCCGACCGCGGCGGCTGCGTTTTTATGGAGGAAAAACGCTAAGGCGCCCGTGTGCTGTGCGATGTCAGTGCACGTTAAAGATCCCCAGGTGGTCGAAATTATTCCGGAGCCCTCCACTACGGCACCTCTTCTTCCTTTCTTCTTTCACTCCCTCCTTTATCCCTTCCCTTACGGCGCGGTTCAGGTGTCCAACGATATATGAGACAGATACTGCGCCATTTCCTTTCCCCAAAAAACCAATTATATATATTTTTTCCTCCGCCACTGTAGATTCGTACTCGAGATGTCAGTGATGCAAATGACTCCGTGATCCCGTGTAGGAAAGAAGTGGTCTAGCCTCAGAGATGCTCGTTGAAAAAAAATTGACGTCACCGCAGTTCGCCCACGAAAACGGTCGCTCGTTGCAATACCTGGATTAAATCTTTTTTAAAATCATTTTTATAGCTTATAAAATCTAAACTTTTAGTGAAAGAAGCCAGTTCGTTATTGGCCCGTGTTCTTGTCAACATGCTTCACCATGGGCCGCTGTCAACAGAAGTGGCTGAACCCCTCCTCAAAAAAGGAGCTCGCGAGAGCCATGCAGGAGCTGATGCCAAGCTATGCGAAGTTAGACTGGAAGTGCTTCCGTATCTCCACAAGATAGCCCGCAACCTTAAGATGGTAACAAGAGCGTTCCGGTTGAGCTCTCAGCGCCGCTAGTGTTCGATTACCTGTGACTTCATGTTGCAAGTGCAGGCAAAAACCGGCAGTGTAAGGGAACATGCTGGAAATCTGACATAGGTTGGTGCCACGCGCCTGTTTGCGCGTTTTATTGCGGTTGTGAGTCGTGATTTTTCGATATTAAGATGCTAGGCAGGAGCAGAAACATCATTGTTCGCGTTTTGCTAGGGTGCCTTTCACATAAAAAAAAAATGGCAGTGGCTTAACTCGGCTAACCATGAATTCAGCGAAAAGCAAGCACGCTTGCTGAGCGTCTCAGTGTCGTGCATGGCAGCTTTGCTACACGCTCGCGACAGCCGTTCTATATATACCCCCGTGACCACGTGGCTATGGCGTGGTATCACATGGTCTTACGACACCCCCATCGCATGTCATCACGTGGCTTCACATCACCCCATCGGATGTTCTTGAGGTCAAAGGTCAACCGAAAGCTCATCCAATGTCAAAGTTCAACTAAAGGTCAGGGGTCAAGGGTTTGACACCATAACTGCACCACATATGGTCAAACACGGCTATCCTTGGTTGGACTGAAGGTCGTTCAAGGTCGTTGTGCTGTCTACCCGAAAACTACTTTACCTACCGTAGTGAAGCTTTCCGCTGCAAGAAGAAGGCAATGTCCGGATTTGAGAGCCATCCATCTTTTGCATGCGTGCAAGTTGAATTCCTCGCATCAGTGCATCAGTTTTTGTGTGTACCTTGCTATGTATTTATACTTTTCGTCGCTGGAGCATGCGCAGCATGCTTCCCTCAGAGTGGATTTTGTGCTGCAAGACTTCGCGTAAGCATAATTTTTAGTGTAGCGCCTCTCTGAGTCCTTCCTGCTTACGATCTTCCCTGTAGCTCCTTTTCTATCCTTTTAAGAATATAAACCAACTCGCCCAACAACAACTTCTCTTGAAATCTGTCGTGTTTTAATCCACGCGCTTATCTATAACCCATAGGACCATGTCGCCAGCGAAACATTGTCGAGGCAGGTTTTAGGTCAACGGGCTCGCAATCACAGCCCGCGAAAGGGGTGACTGAGCTCCAGAATCGAACTCATACATGGCCGAAAGGACAGATATGGACGCTGACTCCATCTCCGCCTTCTAAGTACTTCTGTGGTATCTTCAATCTCTCTCTCTATCTTCTTTGTCCTTCCTAAAACGAGCGTAAGAAGGGGAGGAGTAATTCCAAACAAGCACAAACACAGATCCAGAAAACGTCTATACATCTCGTGGGACGCCCCACATAGCTTGCACATCAGAATTTAAGCAAAATATATACGTAACGATCATGCGCAAAGCGTAGGCGTTAAAAACAAACGCGCAGGCCATGGTGTAACCAGTTCGACGTGTCTATCCTCTGAAACAATGCCCGAATTGCAATGCTGGCCCCTTGTTGAACAAATACAGCGCACCCTTCCATTTCTTTCTAGACTAAATATCACCCCTTATATTGCACGGCTTCCATTAATGCGTGCGAGGCTCCACGGATGATGCAGCGACGGCAATAATGGGTTCCATAGATAACAGCCGTTAGTGCGGGATCCGCTTGCATGTGGCCTATAGCAGCAGCGCTGTATCCGATCGCAGGATCTGTATAGGCCGCCTCCATCGCTGCGCCTCGATGGCCTCCACCGAATGTCGCGCGGCCTCAGCGCCTGTGAGATATACGCGCTGAAGGCGGCGTTGGACATACGTGCTCGATGGCCTTTGCAGATAAGCTCTCGGACGGGCCGAGTCGCGTCGAACTCGGCCTACACCCATTAACGGCGCAACCTTCGAAATGCGTACGCGTTATTTTCCTCGGCGCTCATTTTTTGCCGGGTAATATCCCTCCCAGTTCACCTGATGCCAGATATCGTCGATGATGTTTCAAGCTCTGAGAAGCACTACTTTGTTTACTTTGTGAAACATAATGAGTTTAACGAGGGCGCCTTCGCCACCAGGAGCGGCGAGACGCTGCCGAGAGGTACCTGCTTACGTGCTCCTTTTATAGCTAATCATTAGTGGCACTCGTTAGGGGTGCTCGGCCCTGGCAAAAAAAAAAAACGAAAACAAAAATAGTTTCAAAGCATGTTTCATCCATTAATCAGCCAAGCAGTGCTGCAAGGGTTATTACGCGAAATAAAGAGCTGAACATATTCATTGGGCGCGCGACATAATGCGGCGATAAAAAATCAATTCGAGCAGTACATGTCCTTCGCATCCTCCCTACGTGTCCTTCAAATCTGACGCCGCATGTAACTAAATAAATTGAGCTGACACGCATATCAAGCGAAATAAATGCTAAGTCATGACCGCATTCATCATTCGGGCTGTGTATCTGCTGTTTTAAGACATTGGCACGCCCAGCAAATAAGCTTCAGCATATACTCGGCGGTCGCAGAGTGCGAAAACATCAGTGTTCAATAATCTTTAGCGCGGGTTTGCGTCCCGTCAGGTGGTTAAAATCAACTGACAGCGCCTCATCTATGGTATGTCCGGTGACGAGGATTCAACGCTGACATATTTATTTATTTATTTGTACATACTGCAGCTCTATTGGGCTATTGCAGGGGTGGGTGTAAACAAAACAACGTAGAGAAAAGAGGAGCACAACAATGGCGAACAGCAGAAACAATGTGAGTAGAGAAAAAAAAGCATATGCAAGAAAAGGCAATACTATTCAATAGCCTCTAAAAACAGTCTTAAGGGAAGAGATCGCGTACAACCAGGTAAAGAATTCCAGCATTCGATTACACGCGGAAAGAAACTATACTTAAGAGTGCTCGTACGGGAAAATAAGGAGTGATATAAATAGGAATAAATTATTTTTCATGCAGGTTTTTATTTACGTTTAGAGGAACCTGCTCCCGAGTTAGACTCGGTGACCGCTGCACATAATTTGAGATGCAACCAAATGATCCGTCTAACGGAGGATGAAAAATCAATACGATAGTCTGAACCTATCTTTAATTTATATCAGTGCCCCTCCTGAGGCCTTATTGTTGGTCGCATTGGCTCTGGAGGTTGTTTGACGCAAGATAACCATGACTGAGGGCTCGTCGCGCACAGCTTTGAAAACACGCTGCTGTTCTGAAAGTTCACAGAATGATTACCGTACAAAAGGCAGCAGCAAGAACACTATGCAGAAAAGCGGGCATTACCAAACAAAACCAAACTTTCAGGGTGAGAAAAAAGAAAGAAAACTGAACTTTAAGCGATCTCCTTTAATGTCTCCTTTTTCATTTTCTTTTATTTCAAGTTTAGTCCCCTTTTATCGGCCTTTCTTCCTTTTTTATCTTAAAAGATACCTTCGGTCTCTCCTTTCGCGTATTCTCTCCTTTCCTGAACCTTTCCCCTTGACGCCTTCCGTCCCCGGGTGCACGTACCTGTCGCATACCGAGGCGCGTGGGCGTCCAGCTGCTTTCGCACCGCGCATAATTAAGCAGCTACACCTCGCAACCTTGTCGTCGGAATCTGATTTGACACGGGTAGAATTCGTGCGCACACGTGGGTACACATTCGGAGTGTTCCGAGTACATTGACGACGTGACCCTGGAGCTTGATTTCGCGCCCGCACACTCTCAGCTCTTTGATTCGCTTTATTCGCTAACAACGCCAGCAGAAAGCGCCCGCAGTGTGCGCGCGACTGCGTCCTACATGACAGACACTGTGTATACAAACCCCGTTCGCGTGCGCGTGGGAAAAAGTGTGACGGCGTGCCGACTTCTTTGTTTCTTCCAGCAGTGGCCGAAGGCCGCATCCCGAATGCAGCGCCGATGTATAAACACGGCCCTCTTTCCTTCAGCTGCGCACGTCCTTGTCCTGAGTGTGCACGAACAAGAAGCACGAGGCTGCATACACGCACGGTGCGAAGCGTATCGGGTGCGAGGGTATACGCTGCCGTTTGATTTATGATTTCCAGGCCCGTTCCGCCACTATTGGCCTGCGCCCTTACGGTTCAGTCTGAGCGTTTAGAGAAAAACCTTGCCCGATGCGCAGCGCTAAGGCCCTCGCGGCTATTTGTGCCGAGAGTCAGAGCGGAGCACAGTGTGTACGGGACCTTATAAGAGTCTGCTTTAGTCTCCCCGTCGATGACTGTGTGCCCTGAAAGATGAGGGTAGGTGTACTCCCCGGCGTACGGTTCCGAAGCAGGTGCGTAATATGTTGCTGCCAACTCGAAGGGCGGGGCGAACGATTTTCGAGAACAGCGCGCCGTCTTCTATAGCGATAACGGCCTCCGAAATTAGAGGCTCTTTCTGCCTATGGGGAGCCTGCGCTGCCAAGGTGGCACTGCAATTGTTCCATTCGGTGGCTCAAAACTACTTTTGTCAGCCGCTTGGGCCGCTCCAAACGCGAGAACACATTCTGGTGGTGGTGGTGGTAGTGGTTGTTTATTAAAATAATAGTAAAAAGGAAGGAAAAGATTTTTGCTAGCCCCGGCATCTGCGCGATTAGATACCCGCGTTTGGCTGACAGCGTTCATTGCCTAGCTTCTCTCGGCGTAGCCCAGATAGCTGACGCACGGCACGTGCGCCTTCGACAGAGCGCGGAGGCTCACGCCAATAAGCGCCTGAAGGTGGCGCGGAAAAGTACTAAGAGTACTACCCAAAACTGCTTGCTCTTCTCGCTAGGCAGTGTGTTATGGCGCTGCAATCGGCACCGCAAACTTCAGCGCAAGTTCCCCATAGCTGTAATTCAATGAAGGCGCAGCCGACGTCAGCGGAGTGCGGTTAAGTTGCGATGATCTGTCAGTGAGAAAGCCGGTGAAATAAAGAATGTCTCGATAGCATGGTTGCCAATTACATTCTTCACTTTGAAACTTAAGATAAATAACGACAGTAGAGAGCAATCGTTTCAAGTGACGCTTTATGGAACCGTCTGATCAGCTATGGAGTCAGTCTTCTGGAGAGAACTCCCGCAGATCGGAGTTAACGCACAGAGCGCCCGTAGGCAAGTAGCACACATGATACTTGTTTTACAAACTCAACCTGATCGTGTTTATGCTGCTAATGTTACATGCGCTCGCACCCGTCTTGTGTGTCGTGAGAAAACTTCCTGGTTATCTTGTTGGCTCATGCGAAAACACAGACAAGCACAAAAGAACCTGACGGTCGTTATCTCAACGCGAAGTTTCCAGTACACCGCCTGCTGCACTATTGAGGTTCGCGAATGGAGCTCGTTCTTCGTTCCGATCACGACATGAGCTACTCTTACGAAGCCGGAAATCCAGAAGTATTTCACTTCTGCGCTTGGTCTTCGGATCAGCGGCAATTCGAGCATTGGGAGCATCATTACAGTGCTCTTCACCCGATTAAGAACGCTTTCAACAAAACTTTTATCCGCTGCTCTTTATTTCATTGATTCTATCAGTAAAAAGTACAGCGCATATGAGAAGAACGCTTCACCTGGCACGGTTCAGGTCACAGATAAACAACAAGCCTGTAAAGGCCCCGAACTAGTAACAGATCTATACGGTTTAGTCTACTGACTGAATCGAAATAGTACTTTGAGGCATCCGCCTCTCTTCTCTCCTGCTTTGCTGTATCGAATAAAAACAAATAAACAAAACAAAAGGGGAGTAGGCGACCGCGGTGGCCTTTGTTCTTGCCCGAGGCCTGGAGGAACCATCGACCCGAGCGAAAGCGAAACGCTGGTCACGTGACGTTGCGCGTCGTCCTCGGTCGTCCGTCGCCGGCGCGCTCGACAGACGGGGGGTGAGCGGCCGGGACTGGAATGCACCTCCCCCGAGAGGGGGTCATCATCACCAGCGGCGGCCAAGGGCGAAAGGGCGACCCCCGCGCACAGGTGACGAGAAAGCGCCGAGCACGAGGCAGTCGCTGCGGAGGAGGGAGCAGGCATCATCTGCCCCCTCGCCGCCATCGACGCGCCGGTGGTCTTCCCGCGAACGGGGGCGGCCGTGAAGGGATCCTCTTCGCGGTGTTGCATAACAGGTGCAAGGTTGCGGAGAGCGAAACCAGGTGGCGACGAATGACTAAGTCAGAAGAGCGCAATGAACTACCGATGAGAGACGCGTCCATGAAGCTGCGAAGTTGTCGCGAAAAGTTATTTGCTCTAACAACGGCTCCATACGGGCTAGTTTGTATGGCATTTGGCG
The DNA here is from genome assembly GCF_052857255.1 of Amblyomma americanum. Taxonomy (NCBI): domain Eukaryota; kingdom Metazoa; phylum Arthropoda; class Arachnida; order Ixodida; family Ixodidae; genus Amblyomma; species Amblyomma americanum. The sequence goes on from NC_135499.1 coordinate 116,138,947, forward strand.
CTTGAAGATGTGGCAGAGCACGAAAAGGCGAAATTAGCAGAGGAACGACAGCGAGAGGATAACGCGTGCACAGACACAAACGTGTGTTCTCTGCGTCCACGTGGGTTCACTTGCTTACTCGGCTGGCGGTCAGGAGAAATTCGGAAATTCGGGGAAATTCGATATTCGCAGTGACGCGTTCTCGTCAGTTTCCGTAAAATCGCGGGGGCCTAGCTGTCACTAGGTATTTTACTAGCATTCATCAGGTGCACAAAGACCATCAAAAAATAAAAAGAGAAAGGGCCTCGACAAGAGTGATACGGCAGCTATAACATGGCAACCAGATTTGCGCCCGCTAATATTCGCATTAGTGAGAAGCTAAGTAACAACAGCTTGCGAAGCTAAGCGAAACAAGTGGGTTCCATGCGCAGTGAAAACACTCGACGATGCTCTTCTCGTGTAATCTTCATTGCGTCATAAAAATGGGTAAAACTAAAGAAAGCAGAAAGTGACAGCCAACTGCTAATCATTCATCAAAAGCAGCTCTTATCAACCCCCCCCCCCCCCCCCTCGCTTCCCTCCTCAAATTCCACAGTGATAATGAAAGAGCGGGCAGTATAAAAATATCAGTATGGAATGAACTCTCCACTGGGACGTTGTCTTGTAGCGTCAAGCTAACATATATAGGGCGTTGGTTTATTTCATCGTAGCTCAAGTCGCTTGCAGCTATTCCTCTTCTATATTTTTGTTACCACCTTAGTCATGGATTTTGCGTGCATACAGGTACTACTCATTGGTCGCCAATTGTGCATCGGGCGTTGAAAAACAAACATTCCAGTCGCGGCTTTCTGGTAAAACAGCAATAGGACGCGCTGCACACTCGAAAGCCACTCTCGACTCCCGACTGGCGAGTAAGCCTTAGCCACGGCATGCGCACTCCTTTGCTGTGCACGTTTATTTCTTTTTTATCTCACAAGAATGTCGGCCCACGGGAATAGCTCAAACACGCGTGGGCCAAGGTGCCCTCTATTGGCTTCGGCCATCCGCTCTGCCCCGAAGCCGGGCGAAGGACGCAAGCCAGTGCAGTGGGAAAACTATTCAGCAAAAAAAAAAAGAAATACAAACAACTGGACGCGCCCGCGCAAACACGGTGCGCGCTGCGAGTGCTATGCGTGCCGGCGTGTATGTTTGCGGAAGCCCTTTGGAACCGCGAAACAATAAATGGATAAAAGCAGAGAGAGTGAGAGCCAGGTAGTACGTAACTTTCCCTCCGCGGTAGTGCATCCACCTGTCATGCGGCCGAATCGTGAGGTGCCTGCATGCGCGCACTGCGGCGTCGCCCTCTTGACATTCCACTCGCTTTCGCGGTCCGGTTTTCTTCTAAAAGCCGCCTTTTCTTCTTACGTTCCATTCCTTCTTTTTTCCCGCTTCCCCCGCATTATTTTTTCACTCTCTTCACTCGCTCGCTCCATTCGCTTTCCGAGAGGAAACGCGTCCAACAGTCCGCACGGCAAAGGTGCACCGCAAGCAATGGTGGCCGCGGTAATGTGAGGTGGGGGGCGGGCTTTGCTGCAAGGTCCTTGCACCGACATTTCGCCTTTCGTTTTCTGCCTGTTTCCTCTGGCTCCTCCGGCGCTTCTGCTATGTTTCTTTTTTCTCTGATAATTTTCGTGCGGATGACTGCAAGCTCGCTGACCCCGAAGAAGCCCGCACTGTGCAGCCATTTTCCGGAGACCCGGCGCCCTCGACGTATCTATGCTCTCGACCCTTCCAGGGTCTTCATTTTCTTCACGACTGCGCAGTATGAAAGAACGTAAGCGTTATGAGCGGAGAGTGTATACGAGCATCACGATTTGGAGTTTAGACCAGTAAAGCCAAAAACAGTTGCACGGACAGAGAACCCGACTGCAAAAATTATAAAACAAAAACTAGGCACGGGGCTAGGGGTAGAGGTGGCCAAGGAAGCCATGACATGCGACCCTGCCGCCTGTACGTTTGCTTTGCCTTCTTTGAAGCCCCATACTCAGTACCAGTAGGCGAAAGTCAAACTTAGAAGTGGCAGCAAGTGCGGATTTCGGAGGGCACGCTTTAAGTGGCGCTGACAGGACGCCGTAATCGCGCACTGGGAAGTGGAAGCCGCGCACTTGGCATCCCGCAGTCTCCTTGCGCTACTACTTCGCTTAGCCCTGCTATTCTAGGTCTTGACGTTTCCAGTCTCTTGGACTAGGCATTTTTTTTCGCAGTTGTCTCAGTTTTTCACGGAGCAAGCTGGAAAGGGCTACACTGGAAAGTAGCGAGTGGTTTTAAGCATCCAGAGTGATCGGGTCAAGGGAAAGGTTTTCTCCAGTCTACCAAAATCCTAAGTAGCTACATACTACTAGATTCGCTTCTAGGTCTATTTCACTATGTGCCATACGTTAATCAAAACACGGTTAGTGTACCGCCAAGGCTTGTTCGTGCTCTTCGTAAAGCATCCTGCGGGCAGTTAATAGCAATTTCCATTTAAGGTGTTCACTAGAACTGTTTCCGTATACCAAGCGGTGTGTAGACTCTCTACTGCGTTGTTGTTGCTGTGTTAATTATTACCTCTGAAGAAATGGCGCTGAACATTGCTATCGATATGATGACAATTACTGAAGAAGCGTTCCTTTTCCGTTCGCATGAACGCTGCCCATATACATGATCGCGTTTTCACTTTCTTCAACTACAGCAAAAGTATAAACGAGCACATTAAAGCAAATAAAAGCAAACTTTCACTACTCCCACAAACGCACTAGGAACGTTACTATAGGAGCAGAAACATAACGCTCGCGCTTCTAGTGGGGTTTCATGTTATATGAGGGGATCGTCTTTGCTGTATTTGAAGAGCCACTTTGCTGTATTAGCCAACTTTTTCGGATTTTCGGAGAGAAATCCCGCTGATTTTTAGTTATAAGCTCATGCTTTCCGTAGACAGACCGCCACTACCATTCTTATTTTCGGCACAGAAATCGTTTGATAACGTATCGCCTTGTGGACACAAGTGTCACCTTTACGCAGTCTGTGCAGTACTAATTGATATCTCAAGAGGATACGCGTCGTTATGAGTGTTTAGATGCAACCCGGATAGGACCACTTTTCGAGTTTTTTTAAATTCTTTTTGACGTGCACGTCATCGGAAGTAACAGCTCAGAATATGAAAACGGAAGCCCCTCTAGACATAGCAAGCGATTTCGCGCGCATCGTTTCGCAACTTCCTGGATCCTTGTTTCTATACTGCTTCAAACAGTGCGAGATGACTGCACAGCGCAGTGTTCTCACACCCCTCTGCGCAACGTGACATTTCCTCGCGACGAGACGTGAAACGATTTAAAAAAAAAACAACTAAACTGAACAATTAGACAACCCTCGCACTTCCTGCGAATGAAGACGCTTCCTCGTACAAGAGCCGTGCGACGCGGGTCGAGGAAGTAAGACGCTCTCCAACGAAATACAGAACACAAAGAGAGCACGAAGAGATGAGGAAGTTGGACCCTCGTCCGACGCGTCGCCGTCACGTTTTCACTGTCGACACAAATGTCCGCGCAAACGCTTTCCGCCGCAGAAGCGGCGGCGGCGGCTCCAGCGTGTTTAGACGCTATCGGAACACGCGCTTCGTATCGCGCGCCGAGATCGGGTCGGCCCGATCGGGCGTCGACGACACTGGTTTCCCTCGGCCCCGATAGCCACGCTTCCAGGGACGGCACCCGTATCGGACGTCCCAGTAGAGAATGGGGCGCTCGCTGGCGCCGCTACCGGGACGTCTGTAATTTTCCCACGTGAATCAGAGTGGAAAGATCGAAGAGAGAGGGAGAGAAAGTGGTGCCTGCGCCTTCATTAGAGGCTGTATGGCCATCAGCATTGGAACCAGTAAATAGAGAACAAAAAATAGCGGGCCCGTTTAGTAGCGAGACCATTGGGGGTGTATAGTGAGGAGAGAAACGTGCCGTACAGACGGGAGCGGGGGGAGCGGGGGGGGGGGATGTGTATCGCTAAGCCATTCAGACCGTGAAATCGGTGCTGCTTCCTCTGCTGCGGCTTCCCGCGGAGCGTCGAAATCTGCGTATTCGGCGTTTCCGACAAGGCGGAACGGAAAATCCGGAACCGAAGCCACGGTGCATGCTTGCCTATGCATCGCGACACCGTTGTGTGCGTGAGTTGGATGCGGTAGCTGCGGACGTGGGTGACGCGGCTACAGGACGAAAATGCATTCTCATCGTGAGAAAGATCTTAAACGAGTGATTAGGAACTCCCGAAAAGCTATAAGTAGGTTTCGCGCAATAGATTAATTGCCGAGATCTCACTTTGTGGAAAGGAAAAGCGAGGTATACTAATGGAAAAGTAAAGCACTGTTTACACAATCGTCATGACGCAGTTCTGCATGGGAGAGCTACCTCCCAGCGCTTAGACCAGAACACTTTCTCACAATAGACACTGATGACAGAGATCAATGCAAGAGCTTTTGGCTATCCTTGCAGAGATTTACTTACTTCGACTCGAAAGAAGATGGACGCACTGTTGTTTATGGTCGATTGAAGCACTTAAATTTATATTTTGTAAGTTGCAATAGAATTAGTCAGGATTAATTATATTTTAGTTAGAGGATGTATGAGAACAACACCACGTGGGAAGCTGCAGCGCGTCACTGTAAGCATCGGCGTAACCGCAGCTCTGCTTACAAAGTAACAACCACGCACAAAGCAAGCGCGCGACAGTAAAACTGTGCGTCATGGTCGACCGCTCTGAAATAGCTGTCATAAAATTCCCATTTGAAATGCGCGCTCTAACCACGGCTTCAGCGCGAAGAGTTAATGTGTTGCAGCCATAGCCGAATTTGTTGCGCGAGGGAACAGCGCAGGTTATACAGCATGCCTGCAAGGGTTCGATTTGTTGGTCAGATATAAAGTCGTCTTTTTCGGAAGTTCCGCTGCTTGGCGTTTTCCTTATCGCTACACGACTTTCTCAGCAAAGCATTTCGCGCAGTAAAAACGGCTCACTTGAAAGAGAAGAAAGTATTTCTCTGTATGGAATGTCCAGCGTATAAGGCGGAAGGACCTATTATCAGCCTATAAATGACGTACCTAAGTGTAATTAACCCTGACAAGGATGCCGAGCACTTCACGTGCGCTTCGCCGCAGCGACACTATTTGACATTCTTTATTTTATATTCTGCGGGACATTGGCATCACATGAAAACTTTAAACTCCGTTTGGCCGCCATACGAACTGTTCCATTTTGAAAATTTAGTAAGTCTTGCTCTTTTTCATATTTTTTTTCCCCATTCTCTGTGTAGCACTTTTCCGGCTGAAACCACGTCCTCAATGAAAGGTGTAACGCTCTCCGTGCACTACCTCGGACGCTTAACAGTTAGGCGCCCCACCCCAGCTGTTGTGTGCAGTGTTGTGCACGCGTGTTTTTTATTTTTATTTTTATCATTTTCTGCACACGCGCACGACCTGGACAACTTTATTTTGACTCTTTGTAAATAGTGTATATATAACCTCTCCCTATGTCCTTTCTTGCTGTCCCCTCACCTCTTTCATTTCTCTTCTTCATACTGCCTTCTATCCTTTATTTCCGCTGCCCCAGCTCAGGTGCCGCCGATACAGTGATGGCAGATGCCGGGGTTAGCAAAAATCTTTTAACTTCCTTTTTATTATATTTTTTTGATTAAACACTTACTACTTACGGACGGTTCTAACCATGCTGGTATATATTTGTGCTATTTGTTAAAGGAATTCTTTTGTCTATGGAGCATTTCAAAAGACGGCTAGTCATCTCAGCCTAACTGATAGTTCATTACGAACTGAGATAGTTATCAATGCCCAAAGTGAGCGCTGGAAAGAACATTTGCATTTCACTCTCACGAAGTAGATCGGTACATTTCGAGCTTTTTCTGTGTTTACTGAAATATTCTGCATGCTATGCGGTTGAAGGGCAACTCTCGGCATCGCAGAAATTTAGCACTTTAGTAGGGCAAATGTGTGCAAGCATTTTTCTCCTACCTGAACTGAACAGTATTCCATAAAAAAAAATTGCAGATATTTATGGAACATCGGTCTATATCAACTGTCATTACTTTGCAACACACTTATGTGACAGTTTTCCGGCTGGCTAAGTGGAAAATGTGTCCGGAAAGTGCTGCACAGACTAATTGGAACCTAAGTGGAACGAAGTAAGGAAATGGCTTCCGATCAGCGCCGCCCCTTTGAGTAACTGCGAACTTCGCTGGCCAGACAGCCGCTTTTCCATTTCGCAAGTCGCGTTAACCGGCCCGTATAATCTCGTCCGCCATCCTAACCATGACGACGCATGCGTCAGCCGCGTCCATTCTTACGTACAACGCAACAATGCAAGTCTCTGGGCAACCAAGCCAGTTGGGAGTGGCCCGCATCGCGCCCCCGCCTCGTTCCCCCTCTCTTTCGTCGTCCACGAAACAATGGGCCAGACACTGGCATTCAAGTAGGCAGCAAGAAAGTGCGGGAGCCAGAGCTAGGCGAGCGGGACGCTGTCCCGGCAGCTACCGCTGCCTCCTTCCAGCGGCGTGAGCCAAAGGTCCCACGGAACGGTCCTCCGGCTTGCAGCCGGGGCCAAGCACGCTCGTCGAGCTTCGCCAAGGGCGATGCTTCGCTTCCGTAGACCCCCTCCCCCCACTCTCTCTCCCCTCTCCTCCTGCAGGGTCCGGTCACGAAGACACGCCGTGGCTCCCCAGTCGATTGCGTCCGCTGTCCATGGCTGGCTGGTAGCCCTGCCATTGGGCCCGTGCTCATCGAGATCTCCGCTGCTGCTGCTGCCCTGTTACGTGCACGCTGAGCTCATTGCGAGCGGCGACGTCGGGCGGATCACTGCTTTCTCGCTGCCGCTGGTTGAAGTCCGCTTTCCACTGGTGCTGCTCTTGTTGCTGCTGCCTCTGCCGTTATGTACGCCTCCCGGTCGCTCCGCAGGCATAACGCCACTGCCGCCGAGCAACAATCGGTCTCCGCTTCTGGAGCAGAGTCGTGAGCGAAACGAGCTGCTCGTTCTTGGGAGAGAGTACGCGAGGGAGGTACACGGGCTGGCATGGGGAGCAGGGAACAGCTCTAACTGAAAGCTCTTTCCTTTGTTTCGTGTTCGATCTTATCTGTACCGTTGCTACCGCTGCTGCCGCTGCTGCTGAAGTCGTTACATCGTGTAGAACACAGTTACAGAAAGCAGTCGCACGTGCTGAAAGAGTCATTTGGCATGTGCGGCCTGATGCATGCCTTCGGGGCTGCAAAAAACAACAAAAGATACAAGAAAGAGTCTGTGAGGATAACACCTGTGCGAACCAACTCGTCGGCTTGAAAGATGGTGAATAGTTTAGAGCATTTCATCCCCAGAATGTATGAAAAGTTATCGATCAGACAGACGAAGCTATAACTTGACAAAGAGAGCTGCCATTTAAGGCTAGCAATGTGGCTCATCTAGATTTGATAGCACGTATGCTGTGTATTGGCAAAGCACCGTTCGGTAAAAAGTCTTTGTCTTGGGTGTGCCTGCAGTTAATGAATGGGATTGCAAGTCGGTTGTCGTAATCCAGCTAACTAAAACCACTAGCGTTATGAATATTTCTACAGACCCATTCCGATCATATCGGCGGCATTGCAACTAATTTACTACGAACGAGTTTTCTTATGAGACGGCGCCAGCAGCCATGCGCGGTTCAAGAAAAAAAAAAGTGTATGCCGAGCCAACCTCTAACGCACCGCTATATGCACCTGTCTGAACGAAGTCAAGGTTCCTCATTGTCATAACGCTGTCTCTTTACCTATGCCAAATGGCCGTCTTGTTATGCCACTGCGTGCCAAAGATCTGCGAGCCAAAAAAGTAATAAAGCAAGAAAACGGCCAACCCCTGATGAAAATTTATTCGGAAGCAATCGCTCCACGCACCAAGCAGCCGCGTTCGCAGCCTTGGGTGTGCGCGTTCCGCACTAGTTCTGCGACCGGAAGCTTGTGCAAGCGCTTGTGAGAAACGCCTCAAACAAGCGGGGAAGAACACGCTGAACCATACACCCACCATGAAAACCAAAGACAATGGGCGCGGTGCCCCGCCGAGGGAGGATTTCGTTCTCAATGAAAATTGAAGAACGCGCCGCGAAGCCGCATGGGCGCCGTGGGCGTGGTCCTGGTCCTCCTAATGTTCATCAGCGAGGCAGTTGCATTCTGCATCGTCCAAGGACAGCAATCGGAACAGCCGCCGCCGGAGCGATCGCCTCTCAAAGGGGCTTTCGCCTTGAACGCTCTGCGGCTTCGGCGACCGTTGCGTTCTCATGCGTTGCAGCCGAGAATGCTCTCATTGCTCGGCCGAATGCTAATGACTTCCTTTTCTCTTGCTCTGCAGCGACCTCCGGGGAAAAACGCCCCGGCGTGGTCGAAGGCTCGGTGATGATGCATGGCCGCCCCGCATGAGATATGGACCGGCCACGGTGGGACAATACCGCCTGCGAGAGCACGCTTGCTGCAAGGGGTAGGCTTGTTAAACCAGGACCCTTTTGCTGCAGCTGCGCAGGTGTCTCAGCACCCGAATAACGTCGCTCTTATTTAAGGGGTGGCTCGCTGCCCCTCTTTCCACCTCTTTCCCATCTTTCTTTGCATATTTCATGTCTTAGAGTTGTCTCAAAAGCGAATAACTATCAAATGCTATCCTGGCGCGCGCTGCGATCAATAGGCGGTGTAAGAAAAGCAAACACCAAGGCAACTGACCGTCGGTTTCTTGTGTTTACATCATCGATCAACGTATATAAACTAGTGGCTACGTTCTGGCACTGTGTTAAAGTGGTCAGGTTTAATTTACAGTGAACTACACGTTAGTGGGTGACGTCAATGACTTATGCAAGAAGAGCAGAACGCTCGCCTACAATCACGTGAGTCTTTGCCATGACCCAGCCTCGTTTCCTATGCCGGCGCAGGATTGTTTACACGGTTAAACAGATACGTGAACATAAACACTGCGCGCACCGGCTAAATGGCTCAAACTGTACGATGTGAAAGTACAAGGTCCTTAAGGCTTTATTTATGTCTCTCCTCTCGGCATACCGGCACGTGTGGTCCTAAAGCAATGGTTACTCATGTTAGAGTGAGTAAAGGTTTGGGTGGCTGTAGCAGCCGGGCTACTTGGTTCATTTGTAGCGAGGGAAAAGCAGCGCTATTAATGAGGGCAATGGAAATATTACAACACGAGCGGTAAGCTTTCCCTCTCTGCATATAAAGGTCATCGTCTACTCTACATGGTTCTTCGTTAAGGAGCAATGGAACAGTTATCGCTGTTTTAGGTAGTAGCTGTCGAAGTCTGATGTGCTGTGAGTATAGAAAAAAAAAACAGCCTACAATCTACAAGTGTACTTGTGACCAAGGCATGCCACCAAGAGTATTGCGATTGCTTCCACAAACGTGGTGTTCGCACGGACTCGCGAGCCAGCCTTACGCGCTTAAAAGCAGTCTTCATCACGCAGGATACTTCCACCCCACCGCGAGCATGACGTGAGGCGTTGTACTACCGGGAACAAAAGTATGTGACGCCCCCTACAAGTTCCGAACCGTGCCGCACAGCATAGGGGCGCCCCTTTACGATGCACTACAGGATTTGAGGCCGGTACGCCTTGTCATGTGGCACCCGTTCACAGCTACTTTACTGCTACTGGGGCGTCATTTACTTTTGTTCCCGTTAGTAACTATACACTAACCCAGTCAAAAAGGACGACTGAATATCGGGCTCAAAATGCGACAAAATATTTTGTTGTCCTGTGGTAGGGACAGATTTTCTGTCGTACTCTAGTATTTTTCTGTATAGTTCTGTCCCTACGACAAGAGGCAGCGCAATGCTAGAGAAAATTCTGCTGTTGCTACACAAATGCCTGTTGTTACTACAACTTCTTGTTCCAAAACACTACAAAACAATTGTTGTCAGGGCGGAAAATTTTGGGTTGTGCTTTCCACAGGGCATCTGCGGGTGTACCGTAGCCATCGGCGAATATACAGCACCCATCACATCGACTAGCTCACAGATCCTCCGACTTGCGCAAGGCTCCAGCCGTCAGGATGTGCGGGACTCTGCTCACGACCAGCCGCGCTAAAAAAGTTTCTATTAGGGCGGGACGCGCGTGCACCCATTACAGCGTGATGGCGCGCACATCACGCCCGGCCCCTTCGCATTCAGCGATCACAATCGAGCACTCCTCTGAACCCTGTACTCCGCTCTCTGTTGCAAACCCGCGCCTCGTCAGCGAGTGTACACTATCCAGACTGCGCACTCTGCTCCACCTTCGCGGCACGCTTCGGTCTCCCAGTCCAGTTACACACACACTAAACACAACAAACACGCAACATCGCGCTGCCGTGCCATTACGCCGAGGAACCAGATGCTCGTGGCGGGCACCCTCGCTGGAGCATGCAACGGTCCGCCACTGAGCGCGTGCCGGATCTCTTGATTGAGAAGCGGCCCGGCGTCGCGAAATAATGGGATTGCGCGCAGTCGACGAGCTTACTTCATCTCGTACGTGAATCGCAAGCGCGTGTCCGAACGAGAGCATCAGCAGCAGCAGCTACGCAAGAGTACATAGTGTGCGCAGTAATGCCTAACACAGAGAACATGAAATCCCTTTTAGAGCGCGTGCTCGGGAAGCTATGTGCGCGCGTGTATATAAATATACGCACGTCAAAGCCAATGACGGAGGAGCGGGAGGCATATCCGGAGACTCCCGTTAAACTTATCACTGCTGCCTCTCTCTCGCTTCCTCTCTTCTCGCGGGCGTCCGATATCCTTTCAGCTTCTGGCACGTTCTATGGGCTCCGTCGTGACGTTGCTCGTCCTTTCAATGCCCTTCCACCCCCCCCCCCTTCCTCTTCTCTTTTCCTTTCTGTACACGGAGAGTAAGCGGCGTCACGTAAATCGTGGCTGTCCCACATAGGACGCATATTGGCCGGCTCCGCTCTGCTGTGCCGTGCGCAGTCCATGCGTTCGTTCTCTTACGGCGCCTGCAGCTGACCGAACGACCGCGCCTTTGATCATTTCCCTCCGGTCCCACTGTCGGCTGTGCGCCCTTCGGAGTGAGTGCTTTTTTCTCGCGTTTCTCTCTCGCTCTCTTACTTATTTTACTCACGAGTGATTGAAGACGCAACTTAGGAATAAAGTTGTCTGACTTTTAGGCGCCGGTACGAATCTGTACCGCCTGGCCTTCCCAGGCTCGCCTGGAACATGTAATCGCAAATAGCGTACTATAATTCTCGATAATCACGGACATGGTCACGTGACGCCATTCAACATCCAGTAGCGAGAAAATTAGCAGCGACACCCAGTTACCTTGCATGTAGGCAGTGGAAAAGTACTGGAATCTCTTGATGCCTATACCGGAAGTGACGTCGCTTCCAGTCTAGTGACGTCATTTCCCTCCAGTGAATGGTAATTATCCAATCTGGTGACGTCACTTCCCTCCAGTAAATGGTAAATATCCCCTCTGATGACGTCACTTCCATACAGTCAATGGTAATTATCCGATATGGTGACGCCCCTTCCCTCCAGAGAATGGGCACCTTTTCTGACCGAAGACACATTTGTGCCCGTTGAGGCTTTTAAAGAGGTAGCATTAAAACGCGCCGTGACAACTTCCGGTGCGTGTGAAAATGAAGCAAACCTCCCTTTACAAGAATAATTTTAAAAACATAAGATGAATGATGCAGTACATACATTGTTACATTCGACGATCTCTTCATTCAGTATCTGTACGCGTAGGTTTGTAACAACAGGATGAAAGAAAGAATAACTAAACCCTTTAATGTGCCCGCGGTAAAAAAAAAAAACGAGTGCATGCAACTTTCGTATCGACGATTCCAAGGAAAAGCTCGTTTGCATGTTATAGAGGCAAATGCAGCAAGTATGCTATGAATGCTGAGTCCTTTTTTTCTCTGTGCACCTGAGTTTATCATGACCACATATCTTATTATACACGGGCGTCCTGTGTACGCTCTTTAACTGAACATATGTGCACACCCTCAGTACAAATTGTCAGCCTCTACCATCACCCGCGACCAAAGGTTGATTGACTCAGAAGAAGGAAAACAAAAAAAAAACTTAACCGTAAGTGTTAATGCTGCCCATTTTTCTAAATATTGCGCACATTACCTTCCTGGACATCTCTCGTGTCCAGCGCCCAATACGAACCTCCGATATACGCCTCTGAGTCGACGAAGTATAGGCGTAAATATTTCTCAAAGTAAAATAGGAACGCCGCCATTAGCATCCCTGAGAATAATAAAGCCTCGCCTTTGCAGTGCATACACAGTCTAAACTAGGGCCTGTATAAGGAGTGCAGCCTACACCCGAAAAAGCGCGCGCCCAAAGCTTTCGCGTCCCGCATTCAGCCCTCGATTTTACGTGCGCCGAAGGCGTCGCTTTCGGTGTTGGCGCAGCCGCGCTCGAGCGCGCCAACAGCGACAGACCTCGGCGGCTTTGTGCCGGGGCTGCCTGGACTGCCATAGGCGAGGCGCCCTGCTGTTTTATACGCTGTTCCCGCGCTGCGCCGCATATGCACTATATAACACACACACACACACACACACACACACACACACACACACACACACACACACACACACACACACACACACACACACACACACACACACATATATATATATATATATATATATATATATATATATATATATATATATATATATATATATATATATATATATATATATATATATATATATATATATATATATATATACGCGGATGCCCAGCCCATGCGACAGCAGCCTTTATAACCCAGAATAAGCAACCACGAGCGGGCAACTGTCTCGGGGGGGCGCGATTCGGAGAACCTCCCCAGCGATCACGAAGGGGGGTCATTTGGCGTGGCCTGTTCCATCCATACGGACGCTCTGGATAGAGTGCGCGCGCGCTCTGGGAGCGGATATATTTACAGCGCTACTGCCACTCCGTTTGTCTTCTATTTCATTCCTGAGTGGACGCCCGAAGGGCTGCGTGGCGTGCCTTCGAAAAGGGTGCGGTGGTGTGCGCGGTGCGGACGCGCAGGTTTCGTATATCGCTCAAGCAAGAAGAAGACGTGCCGGCCGACGTATGTTCCTACTCTAAGCTCGATTGCGCTCGTATATAATGATGGCTCTGTTTCGAACGGCGCGCCAGCGCTTACGTCACTGCTGAAGCGGACGCCTCGGTCGTCTGTTTCTGTGTGCTCTGAGACTGAATGCGGGCGCGTAACACACTGGTTGTGCGTAATCGTCGTAACGAATGACGGGTAGGGCGTGCTCACGGTATTTCCAATATCGCCCCGTTAGGGACATTGGAACGTAACTGCCTCGCTGAATGGCGGCTGCGTGGCCTTTGACTACCCGCGGAAAGCGCCAGCTAGTGGCAACCGCCGCAGAAGCGCTGACGTCTACAGATGACGGGACAGCTGCACCCTTTGCGTTTATCTTAAAGAGGCTGGAATGTACAGCACAGAAAGGCCAGAAAGACGATAGAGATCGCTCTGGTATAGGGCACCTCGTGGTGATTGATAAAGACCATATTTTTCCTGCGTCTGCCACAATTATAATTATCGGAATAATGAGCGCAGTACTAGAGCTTGGCGCTCTTCCTCTGAACAAATAACTCGTATAAAGAAATTTTTGCGTCCGTGCAAACGACTAAGACACGTTGTTCACCGAAGCAGCAAGAGGTGGAACTCGCCGTTATGGGAGCGCAAGACAGGACGGCAACAGAAGGACGACTTCGCATGGACGAGCTACTTCCAACTATTTGATTAATTTGGAACCCGCTTTATATTTAGACACACGTCGATTAGTATGCAACATGACACAAAAGAAGCGAGATACAAAAGCAGGGATCGAAAGGTGCACCGAAATGTACGCAGAAAGGTCAGTTCTTTCTCTGATTATGAGATGGACGAAGAAATGAGGCATCCATTTGCGTCTTCTTTGTTTCATGCTTCAGTCTCCTTCAAGCAGTCTTGTTCTAGCCGCCTGACTCACATCCAAGATGTATGATACCACAGTAGCCTTTAGCCCTTATCACTAAGGCACGCTGGAAGGGCCCTAACTAGGCTGAACCTATCATCTCTATAAAAATCTGCTCGCCACCGGAGCTCTAGCCCTGATTCGAAAATAATTTCTTGTGTTCCACAGACACTGTATAGTTGCCTGCTTAAATGTATCGCCTGTTTCAACCAAGCCAGCTCAGAACCTCGTTCTCAATCTGGTCATTCGACAGCAATGTCTAAAAAAGTAAATCAATTTTGGACGTCGGTCTCAAATCGAGCGTTCTTCACCTGTGAAAGTTCGCACGCAGAGAAACACAATGAAGAGAGCTGTCTTAGATAATGAGCAGGATACCACCTGGAGGCGACTCCAGACGCGATCCTTCATGACTCCTGACTTGCTGTAAAAATTCTATTAACGTGATTACGACCTGGAATGTACTCTATGTGGCGAAATAGCCACTTACGATCTCATATTGTGGAACTGTAAAGAGGAGCCGCCACCGGGATCTCTAATAGAGGTTCCTAGTCTCGAGCAAGGGAGGCTGTGTTCGCCTGCTCAGAGCTGGGCGTTCAAACCATGGCCATTGAAAGGGCTACTCAGGTCGCTGTCAGTCGTGGACTGATAGCCACCTAGCACGGATCGTCTGCATTTTGCTTTTTCTGACGAAATAAATGTTTTGCAATCCAATCCAGTTCCAGTTCTACGCACGATCACTCCTACGGATACAGCCACGGCTTCGGACGTGGAATGCAGCGGTTTTGCTTCAGGGCCGGTGACGTGTGGCGAATGGCACTCGCGTGTGCAAAATGACGACGGGCATTAAACGGCGCGGAGCGAATTCAAAGAGGAAATGGCTGAGTGAACGAACACGTGAAGCTTCCTTCCAGAGGCAATCCAGACGGTGGCTCTCACGCTACTCCACCTCTTTCACTGTCTCTCGCTTCTCTCTTTGTACGCACCAAGGTCGAAATAAACAGCGGCGCCTCCACACGTTCCTCTCACCCCATTCGCTGTCTCTCTTTCCCATTAAAGCACGGGCTGCTTGTGAATCACTCATTTCGACGCTTTTTTTCCCACCGTCCCAGCAAAAAATAAAAACAATGACAAGAAAAGCAAGGCACGGTTATAATGGACCAAGAAACAAATTAGCGAGACATACGCCCTCCATCATTACGCCTCAGGAGTCGGCCTCGGAGCGCTCACGCGAGCCAGCAAGACGTGAGCGTGGGCGCAGCGCGGCACCGCCGCCTATCGCTGGACAATATCAACGTGGCAGCTCGGCCTGCTCGGAAATGTCAAGGACGCCCCGCAGCGGATCCCATGAGCTATGCACGTGCGGGCGGGAGGCGCGTGAGAGCGAACGCGAAGTGGTACAACGCGCTGGAAGGTGAGGTGCCGCTATTTGTTTCCGCATTGCCGCGTGCAGGCATATACAACATATACACAGAGTGATTGAGGTTTACAGGCACGAAAAGCTCAATGGGAAGACAGTAAGGTCATCAGAAGACAAAAAAGACAAAAAAAATGTCACTGCGTCTGAGGTGAGAGAGCGTGTGTGAGCACCCTGGAATGGCTAGGACGACTAAGACCCATAACGCCTGAGTATGAACGTACTAGCCTCACGTTACTAGGAATTCGGGACAATGCCCATCCAGTGCCGCTAAGCCTAGCGGCCTGTCGCGTTCTGTTTTGTAACCACCCGGTCATTCTCTTCTTTTCTCTCTCATGCCACAGATGATGCCAACGCGTTATTTTTGAACGTTCAAAACCATGCGCCACATGGTGGTAGCCAAGGAAACTAGAAGCACTTGTCTCCAATGGCTGGTAATTACTCCCAAGAGGGAAATGTGTCATATTTCGCAGTCTTCCATGTCTAAGGTGAATACGAAACTATAACCATGTATAAGGGACGGTTCGAAACGCGGAATATAACCAGTGCTATTCGGCCGGAATGGAACGGGAGCAGCACCTTTGAACAAAACGTGATGTTCCCCCTTTTACTCTTCAGATATTGGCGGCAACAAACGGGATTAATGTTTCCATGTAGGGGGTCCTGCGAGGCACATATTCGTACGCCGGTTGCAAAGGAATACCCAACTGCACAGTCAAGCAATACGGCGCAGGGAATGTTCGCGCTTGAATTGGGCCCGACAATACTTCATCGACTGGATACGGTGAGATAGCAGATAGGGCATGTATACAGGGTGTTTGACCTAAGATCTTACACAATTTTTAAAAATAGGCTTTTTGAGTTAGAAGATCGCTTTATTCGGCATAGCACTGTCAGCGGTGTAGAACGTTAGCAAGCAGCCAAGACGTGCTGACTAGCAGGCTGGTTTACTAATATTAAATTGTTAACTTTTTAACTATTACTATTGGGCTCCTTAATTACTGGGAGGCGTGTAGCCTCCGTTAAGTAATATCCGTATCAGTTTTTAGAATTTCGAAAACAAGGTTATCCCCGGCGCTGTGGCCCAACAAATTTTGGCTACATCGAGCCAAAATACATGCGCTTTCGAGAAGCTAGCAGGCGAAGCAACCTCAACAGTGCACGTATCTCGTCGAAAAAGCCAAAATGTGTTGAGCCATAGCGCCGAGGGTACTCTTGTTTTCGAAATTCTAAAAACTGATATGGATGTTACTTACGGTGCACTACACGCCTCTCAGTAATTAAGGAGCCTAACAGTAATGGTTGCAAAGTTAACAATGCAATATCAGTTAACCAGCCTACTAGTTAGCACGTCTTAATTATATTCCGATGTTCTACACCACCGAGAAAACTATGCAAAAAAAAAGCGCTCTTCCAACTCAAAAAACCTATTTTTAAAAATTATGTAAAGTCTTAGGTGAAACACCCTGTATAGTATAGCGACAGGTGGACGAATTTGAAAGTGAAAACTGGCCGACTCGCAGCGTGGTACCAGAAAAGAAAAGAAAAGAAAAAGATTTCACAAAAGAAAAGAAAGAATATAACGCAGGATGCAGCCTACTGGGAGAAGGAAGAGACAAAAGGGGAAGTGCTTTGAAGTCCTTTTGCAACAAAACGAGTCCAGCAGCTCACCCTCGCTTTTACTCGAGCAGCATTCTCCTTTTCTTCGCATTTAGAGCCTACTGCGAAACATCGGGCCGCGCGCGCAGTGACACGCGCGTACGCGTGTTCACGGCGTTGTGGCCGCCAAGGCGATGACGAAACCGAAGAAACGTCTGGCCGGCAGCGCTTCTCTGCGTAGCCCGGGCGTCAGCAGCTGCACCGGCTGCGCTGCTCGCGGCGGCGTTTGCGGCGCGGACGCGATGCGTCATCTTCGCAAGCCATTTCTTTGATATTTTATTTTTAATACTTATGGCTGGTTATAATGTAGTTCACAAGCATGTTTTTCTTATGTATTGTGGTCCAGAAATATTACTTCTGTTAGGCTTAACTTCAGCCGCGTTTACCGCCGATACCAGGATCGCTGCAATCGTTTCGACCGTGGCGGCCCCGACGGCGCGGACGCGCAACTTGCAACATGCCACAGCCTTGGCGTAGCAGCGCGAAATCTTTTGTGCTTGCACGCGCACAGATTTGCCCCACTGCCGGTTACGCGTCCACGCGCAAGCTCTCACCAGAAATGAGGAAACGCGCTCCGCTCGCTGCGGAGTATCATGCGCGCGAAGGCAGCTTCCGGTCGTGCATTAAAACATGGCTAGGCGTTTAAAAAAGTATTAGATGAGAAACTAATTGCGGTCCAGCTCCAAGGTTGTCGCGGTTTGTCGGGAAAACAATGAAACAATGTAGCAGCCAGATGGGCACGTCCTCACCTCCGAGTTCACTAATGAGATCGCGCGAAACGCATTTGCGACAACATCCCTCACGCAAGCCGCCCGCTCTTAAAAGGCACAGCCCGAGGGTCGGCGCTGCTGTAGGGGGTGTTCATGGTGCTGGTATGTATGACAGCGCCTCTGTAGTTGGTTCATGATGGTCAGGAGCTTCTCGAAAGGGCCGACGGAGAAGTCGTTCTAGGCAGGTCGCATGCCTTGACCATAGCGTAAGCATGAGTGCATTTAGACTAAACACAAATAATTTGTGAAGAAGATTGGTACCTTTCGCAGTTAGTAATTATAAAACATTGAAAGAAAACGACAATGGTGGCAAAATACAAAGATACCATTTGCGGTCCAGCAGCTACTGCCCTGCACCAAACACCATAGCGATGGTGGACATCGGTGCGCAACGCAGAGAAATGAACAACTCCTCATGCGCTCCTAGCCGTTTCAAACGCAGTCGTTTCTTCATTTCTCCCGAAAATTGAGTTCCTTACATTCCGTAACAAATGATATGGTAACTGTCAGTCTTGTGCACGTTATCGAAAATAAGTAACCGGTTACAATTATAGTTATTTCATCTGAAATGTAGCTAATGTGGCGGTAGTTCGTGCTACGAAAAAGAGCACGTGACACGGTCGCCGGCGAGTGACGCGCGCTGTTAGGCGTGGCTGCATACGCTGTCCTGCTCCTGGGTTTCAGTCTGGCACATGAAAATGGTCCCTATTTCTTTACTCTGTAGCTACGACGAGAATTGTGTTTTCTAGAATTTATAAACTGGTACGGACAACAACAATGGCGAGCTACAGACCTCCAGATAAATGGTGGGCTTAAACTGGAATAGTTAGAGATGTAATTACTAGATTTTAGTTAACTTGGTAATTGGCGCGTCTAAGCTGTTTTCTAGTGGCCACCCCAGGCCACACTGCCATAGCAAATCAATCATTCAATCAATCAATAAATCAATCAATCAATCAATCAATCAATCAATCAATCAATCATATTGCTCTTTTAACTCAAAAACCTAATTTAAAAAGATTACTAACAGTCTTAGTTGAAGCACCCTAAATTATTGTTCCAATGTCTGAACAAAAAAAGAAGACTCTTTGAGAGCCCAACAATCGAATTGCGCAGAGACGATGCTTCCCGACAAGCAGCTGGTGGATATAAACTGACGCTCCCTGCACCCGACACGCCCAGAGCTGCCTGTCAGTTTCTGCCTGTCACTCGTGACACGGTTCGGTTTCCCTGACGCATCTCGAAGTGGGGGCTGTAACCAGAGGGAAGGGAATATACGATGAGCCACCGAACGAAGGAGCGAATGGCGGAGGGACGACGCAGACGAGATGTGTAAAATGAAATGACAAGTTGTGACACGCGCTGTCTCGTCGAGGTTGTTACTTCGACTCGTATAGTGGGGGACATGCCCGACTCCAGGCCTAGTTAGACGTGGCTCTGTTTTGCGTAGAATCGGTCTCGTCGTATCTGGTCGCTGACGGAAGTAGGTGGTGCAATAAAAGACAACAAAAAAAGACGGAAGGGGGAAAACCGAAATATGCAGACAGTACTTCGTTAGCTCCGACTCTCTGTTGGGCGTTACAGCTTCCAAGGGACTGTCAGAATGACGAATGACTTTTCCTCTTTTCCGGCCAATGCAGATTAATGGAAAGGAATTCTGGTGGCAGTTCTTGAGTGAATTTTTTTATGAACCTTTTCGCCATTAAGGGGCAACAGTTTGATGAACGGATTAATATTACAATAAGAAACATGGCTGTTACAGTCGGGTGACGAAATTGCACGGCAAATTATCCCTGTCATAAAGCCGCCGTGGTGGCTCAGTGGTTACGGTGCTCGGCTGCTGACCCCAAAAATGCGGTTTCGATCCCAGCCGCGGCGGTCGCATTTAGATGGAGGCAAAATGTTAGAGGCCTGAGTTTACTGTGTGATGTGATTGCGCGTTAAAGAACCACAGGTGGTCGAAATTATCCGCAGCCCTCCGCTACGGCGTCCCTCACAGCCTGAGCGGCTTTGGGTTGTTAACGCCCATCAACTAAATCTACCCCGGTCATAATGCACCAACGGATTGCTACCTGTGTTTTCTTCCTACAAGCCGAGAATTATTCTCAGTGACAGGAAGTAGAGTCTGCATTTTTGCTATGGTTTATATATGCTGAAGAATTATTACACC
The DNA here is from genome assembly GCF_052857255.1 of Amblyomma americanum. NCBI lineage: Eukaryota > Metazoa > Arthropoda > Arachnida > Ixodida > Ixodidae > Amblyomma > Amblyomma americanum. Next base: position 116,158,957 of record NC_135499.1, read on the forward strand.
CCTTAAAACACTTGAGAAAGTATCGCAGCCTCTTCTTTAACATCGAAAAAGGAAAAGTTAACTGCTAAAAACCCATTTAGCCTCATCCGCAGAATAGCCAATCGCTCTGGAGGTGCCCGCTCAGATACAGCTCGCCGACTTGTGCGTGCTGTCTTTCAACCTCAACTCCTATACCAGGCTCAGTTTCAACAACTTACGAAACGACAGTGGCCTACACTTGAAGCACTCAACCACGAAGCCATGCGAGTCATTACTGGCCTACCCCGAGCAACTCCTATTTGTATGCTGCAGGAGTATGCGCAGCTTATACCGCAGCGGTGGCCAAGTGGTTGAGCATCCGCCTCGTATGCGGGAGGTGCGGGGTTCGATCCCCAGTGCCGCCGGGTACCCACCGGTGATACAATGGGTACAAGCTTTCCCCTGGTCTGGTGCTCGGCTTATTTAGGGTGAAATGCTTGGGAAATGGGTCTCTGACCCCACCTTGAGAAAAAAGAAACAATACGTTGTGACATGGCGCTCTTTGGCCATAGCTGCCCTTGCGCCACAAAAATCCATAATCATCAAGTATGCGCAGCTCAACACACTGGAAGATTTATTTACCCAGCGACAAACCAACAGAGCACAAAACATTTCCCTTCTTCCTACGTTCGAGACTCAACCACCTCCGTGGGTCTACTGCCACATCTTCAAACAAGCCTGCTCGCCACAAGAAGTCGGAGTTCTCCTCTCTGTCTTTACCACCAGCTTTTTCTACGAAACATGATGGCTGTATCGCTTACAGAGATGTCGCCATAACCCACAAAGGGGGAATCAACTGCTTGTATAAGCCCAAAACATCCTCACCTCTAAGCCGTCAAACATACTGTACTGACACTTCATCTCCTGTTGCCTTCGAACTGCAAGCGATTTTAAATGGCATATCAGCTTTGCCTGCCGACCCTTCTTATAACCAGGTGCACCTATTTACGCATTCAAAGGAAGCTGTGAAGCATGTAAAGAAAGTCACTGGTACACTTCGGGTTTCCCAGGCTATACATGCTGCTTGTCAATTCAACCGGGTGCCTATACTCATCCATGGGGCCCAAGCTAGCGCAGATGTCCATGGCATCGCAGCTGACCTACCATCTCGTTTAAGAGACGTCCCACAAACTCCCCCTGCCTCTTTCCCACCAGATACACTTCTGACGCATTTAGCGTTATCAGCCTCCCCCAGCCAGCGTACACGTGCTCTTATTCCTCCGTGTACATATCCCCTTCCCCCAGCCTATCACGGGTGGAGGAGGTCTCTCTGAGGTGGCTGCGTTTCGGAGTGGCCCTTACGCCTGCAGTTCACCACCAGTGGCTAAAGTGAGAAGATTCCTGCACCGGAATAATGCCCTAATTGCGAAACACCCGCTTCCGACACAACTGTCCGCCACCTACTGTGGGCAATGGCCAAGAACTTTGGTGGTGCGCGCTCGTGTTCGTCAAGAGACAGGCCTGTCTTCAAATAATGGCTCCGATTTGTACTTCTGGTTCACGAAAAACATTTACGCTCGAACTTTATGTGGCTTTTTACACATAACCGGACTTCATGCTTTTTTGTAATGTTTTATAACGTTAATTACTGATATCACGTTTTAAGAAGTGCGGTACATTTATCGTCACAAATAAATAAATAAATAAATAAATAAATAAATAAATAAATAAATAAATAAATAAATAAATAAATAAATAAATAAAGTGCTGGCGTCAACTGAGTGTACAAGCAGAGAGCGATTTCTTAGAAGATTTATAATTCACAAGAAAATAGTTATTTCGGTCGTCACTGGTCAAAGAAATTTAATGGGCGCGACCTCATAAACCATGCCACTTCCGCTACCTACGTGAAGGCCCGTCGAAAGGAGCCGAGCGAGGCATCCTTTGCTGGGTCGCTTCAACACACGTGACCGTTGCATATTTCTAATGGTGTTCCCTTTATAACATCTTGCTGATCGTTTCTGGTGCTCCTCTTCCAGTACCAAGCAAACATGCACTGAGATAGTCGTGGGATTATGGGAATGATCAGAGGAGAAGAAAAAACGCACAGCGCAGATGTGGGCAGGAACTGCAAAGAAAGTGCATATGTTCATGAAAGCTTCTCCCCGAAGCACCAAGACCGCTCGATACATCGTGGCGCAGTAAGCCTATAACTATAGCCTTATCGATCGGAGCATATCTAGGGCTTGGCCTGTATTCTTCGTCACAATTTTGATCTTACGAAATTGCAAGCTACACTTGGCGCAAGCAAACCGAATGCCGAGCTATCAAAGCTATCCGCGCATAAATAAGAGTAAAATTTGATTGATCAGGTCAACCTGCTAAGGAACCTTCATTTCATTCTCTCTCTGTATTTTTTTTTCTTCACAGAAAACGATCGTGACTTGCTTGCTTTGGAAACTCAGGGGCCTCGCGCTCGGGATTCGTCCGCCAGTTTTGTTAGGCCGTTTTCAAATTTCGTTTTAGTGTATATAAACATCGGACAGAGCCAGGCACTCACCTATAGTACAACTGGCTTCGGGACAACAACCGGTTGCAGGGGCTGCGAGTGTATATACATTTCTTGAGCATGTTGAGAGCAGTTGTAACACACACGCGTCACACTCAATAGATATACAAAAGGGGATTCCCTTTCCAGTCTGGAACAAAGGGGCAAAAGTCTCCAAGACGCAGGATAATCACGCTTTTGCCCTATCTGTCAACGATCGCCAGCATTTAACTACAACACAGTACCGCGTGAGAGTCCGACTCTAACATCCACAAACACGGCCTCAAGCCACTGGCTCATGTGTCATGTGTCGTCCAAGAGACTGTAGTGTCAAGCAAGCCAGCCTGTAAAAGTAATATGCTCGCACTGCATTTCGGTGTGCCGTTGGCGGCTGATGATGAAGCTCCATCTGCTGGGCAACTTGTCACGCGGTCACCTGCGGCCGTCACGCGCGCGTCGCCTCGCGGTAGCCTGGCCGTCTCAGCTGCCTGAGTCGGCTTCCGGTGCAGTGGAGCGCGCCGCCGCCGCGGACAACATCCTGTCCGCGGGGATGACCCCGGCCAAGGCGGCGCCAGGGCAGAGCACACTCCTCCTCGTCCAGCCTCTGTTTTTCTTTGGCCCTCCGCAACGCCCGAGTGAGTGCGACGCCGCGGAAGCCCCGGCTGCCTGCGGTCTCTTCGCGTGCCCTGGTCAAACAGGGAAGGACAGTCGCGGTGTACCGAGCGCTGTTTGTATTTCCCCCGCGGTTAGCGTAACGAACAGCGACACGCAGAGAGAAGCATGCGAGGCACGGGCGCGTACGACAATACGGATTCCGTCACGTTTGGTGGAATTTGCCGCTATGACGAATGACGCAAGTTATGTTACCGAGGTTTACGCAGTCGCTAGCATGGACACGCTCGTTCGTCTTCTGTGACGGCAGTGACAGAAAATCTTGGTAAGGTGTCAACTTTATTTCTTTTTTTTTTATTATTTGAAGTCTGGCTGTTAAGGGGCTCGTACTCGAGCCTAACAGCTCTCTGACAGAACGCTCTCTAACCGCCCTCGTCGGCCGGCAGTGTTCCGAATCTGCAGTCTTTGTGGCTTTTGCTGTGGTTGAGGCATTGGGAAAACAAAAGAAGTGCTCACAAAAACCTTTCCACAGACAATCATTTTTTTTAGACTGCGGCAACGTGCATTAGGAGGACGTCGGCGCGGCGGTCAACACAGCAGCCCGGCCCTAACCAGTCGATGGTGAAGGGTTTTCTCAGTGCTCTGCCATATGGACATCAACGTTTTGTACACTTAATTTGTACAATCTAACAAAGCGATATTCTCTTGCTTGTCCCTCTCTCTCACTGGCTTCGAACACTACTCCAACGCACGCGGAAATAATGAAAAGCAAGGGCGAATAAAGAAGGTGGTTATGACTCCCTGGGAAGCCACCGCACTAGCTGCTGTCTTCGAATGTATACTTTCGCTTTATCTTTCTATCCGCTGTGTCAGTGTCAGACCAGCAGCTATTCGTTAAACGCAACACAAGACCATGTCTTCCCCATGATTGAACTTAGAACATCGCCCTTGTGCTTGCGCCCTAATTCACCGCGTTCGGTTTGGACGTCTTTATGGCGCACCAGTTTATTGGAAAATTGGTTTTTGGCGAAAGGAAATGACGCAGTGACTGTTTCACATATCTCGGTGGACACCTGAATCGCGCCGTAAGGAAAGGGATAAAGGAGGGAGTGAAAGAAGAAAGGAAGAAAGGTGCCCGTAGTGGAGGGCTCCGGAATAATTTCGACCACCTGGGGATATTTAAAGTGCACTGACATCGCACAGCACACGGGCGCCTTAGCGTTAGCGTCAATTATATTCTTTTCCTCAGTTGACTCGCTGCATTCCTGCGCACTCCGCATCTCTCTGCATACATCCCTCTCTGCATGGATACCGGCATCTCTTTGCTCGCGAGTAAAAAAAAAAGAAAGAAAAGTACCTGGAAATGCAATAATTCCGGCGGCGCCATTTTCACGTTACTTTATACACCACGAGCCAAGAAAAAAACCTCTGAACAGCGATCAACTTTCTCGCTTCGCGTCAAAGACAGGCGAAGGCCGCAGTGAATAGGCAGGACGGACGAGACGTCCCAGCGCGGGCAATCAGTTCCGGAAAATGCCGCTCTTCCGACTTCCAAACGCGCGTGGCTTTGCTCAGCGCACGCGAGAAGCGCTCTCCGTTTATGTAAACACACGCGCCGCCGCCCCACGCTTGCAAACCACGGCGGACGGACGAACCAGGCGGGCCCGCCCTCAGAAACACTCCAGCGGTCGACGGCGCCGGCGCGTTCGTCTCAAAAGTCAGCCGTGTCGTTGACTCCTCGCCGCGGCGCAAACTGCACGTCCGTCCGTCCCTCCCCGGCCCATCCCTCTTCTTCCACGAGACGCGTGTGGACGCGACAGCCCCGGAATGCGCTCTACAAGCCTTTCTCTTGCACCGCCAAGCTTCTCCAGGCTTGCTCGTCTCCGAGCTCGGTTTTTTGGCTTCTCGAAACGGGTTCGCCCCGCAGTTACCTCGGTGTCTTTTTCTCCTCCTCCCCCGTCCAACCGACCTCAACTCTCCGTATTCGCCGTCGTCTCCTTTGAACCATCCTCCCGAAGCGCGTCGTCAGGCCTAAACCTTCGCTCGCTGTCCATCGCTTGTGTGTTAGGCTGTTTTCCGCCCGCTTTCTAAAGGGCGAGCGAACCGCTTTCGCGTCTCACAAACGGTGTCTCCGCTGAGTCTCTCCGTTCATACATCCGCCTCTTCCGAGCACAGAGACAGAGAGAGAGAGAGAGAGCGGCGACGCTCCCCGACAGCGACGAAGCCGAGATTGGTGGTCAAACCGGCACGCGGCCGGGCCTCGGTGTATTCTGGAAGCGCGCATTCGGCCGCAAATGGTTCCGAACGGCCATTCTTTCGCGTCGCTCGGTGGGTTTCTTCCTCGCTTTGTGACGAATGCGGCGAACGCGACCTTGCTCGAATCGGAGGTTCCCTGGTGTTCGGGGACGAGTCCGGCCCTCACATCCGCGTCCAGCACTGTGCGCGAACTGAGCAGCGCGGTTGCGATCGTTTGTTGCTGAGCTGCAAACGAGGGCGAAGGAAAAGCGACCGATGACAGTCATTTTGAAGCTTGAGCTTAGTCTTTCCTATTGTACGCACAGGTTTGGCGCCATTAAGGGGCATTCACTTGAGCGGAGGGAGGGGGGGGGGGGGCGAGAAAAGGGATAACCGGCGGATCTTTATTTTGTGCACCGGATTACACTTAGTAATTCTAGGTACACCACTGGAGCAAGAGCCCGATAATAATGCCCATTGTAGGATGCATCTTATTAAGCACTTCTAATTGATGCCGTCATTTTCGGAAATTTTAGGCAGCATTAGTAGTTGGCGAATGTGCGCGAACTTTTGCGTACGGACACCTATTGCTAGCACTTGAAGAGACGCACCGTTCCGGTGGATGCTTCCCAAGATGCAACGCGACTTTATAGTCGAGAAAGCGGCAACATCGCCGTAGTTCTTTTGGCGGTTGTGAATAGAGTTGGTAGCTTGCAGTCGTCAGGAGCTGTTGTTCGCATGAATATCCTTGCTTCTGCAATAGTAAGAAAACAGAAAGATTTCGTCTGGGAATGCGCCGTAGTTGTTTATACGCAGAAGGCTTGCTTGCACAGTATATTCGACTTGGTGTCTTATAAGTGTGGCTGTGCAGCGAAGCTGGCAGGATACTCGGACACGCCTAAGCACGGCTCGTTTGTCGGTTCCTATATCGCATTAAAGGAAGCTGCCTTCAGCTTTACTGAAAGCATGATAGGTGAGGTCTAATGTCCCAGCAGGGCATGCGAGCTATCAAAGATGTCCTTGTAGGGGACTCCCGATTAATTTAGACCGCCTCAGGTTCTCTGACATAGCACGGCCCAATCATCCCTCACTAGCAATTCTTCGTTCCCGTTCTGCCGCAGTGGCTTAGTTGCTTTGGCATCCGACTGCTTATTCCAAGGTCGCGGGTTCGATACCAGCCTCGTCGGACTATTTGGAGGAGTGCGAAACTCAAGAGGCGCACTTGACGCTTCGCGATATCAGCGCACGTGAAATATCCCCATGATCTCAATCCGGAGCTCTTCACTACTGAATTCCTCGCAGCCCTTGTGTCGCTTTTGGTCGTTAACGACCCCCCCCCCTCCACCCCCACCTCTCCGAGTTTACCATTTACGTCACAACCACCGCGGTGGCTGAGTGGTTATGGCGCTCGGCTGCTGGCCCGAAATACGCGGGTTCGATCCCGGCCGCGGTGATCGAATTTCGATGGAGGCGAAATTCTGGAGGCCCGTGTACTGTGCGATGTCAGTGTACGTTAAAGAACACCAGGTGGTCGAAATTTCCGGAGCCCTTCACTGCGGCGTCCCTCACAGCTTGAGTCGCTTTGGGACATTAAACCCCTATAAACCAAACCAAACCATTTACGTTCCTTCGTTCCCGGTAAAGCTAAAAATAAAAACGCCCTGTAATTAGTTGCCTTTTTATTTTTTCCGCAATAATCAACGCATTGTTGCGAAAACTCTAGATAAAGCTCAATTTTCACGTTACGCCGACTGCATTCGGCACCGCCCGATAACGTCACCATCGCAAAGCTGCGAATGGGAAAGAAATGACACCCGAGCGCGTAACGCACCAACTTCCGCATGGGGCTGCGCCATGTACTCAACGCTGCGGAGTACGGTTAAAGCGTGGTTTCGGCCCCGCAGCTCCTCACGGAAAGGATGTGAAAGGAGGAAAGGGAGGAGGCGAGAGGAGCGCCGCTTCGACGCGCAGTGTAATAGCACCGCTTCGGTGCAGCAACCACCGCGAAGACGGACTTCGGCGAAACTGTTTCCCTGCCTGATGACCAGCTTTCTGAGCGGGCCCCTGTGCAGCCGAAGACCCAGCCTACAGAAGCAGCACCAGCAGCAGGAAGCCCCAGCAGCGGCGGCCAGTGCCACTCCCACCGAAATCACTGTTCTTTGACGTCATTTCGAAAAACGCGGGGGGTGCAGTGAAACGAAGGAAAGAGCTATACGAGGAACGCACTTTGGAAACTCGTTCGCGCACACCTTTCGACCCTGTTCGAAAGGAGACCACCGTTGCTTTTGACAGCGTTACAAGCGCACATCGCTACGCGTTAACGCGTTCTTCTCACATACGCAGCTGCTGTTCTCGACCACACGTTTCGTTCTCCTTTTTTATTTTCTTGGCCTCCCGTAATGGCTTCTGTATACACCAGTTCGAACAAGCAGTGCACCCTTTTGCAAACGCCCTAGTGCGAAAGCGAAACAGTGCGATGAGAGTCGCGGCGGTGATGCACTGGCCCCGAACAGATGGTGACAGAGTTTCTAAGGGGATCCGAGGTGCCGCAAGCCCGCATTAATTGTTACTGCGTGCTCTTTTATAGTTTACGTATGGGAGGCGAGGCTTCACTCTTCGTGTGTTGGCAGATCTGATTTACATCGGTGTTTTAGGCGACCAGCAGCTAGGCTGCCCCTTCCCTCATTCTCACTCACTCAATCACACAGTCCCAATCACTCGCTCTTATTCACTCAGTCACACACTCTCACTCGCTAACTCACTAACTCACACTCATTCAATCAGTCACACACTGACTCTCACAAACCAACTCTAGCTCATTCAGTTACACACTCACACACTCTCACTAACTCACACTCACTCACTCGTTCACTCACTAACTCACTCGCTCACTCACTCTCTCACTCACTCACCTCACGTCAGTCACTCACTCACTCTCACTCACTCACTTGCTCACTCACTCACCTCACATCATTCACTCACTCACTCATCTCATCTCGCATCACTCACTCACTTGCTCACTCACTCACCTCACGTCATTCACTCACTCACTCATCTCATCTCACATCACTCGCTCACTCACTCGCTCACTCACTCACTCACTCACTCACTCACTCACTCACTCACTCACTCACTCACTCACTCACTCACTCACTCACTCACTCACTTTTGCGCGACATGGAGATAGCTCGCCATGGTTTACGCCGCCTGTAAGCATTCCCTTTTTGCAAGTCTATCGAACGCTTTTTATTCAGTTGTCGGCTTAGGCGTCATAAAGACAGATTGTGCTGCTATCCCCTTTGCAAAAAGTTACACGTTCTGCAAGCTAAGCCCAGTCTTATCCAGAGCTGCGGGTCGATTCCAGGATGTCTGGCACTTTCTCAAAGCCGCGCGTGTCTGCTTCTTCAGTAGGAACGTTGATTGATTGCGAAATGAGCCACTTTCATGAGCCTCGCGGTAGCAGCGGCCAAGGAAGCACGGGCACAGAAGCGAGGAGAAAAGGCAGATAGAAAGCCTACGCAGCGATGACAGCCTAATGGCTGCTGCTGACAAGTCGCTGGCCCGCTCCTGACGTCCGTCGCTCAGCGAGCCGCAATTAATGGCCGACTCGTTGAGCAGCACCCACTCTTTGGGCACCTTCAGTCTCGATTTCAAGACGCCGTCGTAGCACAAATAACCGCAAAGGCGCCCCATGAAAACGCGCCGTTCATTCGCGCCAATTATGCTGTCTTCACTCTGTATTGTGGCTCAAAACGATTTGCACGGCGTACGATTTAAAGTGCTGCGTGCGGGAGCTACGTTTTCATCCTGGTCAAAGAGCATGCACCTCAGACAAAGCCCTTGTGTTTAAAGTTGCTATAGCTAGAAGTGCTATACATAGAGAATAATTAATAGATTTATGACCGACGTCGCGAACAGCGCGGGCAGTGTGTCAGCGAACTCTTGAAGATAATGAAAAAAAAAAAAAGCCTTGTAGAGTAGCATCTGAGCACGGTTTTGTTTTTCTAAACACCATGCACAGTCTGCAACAGCTTCGAATAACTGCTCCTTTTAATTCCGGGGTCTCGTTTGTGCGTGTGTTTGCGTTTGTGCGTGTCAGCTTGCGCCGTGCCGCCGCTTTTGACATTTCTTATTCGCGGCAACGCTCTCACTGTAACGATTGGTCGCGATGATTGCGCTGACTAAATGCGTACACACTGTCGCTTATTTGCTGACCTGAAGTTCTCTGGCATCTGAGAATAAAAAATATAAAAAATAAAAGAAAATTTAAAATTGAATGGCAACGCCCTCATAAGTTCACACAAGTTCTGAGGGCGACCTTAATCACGCAAGCTGCGAAACCTGCAGTGAAAGAGCGTGCAAATGAACCAAGAGAAACAGGGGGCCCTCATGTAGTACTTTCCTGACGACCTGACCCTTCTTTCTGTTATTAAACAGGCACAGGAGACGGAATGCGAAAGCCGGGAACGAAAACATTTAGGTCTCTCTCTGCCCGTGGCAACTAGTCAAGACGCAGTCGACAAACTCGACGCCGCGTGCTCAGGGGGTCACGCAAAGCGTGGTGCACTGGAAGCCGCCAGCGTCTAGCCCACACGTCCGCATTCTGCGCAGTTACAACACGTTCGGAGGGGGGGAACCTAACCAGCGGTTAGCGTCCAATCTCGAGTGCGAAACAGTGGAAAGGCGCGGGCAATTCTCCCGTTCGGCGCACTTCAACTGTCTCAGCCGCCGTGTCTTACTGCTACCGCGCAGAGATCGCTCGCGTGTACAGCGTGTACAGGAGCGACTCGCGACGGACACGTGAAAAGTGGCGCGCTCGGCGCTGGCACGTAGTCATTAGCGGGCCCCGCAGCCGCGGTGCGACCCGGTTGTTCTACGGTGGGTGGACGAATAATAACTGACCCCAGCGCGGCGGCGGCCATCTCGAGCGGCCACAATGAAGAGGTACAGGTGAGCCGACTGCGCTCGCTCCGAGTGCGGTGCCCTCTCGGTGGCCACGTCACTGGCTGGGTGTCGCTGGTTCAGGGCGTCGGCGTAAGCGTATGCAGTCGACTCGCGGATGCATCGCCGTATCGATAAACCATCGCTGTGACCGTGTTGCTTCGTCTTTCATCATTTCATACCTTGGGTGCCGTTGTTTTAAATATGCAGATCTAAAGAGATGAGATGCGGCCTATTCCGATTTTTTTTTTCAGTAGTCGCGAGGCGGTGCAGTTGTATTCGAGTGTTCCCGCGGAAAGAGTGATAGAAGCGAGTTCTCGAATCCGAGGATTGTTGAAAGCGGTAGCGAGTAAGGCGACTGTTCCCAGCGGGCATGGGAATAAAGCAATATGCGCTCAGTAGCCGACTCGTTTGGGCCCGAAGATGGGTCGGTTAATCATGATCGCCAGGGAAGTGAGCCACTCGTTGGGTGAGTCGTGAAACGGCATTGCTAATCAGATTACCCTCGCAGATTGATCGTGTAGCCTAGTCTGGCATAGGGAAGAGGCTTGCATTCAGATTGGCCTGGGAAACGTTAGCGGACTTGTTATTGCCTCATAGCGGAAGCACCGGACCATGATCGTATGTTATGCAGTCTTTCGAACCCGGTAAATGAGTTCGTAGGGCGGGCACTGCGCAAGGAACACATTAAAAGCCCCCCCCCCCTCCCCCTCAATGCGTTACATCTTTTTTTCTTCTTTTTTTTTTTCAGTAGTATTGCTGGCTAAATCGCATATACTAAAAATAGCCTTGGCTGCTGCAAGTTTAAAGGGGAACACGTTACCTGCGTTCGTGCGATGGTTACTCTTTCAGTATTAGAAAAACGGACACTTCTTTTGTGCTAATTATTGTTCCTGTCGACGGATAATGCCCACAAGCCACATCCAGCTTCAGTGCAGAAATAACCGTAATACTTGTTTTTGTGTGCAAACTGTATGTTCCCTTTCATAGCAAAGCTCCCTGCACATACTGGAAGTCACTTCATACTGGTACGAATTAGATACAGAAGTAAAGATTCTCTCTCTCTCCCCCTCAGCAAATTCCTCGGACCGTTCAGTGTGTCTTTACAAAAAGCAGGCAAATGCACATCTTCAAAATGGATATGTTTATATCCCGACTCTATATCCCGAGGAGACGTAAACATACATATTTCAGTAAGAGGCCTTTGGCAAGTACGCGTGGTTTATAATAGCCAACGTGTTCCCAGAGCTGCGTATTAGGGCGAATACAGAAAACGGCGTTTTCACATACCACCTGGCTTAATGGCGCTCGTAGATTTCAGTAAGGTGTCCGAGGTTACCTCAAGAAACCCAACTGATATTACGGCGATAGTGGGGGTGCCAATAGATGAGCTCTCCTGTGGGACGCACAAAACGCTGGGGCCCATAAGATTCAGCCCTGAGGGAGAAATATCTGCAGCCATCCACTGAAAGCACGCAAGCTAATCACGAGGTGAATTTAAAATGCCATTCACGATTTCTATTTAGCTGACGAGTGGTGTCGCCAGAATCTAACAGTTATTTGTATGTCGGTTCTGTTTATTGCTTTGTTTTTACCTCTAGGGGGATGTGAAAAACGTCCGGCCATCCTTCACATTGGAATGTGCTGGCACTCCTAAACCATTCGTTCTGACATTCTTTGCTTGTTTTTACACGGCCGCTCGCTTCTATGCACCAAAACAACAACAACAATTAAGAGTATTCAAGCACCACTGCGGCAAAGTGCCTTGTTCCACCAACATTGCCCGTAATTAGGAGCCACACCTCGACGCTCTGAGCAAATGAAAAGAAAACAAAATACAGAAGACAGAACCACTCGCACGGCGCCGCCGTGTCTATAGCATTTTGCCTCGGACGTAATTCAGCGTCGCTAACCGAGTCCCAATCACATGCCCCGCAATTCGCTTCCTGCTGCGTCCGTCGCAAGAGCAGAGTAGGGAGACTGGTAGCTTCTGCAGCTGCACCGGCGACAGGGCGATGCATGACGTGGGCAAAACTGTTCTTTTTGTCCGTTTCCTTCTCGGCTCGTCCTTCTAGGAGACGTATGAAACACGTTTGTTACGGGCACGTGAGCAGGAATGGACGGCTGACCAATAACCAGTTCCTCCGTGGCCAGCAGCTGGAACCCAACTTGCATCTGCACAAGTGGCAGGAAAGGTTGTGCGCACGGACGATTCGCGGCGTTAAGACGCGTGGCCAGCGGTGCGCCGTCGAATTAACGAGTCGAGAGTTGGAGAAGTGGGTGTGCGCGGGCAATGCATTAAGGCTTCGTGACAGTGTTTGGGCGACGTCATTACATTTAGTTCCCGTGGATGCCCTCCTCCTTGGGCAATAAATGTGCTGCCGGATCCGGTGTGAAAAGAAGGAAGAATGACTGGGAATGTATGCCGATCCATAGCGCTATTGAACGATGTATAGTTAAATGCGCAGGTCGTACTGCGACAATAATAACAAGAGGATATGCGACCGCCTGTTGGGTGGAGATGCGAGGACGTATTCCCGCGACTCTGGGCAGAGATCTTCATTATAAAGTGCGCGCTTTTTAGAGGTTCTAAATCCTTCCGGAATATTTTTCTCTTATCAGCTTACGGGAATATGGTAACAATTCAATCATGATTTATGGCAGGTTTTGTGCAGTTTTTTTTTTAGCAGCATGTAAACGGCGTCGTCGACAGGGATCCAAACCAACCGATCGAAGAGGTAAAATTAATAAAAGTGTCGGCCTAAACCAAGTCAGCGACAGGTGTTCATAAGCGATATTTTCTGATGAACGAGCATCTTGAACCCATGCTACTTCAAAAGTGGCAATTTGAAAACTTATCACGTAGCTTTTAAGCATGACAAGTTTTTCGCGAATCAATAAAAATTCACTATTGATAAATAAAAATAATGAGGTCGAAATAGGTGCAAAAATAGTCACACATCTTTAAAAAAACTTCATTTGAAAGAAGTTCAGGTAATCAAGTTCTCGAAGCTCCAGATGTTCAACTGCAAAGATTTCATAATACTAGAGTATTATATCCAACCTAAAACACACTTTTCAGGCACCCTTTAAGTTGTGTCCGACTATAGGCGACTGAAGGAACAGTTAACGCATCGCGAGTTTCTCGCTCATTCCACCGGAAGCTTCCGCGGCGCCCCGATCGCCCCGTGCCCTGGATTTCGGCCCAGTAGCGGCTGCGGCGGCGAAACAATGGGCTCATTTACTCCGGTCTGCGGGGCGCTTCATTTGCAACTGACCGGCCACCGCTGCGAGGGGTGTACGTGGCGAAACGCCTCGCCGAGGAGGCGCTGACCACGCGGGTGGCGTCTGTGGAGCACCGCTGGCCTGACCGACGCCGCCGCTGCGGAGGGGCCGTTTAATTGCCTCGTTCCACCACCGCTTCGAAAAACAACAGCACCGATAAAGAAAAGCGAACTCTAGTAGCCTTTCTTTGCGGTGGTCAGCCAGGATAGAACGGGCGGATATAAGTATCTGAACTGCGCAACTAATATTAACGAGACACTAATATTGATAACTGCGAGTCAGTTATCAAGTTTGGGCCGTGTTATGTAACGAGAATCGGTGCAACCTTTTGATTTTTGAGCCGAAGTACACTCTAAACAGAAATGAGTACAAGGGTAGTAAGATGTTCTCTAATGCACTCCCATTTACAAAAAATAGTATGCTGGACGACAGCTTAATCCCCTCTTTACTCCCATATAGGGTTATATGGAATATACCCCTATATATACCCATATACCCCTATATACCCGTATGGGTTTATACCCATATAGCTGTATATAAGGTGCTAGGAGTGCCTCGCTCTAATACCAGGATGCAACTCTACACCAAAAGCGACTATAACAATTTTCTAAGGCCTGAGCCGAAGAGGGAGATATCGGTGGTTACTCTTGCGAGAAGAGAGTTTGTCACACGACATGTTTCAAAATTCGATGCTTCATAAAGGGGAAAGGGTCACATAGGAATGCGATGTGTGTTAACAGCAGTCATACCCTGTCTAAGTGATGAGTACATTGATTCATTGATAATTGCCAGCGCTTCCGGGCGGTATCGGTGTGCAACGCACTCGTGACTGGAATGCAGCTTCGCTCTCAACCGGCTTCGAGTTCGCGCGCGAGAGTGAAATATTGACACAACAGACTTATGCAAATGTGAGCCTAGACGCAGAATGAGCGCATGACAACGAGTTCCCGCGGTGCGAGCTTCAGCGGGCGCGATATGATTTGCATACGAGGTGATGGCTCCCGCCAGCCTTCCGCCCCTGTCTGCTCTCATGCGAATCTTCAGAGTGTTGCGTGCCTAGCACCTACACCTGCATGCACTGCATACGAAAAAACGCTGCAATGTGTCGCGGGATGCAGTGCATGATGCCTGCCTGCGAAAGAGGCTGTACACAGACTGACTGGTGGAAGTCGCTGAGGGCTTTCTCAGGACAACACGGCGTCGTTAACCCTTCCTCGGGTGCTTTGCTTTCTTTTTCACGTGCAGGCAGACGCGCACCACACGCGAGGGTACTCGCTTTCACTGCTTGGAGTCGTGTATTCATGTTACGCCACGCTTTATAGCACTAGGCAGTAATTCGGAGGAAGGGGGTAGCGCCGCAGTTGCTACGCAGCAAACGTGAGCGCGAAGAACCGGAATGCACGTGAGAGAGGAGAGAGATGCTAGGAGGAAGGGTGGGTACAAGAGAAATACTTTATTCGAACGATTCGTGGCCGAGCCACGGGAAAACGGACCCTCCTATGCAACGCGTATAACCCCTGCGCGGTGCGCGAGAGCTGCTCTTGCAGGGAATTAAGCGTACCTGTCGGGAAGAGAGAGATTAATGTAATTTCCAAAGACCGGGATTCATCCAAATGTCGTTTCTACGCTGCCACGCGCCACAGCTCCTGATATTGGTCACCGAGTGGATTCGGAGAGGCGCAATCGTTTTTGAAACGAGTTAATAGCCTCGAAAGCATAGGCCTGCA
Organism: Amblyomma americanum; assembly: GCF_052857255.1. Classification (NCBI taxonomy): domain Eukaryota; kingdom Metazoa; phylum Arthropoda; class Arachnida; order Ixodida; family Ixodidae; genus Amblyomma; species Amblyomma americanum. The sequence goes on from NC_135499.1 coordinate 116,174,263, forward strand.
ACAGGCTCTATAGTAAATGAATTGGTTTTTGAGACCCTTTGAAGGGACACAGATAAAAAAAGCGCTCTTTTTTTATGCCGAAAATGACTTTAACGGTAAATCGGTGTGGTTTTTTTCTGTCCTCGGAATCTTGTGGACCAATTTATGTCAGCAGAGAACGCATTTATACAAGCGTGCATGGGCAGATCGATGCAGTAACAACTCACAAAACAGCGCAGAATGAGCCATCTTTTGTGATGCGGTACAATGGATACTCTGAGCCAAAAAGGGCTAAAAGTGCTACGGGGATTATTCCTTTTGGAGACTACCTTCGTTGTCACAGGCATGAGTAGCCACAGTCGACCCTCAAGAAGCAACCGTAACTCTCCTGGAGCATACCTGTAAATGGACATGAAGTAAACTTGCTGACGGGCTATTTGGTACATGATCTTTTAAAAAATTGCTGCGGTAAACTGGCATTCACAGGGTTAAAAACGAGAGACAAGACAGACATCAGCCACAGTCAGCCTTCCGGCGGATTAATCGTTCATCTCGAGGAGTAAGTGGTGCAGTTACTCCCGTTTTACAAGTTTTAGGCTTAGAGTATCGAAGTGCGTGTGCTCTAAGGACTCTGAAGACGGCGCCGTTTCAAGGTGCCGGTAGTGGACGGGGGTAAACGTCCACAACGCACCGCCTTCGCACCCACGTTTTCCATCTAGAAGTGGGAGGGAAACGCATCTGGACTTCAGGCTTAACGTAGTGAAGGTTCGGATGGCTGAAAACTTTCAGCTTCACAATCTAAATAAGGAAGGAAGCGTATGCGATGATTTGGAGCCAGGTGTTTTGTTATCCCGTTCCTCGGTACATGCACATCGCTGCTTCATTTACTTCAACCAGAGGGTGATACAAAGGAAAGCACCCGGAACGAAACCCGGATGTGGTGCGTGGCACCCGGTTTTGAATGTACCATACCAATGCAACCCTTTTGCTGCCAGATCGGCTCTTTCACAGAAGTTCCAACCAGTTTACAATAACAACGTGTGAAAGTGAACTTTGCGGGCAACCACATTATGCACAACCAGAAATTTCTGAAAGAGATTTGCACTGAAGCCGAACGGCCGGAATTGTTTTGCAGTGAAGACGAACTTTTTGTTGAATATACAATAATTCATTCCAGTGTTGTACCCTTACATGACGTTCAGTTTGTCACTGTTTTTTGTCATTTGCGTTCCTTGCGGAATAAAATAAAGCAATAAAAGAATCATTACTCTTTATATATTTCTTGGCCAAACAGTCTGGGCGGTAAAGGGTTAAACGCTAGTGGAGTGGTTCCGTACATACGCACAGCTTCCACGGATTCACATGTAGCCACTGCCTGTGGGCGAAAGAAGGGACTCAGAGAGGCCCGGCTATTCGGTCCGTGGACTCTGAACTCACCTGCGGAGAGAGAAAGAAAGAAAAGACCAGGCTCAGAGATGCGCACAACTTAACGATTAACAAGTTGGCACACTATAAACACGAACACACCTTTAGGGAGTAAAAAAGGGAGTCAACTCTCTTCTAGCGCACTAGAAGACAGCATACTTCGTTTTCACTTTTCACTGTTTTGAGTGCAGGCACCGAATACGAACAAAGAGCAAGTGCAGTGAGCAGAACATATGACGTGAGGTGTCCGTATTTTGTAACGTTTCGATTCTCCTTTTCGCGGTTAATCATTCTTCCTCTCTATCACTGGTCAGTACAGCCTTTGATACCAGAGAAGGCGAACAACATTACTCTCTGGCTGTCAACCATGACATCACACACGGTAGGTGCCAATGGTAAAAGATCAAAAGAATGAACTGAGAAATTGATCACTACGAAAAAACGGCCCCTATAGATCGAAGCCTCGATAGCATAAGTTCACTAGATACGCAGAGGGTACCATGCACACCGCCAAGTTGTATTCCATAACGTACCTCTTAGCAGCAGCTGCTGCGTTCTGGTACAGAGCTTCTCTAGGATGCTAGCATGACCGATGCAAGTATTCGGTTAGTTTACAAACACAGACAAGTGAGTAAAGTCGTTTCTGTGACTATGTAGTGCACAATTTTCTAGGAGATGTATATGGCGAAGCCGTGTTACTGCAAAAACTGTAGTGCAGCAGCTGCGACTGCATTTCTGACACGGCCTACAAGGTAAGCGGCTTGTTTTTTCACCCCATCCCAGTTGACTCCTTTCGATGCTCGAATTTCGAAATAATCAATAATTCGTGCACACTGAACTTCATGGGGCAGCTGCATCGATATCACTGATGATCACAAGCGCGCACTGCATAAACGTGTCAGTGGCATTCTTCAGGTATTTGTAAAATATAATTGTTCATTTCTTCAGACAAGTGGACTATATAAAATGTGTAGTTGAAAAAGAGTATCTCCGAATGCGCTTTATAGCCAAATTATATTGATGACAAAAGAGGCGTGATCACGCAGATATCAAAACATGTATGTGACGTTACGATGCGAAATATTAATGTCCCCATTCCCCCCCCCCCCCTCCCCAATTGTAACGCTACAATTAAAACAGCGAAAATTCAGTGTTTATCTCTCAGTTTTTATTTCAGAAGGCACCATATTCGTGAAGCATCTCTTTAAGCCAGAGCACGCACTGAGCGCGCTTCAAAAAATAAAAACAAAAATATGCAAAAAATATTAGCCAACGATGAACAGAAGTTGGTGAGCAAAGAGAAAAGGGTTCGTCGCAGTGCGGCCAATCATAAAGCATTGCTGTGCACTCCTGCCGCTTCTTTACAGCAAAATTTTAAACTGATCCCTGATGCAACGCTATAGTACACATCACGGTTAAAACAAAAACGCTTGGAGCAGTGAAGCAAGCATCACTGCTTCCTCATTTTCCACGAAAACGCTACACAGTATAAATTTTGATTTGCTCGCCGATACGCCAGGGCAGGCAGATACACGTGAACAACAACAAAAACAAAAAACACTGGCCTTAAACATATTCAAAAACGGAGCAGAAAGAGCTGTACTTTCAGGAGGCTTTGCAGAGCAAAAGACAAAGCGCCTCCCAGCCCCAAACTGGCTTTTTTCTCCCAGAAAATTACTGCCGGTATCGAGTGCGCGCGGGGCGTAATCTCTCACGCATAAACTTAACTGATCTCATTGAAGCGGCACACACGGGTCTCTCTTCCTCTGCAAGGCGTATGCATGCTCACCCGTCGCCTGGCGGGCCGCTCTGTTTCTCACGTCTCGTCAGCGCATCGGACACGATCCGGCCGAGAAAACTCACCCGCCCTTCTCGTGACAGCCTCGGGCGTCGGAGCTGGGCCGCGCAGCAGCGACGATTTATCGCCACTAGGAACGCTGCTGCTGCTGCTCTTGCTTCCACCGCTGTCAGAGCCTCCTCAATGTTAGGCTATATACACTTCGTTTTGTTGTTGCAACTTCGATGCTGATACTCGACGGCTGCCGGCTCACGCGTCGTTGACTGCGATGCGGAACCATGGATTCCGGAGCTAAGGAAAACTGCCAGACGTTCCGTGGTCTGTCAGGCCGAACAAGAGACGCCGATATTAACGCATAATGCATTTGCGGGATGCTACCGGACGTTTGTTGTCCGCAGTTTTGAGAAATGAAATTTCAAAACGTGTCCACACTCTAAGCCCTCATATTATAAAAAAACATAATAAACACTCGGCACCTAAGCGGTCGTCAGTAGTACCGCCATAAAGTTCAGTCTTTGCACTGTTAGTCGTTTGCACTGTTAGTCGTGACAGACTTGGATTACATTGACGGGATACATAAAGAAGAGGTGGTGCTAATAGCGATAATGCGCATTCGGGGTCCACTTCATTAGCATCACGCCATGAACGCTGCTTCCGGCATCACGTAAAATAACAGAGGTACGGCGTTACAGAGCGCTTGGTTGATCCTGCTCTTCTCCTGTACCCTTCCGGTTGTGTTTTTAGGCGTGTATACCTCCTCGCCCGGTGTTTCGCGGCGAGACCCTCTACGAGCGTGAACCGTGCATAGGAGGCATTAGGTGCTAGTTTGTTTATGATGTCACCCTTCAGAAATGCACTCGGCAACAGACAGACCCCGCAGAAGTCGAATCAGGCAGCAAGTCTTTCTTTGCTGCACCGACTGAATTCGCTCCTCTCCTTGTAAGCCCACTCGGAGGCTTCAGGCTTACCCGGACAGCAGCACTGGAAATGGGGCGCTGTCGATAGATTACGGCTACGACATTACACGCCGACACTGTTCAGCCACCTGTCGGTGATTAAGCTGTACTTCGCAAAAACGGCCGTTGTTCAGACCGTGCCATTCGTGGGATATTGACCTTCGGGTGGCCGCATCTCGCTCCGAAAGAAGAATGTCACCCACACATTGCAGTTCCGAATTACTTTCGCTTGCCCTAGTGTTAGTCTAGATTCGACAACACAGAAAACTTTTCTCACAGTCTGCAGGCTGGTTAGGTTAGGTTAGGTTAGGTTAGGTTAGGTTAGGTTAGGTTAGGTTAGGCTGTTAAGCATACCTGTAGTCCACTGAAGACGAAGACAGACGTACAGCCCCCGTCAAAAGTATACAGCCCAGGGGATTTACTTCTAAGCTGTTTAGCGGGACTCCCGAGCACATCCAGCAGTCCAAAGCTTGGGGGAATTGAGGACGCAAAGCCATTCCTCTTTCGAGAGATTATGGTCGCTGAGGATGCATAAAGAGGCCCGCTACTGGCCTCCCAAACAAACCGTTTGTGTAGTGTACTTTTGACGGGGGGACGTACGTAGGCGTGAATTGAATGGGCCTCCTTTCGTAGTGTGCACGTTCACAGAAAATATCGCGAATCCTCTGTCGACAACGTGCTTACGCGCAGCACAAGTAGATTTAACATTAAAAACAAAATAGCTATGCATGCTCCCACTTAGCTGTTACGTTTTTTGACACCAAAAAAGCTTGCAGCAGTGCGATCGCGGACGGTGGAACGTCCCAGCTACGACCTCACATATCCATCAAAGAGTGGTGGCCCCCTTGCCGCGTCGAAGGCCTGCGTCCCTTCCCAGCACACGCGCACATGCACACGCTCGTGCCGTGTTTGTTAAAAACAACCAGGCGCGGAACATATATGGGAGCCTTTAAGCTCCTAATCTTCGCAAGGTAAGGAGAACCTTTGTCCTCTGCTTTCGAGAACTTTTGGTATTTACGGGTGCCGTTACTGTGCCATTATACGACTGGGAAGTAAACCCCGTTGCCTGGTTACTTTTGGCAAAGACCGTACGTGCACGCATAAGGGCTTAAGCATATGTATGAACTGGCGCGGTAAGACTACCAGTCTCAAAAGACATCCGATCCACCTGAACGCGAGTGAGAAATCCTCGGACCCTTCCTGTCACTCGCGATGTAAAGAAAAGACAGCGTCAGTCCTGTCGTCCGACAAGTACCACTTCTTGTCTTTATTTCGTAGTTTTTTTTTCTTTTTGCTTGTGCACCTTGTTTGCCGGCCCCGCGACGGTTGCGATGGTGCGGCATCACGTGAATGCAGGCTCCTACGTAGCTTTACGTTCATCTGAGCTCGGCTCGCACGGTTATAGATGAAAGAGAGAAAGAAACTTTAAACCTTGGAACATGGCCTCACGCGCCTTACGTATGCATACCACTAGCACTCTCCATCGCACTGAGTAGCCAAGCTACCATCGTCAGCGGCGCGCAAGGTGTGAACGAGGCATCGGCGCAGCTACAGTCTCGCCTCGGCGACGACTATAAAGTAACAGCTGTCGGATGGACAGTACAGTCAGAAATCTGCACTCAACGCCCTCGTCTGCAGCCAGCTGAGAATTCCGGCGGGCCATCGGCCACATACCGAACGTGAGACCTCCGAAGCTGACTTTCGCGTGTATACGTGTTCGTTTTGTGTACATGAATCAAGCATCGAGTCTCGCTGCGTCTGTCCTCGCACGCAGCAGCAACAGCAGAGGCGGCTGGCCAGCCCGGCCGATTTGCAATGCGAATGCGGCTCCCGCTATCATCATCGATACATGCACGCACTCACGGCGGAACGGAAGAAAGGGTCACGACCCAGCGGGAGAGTAACAAAGTATAAAGGAGAGAACTCCTCCTCCAACTTCAACCCAAGCAAGCTCGGCGCATATGCCGCGCGCAATGGCAGCATCGCAAAGAGAGAGAGAGAGAGAGAGAGAGAGAGAGAGAGAAAGAAAGAGACGGGGGGAGAGATGCATATATGCAGGCATTAGCTCTCACCACCAGGACTGTGGACGCGTGGGCACATTCATTCTCTCACGCGCTGTTTCACGGACAGTGTACACACACACACGTATGCACGCACAGAAAGCGAGGCGATGCTTTCTTCGGTTTGTCTTTTGTGGATGTTGCCGACGTCGTTTTGTGCTTGTTCCAACCGTCGTTGCCGTGCCTAGGGCAGTGTTCACTTTCCCAGGAGCACCGGCCGCGATCGGCGGGAGATCCAATCTACGGTGGTGGGCGTTGTTCGCCTGCATCCGCTGGGTAGGGGGGGGGGGGGGGGTGCACCGTCGTTCTTCCGGCGAAGATGAAAGGGGGCTCGGCCTCTGCCGGGGGCTGCGGTACGGGCGTGAGATGCGGCTGACCGCGCGCTGCTCCCCGGAGTGCCAGCGTTGCCCCAACACCCGCGAGCTGACGCCAGCGACGAGAAGAGCGCCTTCCTGACGCGATCGCGACCTAGAACTGACTTTCGCGGGACCAGGATGGCACATTGGATGAGATGTACGTCCATGACTCGTCGACCGGGAAGTCTCTAGTGGGAGTGTTTGCGAGCAAAGACGAGCAGTTCATTAAGCTCGCGCGTGGGCTGTGCTGATTAGGAGGCTGCCGGAGCACGCGACTGCGTGCCGTGAGAAAGTACGTCTGCGTACCGAATACGCACTTGGTCGAGGCGGGTCTTTCACCGAACAGCTGCGCCGAACCTCACATGCCGTATGCAGAGGAACGCAATAAAGTTGCGTGCCGATTTTAATTGAATTTCCGCAAGTGGCCAACATCCTCCTACACATGATTTAACATATATGTCAGTGAAAGAACTATTAGGTGGACAAAAACGCAAACTGACTAAATGACCAACTGCAACTTTAGGGACAAATATTTGCTAGAAAAGAGAAAAATTGTTCGCGTGCATTCTTGTTAACTGATTTGTATCCGACGCGTAGCATACAAAGATACCTAAGTACCATCGGCGACAAAAGTTTACGGACAGAGCATTCTCGTAGAAAAAAAAAAATCGTGTTGCGCTGCCTCACAACCTGGCCATCTTGTGATGTTACCAGCGTATGGAACATGCTAGTTCCCACACCCCTTATACATTGCAGGCGAGTAGCTTGCGTCAATGTTTGAAAATATTTTTTTTTTCTGCATACCCGTGTCTCGTTATCTTTTGTGTTCGATGGTACGACCACCACGCGATAACACAATTTCTGCATCGCTGTTCCAACATAGCGAGTATTTTTCGTCCCGCCGCGTAATTTATTTACTTTAAACTTTATCGCTTGTTTCCTGGAGGAAGAAAATTTGGCGTGCGCGACAGTGCCCCGTGCAGGAACAGCAGTGCAACATAGAGACTTAAAAATTTCCAGTAGCCACCAGAACCATGTGAAATAAATATTATTTTGAGCATAAACATCCCCCGTGCAATCAAGCTCATGATAAGATGCTTGTACACAGCGCAACCAACGGCTGCTCCCGCTAAGATATACGCAGCTGCTGCGGGCCGCCCAAGCCAGCATGGTGTTTGTGACCGGACCAGTAGCTAGATGGCGCCACTTCTCTAATATTGCAGTGCCGCAAGAAAAAAAGTCTCATAGGAGAAGTGAAATTAAATGCTTAAAAATAAGGGGAGGGGCGTGGAGCCCCCAAGGGGCGACATGAGTGTACGTGGCCAAGGAACGGCCACAACCTCTCTCGAGGGGGCCACCATAAATAGTCTTTACTCTAAAAAAATGCGAGCAGGCTGCGACGATTCGAAAACAGCTCCAACGAGCCCTCAGGAGGACCTGCCCTCCTGCCCACAAAATCTTAGTAGAGAGCACTCGGTTGCCTGGAGACAACTGCAGACTAATACATACCCCAATCGCAGTTTACTAAGCACAATCTATCCTTCAACATATGACAGCAAATGGCCGCTCTGCGAGGAACACTCAATGCTTTAATTATCATGTTACATGGGCCTGTCAGAAAACGCAGGCAGCGCCAATAAACAACACACCAACACCGGAGCAGTGGGAGGCTGCGCTATCCTCTTCAAAGCCTGAAGAACAGCTCTAGCTGATAGACAGTGCTCTCAAGACTGCAAAGGCCACTAGGGCCCTAGACGGAGGGACCGACCTACGCCGCGAGAATCTTTCTTGACAATAAAGTTTTTCAGCCGCCGTGGTGGCTCAGTGGTTATGGCGCTCGGCTGTTGAGCCGGAAGGCGCGACGAGTGCGATCCAGGCAGCGGCGGTCGAATTTCGACGGAGACGAAATTATAGAGGCCCGTGTACTGTGCGATGTCAGCGCACGTTAAAGAACACACAGCGACTTACATTGAATTCTCGCATCGCTAATATGCGCACGTGCGACTGCTGTGATTTCTAGCGCTAAAATGGAAGCCTTATCTTATTAAATAATGCAGTCCCGTGTTTTGCGGCGCCTTAAGCGAGCGTAAGTCCAGATGGACCAGGCTTTTCTGCTGTTTCTTTCCTGTTTCTCGTCTCCCTGTTTGCGAAGCATCCATAAACCGAACCTTAAGAGTACGCATCATTCCAAGGCCAAATTACGTGCTCTTTGTGGAGCCACCGTGTCCGTCGCAATCGATGCGATGGCGAGGATAGCGCTCCTGTCCGTCGCTCCTGTGCGTCTCGCAGCGTCCATTTGCTCCACTTGCGGACAGCGCGCGCCGTATACAATAGGCCTAATGCCGACAGCGTCCTCACGTGCCGGCCGCAATCATCGACATCTGCCTGAAACTGGAGGGCCATTATGCGGCGCCAGGCAGTTCCACCAGGGGACTGCAAAAGGGTCCAACCTCGTGCTGCGGCACGCACAACGACCGTCGTGTCGGGCAGTTGGCGAGCAGCTGTACGCCAATTTTGCATCGGCGAAACGCTGCCTACAGTGATTAGGCTTAACAAGAACGTGCCCTTAGGTTAAAAGAAAAAAAAAAGAAAACGCTGGCAAGCTCGCGGTCGTGCGTCGAGATGCAAGTTGGGGGCCTTATTAGGTTGTGATTATAAGGCGCTGTCCCAACTTAATGGCAAAGCGATAAACTCAGGCGAGACCATGGGAGTGTCCGGACTGCGGACCGCGACGTGCGCACAGCGCGACCCAGTTTTCGCCACGCTCGGTAATCCATCCACGACGCTTCCGTTCCGCTCGATTTTACATAACGACCACGAGAGGGTGCTGCGATGGCGAAAGTGGGGACGGGGTGGGGCATATAACACGACGTGTCTTCTGATCGCCCTGCATGCTTCGGCTGCTCCGTTAAAGCGCAGTAAAGGGACCTCACGGTGTAGTCCTTCAACTAAGGAACTCGATGTCAGAATGCGTAGCTCTCTGCGCTGGTAGTGCGCCCAGGGCTCCTTAACTGTAGCACACTGAATGACACTTTCTGCCAGGGCTACTTCCTGGAGCCGACGACCTATAGAGAAGATAGCGGGTGCCGTGGTCGGTCGAGAGATCACGCTTCTCCTCGAGGAAACTGCGGCACTTGACGGAGCCCATTGATGGCAAAGGGATGTAGCCGCATAGAGGGCATCTTTATGAGCTCAATAGACTGTTATCCATTCCCATAGATCGACGCAGAAGCGTGATGTACAAAAAGACCACTGAACCCGTCTTGTGGGGGCTACCAGCAGTGGTCAGAATGGCCGATCATATAATATCGTCTAGGCAGCAAAGTATGCAGAAAAACACTGCGCTAACCTTTCAAAAGAGCCGCTGTCCAACGGACGGCTGCGCCCGCTATTGGTCGCACAACAATGAAAGACCGCAAAATGCGCTGAACAGCCTGACACCAATGTTTTCCTTTCGGCTTTGAGTTCCCCTGTGGAAGGCGAAAGATACTCGAGCCTGGTATGCACTGTAAGTGTTGACAAATTACCGCCTTGAGCGCAACTCGACGGGAACAATTTCACCCGAGCAGTTTAGGGGAGTTGTAAGGCGTCGGCCTCCCGGCCTACGCATCCAAAGTGCAGGGCCCACTTACAGGACAAGGTTACGGTCCAGCTGAATGCGAAGAAACGCTCTACTGCGCACGCCTCAAAAGCCCACGGCAAAAAAGAGATTGATCCCCGTCTTCACACCCCGGCGTTTCTCAGCAGCCACTTGAGACTACTTCAAAAGCGGCGCTTTATCCAGCGATCCGCAGTTGGTATTTATGATCGCACAAAGGTTGATGTTGCAGTGTTTGTAATATGATAATAAACTTGCGCTCAGCGAAGTTTTGTGGTTTTTGTATGTGAATACGGTACACATCTTCGCGGTTGCCACGGCAGTTTTACTGGATACAAGGAATCTAATTCGCAGCGAAACCACGCAAAAATGCTTCCAGCTATGACAGCGCTCATACTATTGAAATGAATTTTCTTGCACAACAGTTCACTCCCTCTCTGAGTGATGCTCTCGGCATTCCGACCATCCGCGTTCTCGCGTTCGCAAGCCCCAAATGTCTCCACATACTTCGCAATGGGAAAATTCTGCGGTCACACCAGCTAGCCTCAGTGAACTTCCAATGCCATACCAGCACTAACCAGAACATTCACTTTCTGCTATTCTAGCTTAGCGAATTGTCCTCGGAATGCTGACACCTACACACCAGCTGGGCCTTACATGCAGCTGAGACAGCTAGTATGCGATAGCCGCACTAGAATAAACGAAGGGTTATCTCGTTATCTCGCCGCTCCCCGGTGCCTAATAAACGTCTCTGCCGCGGGGTAATTACAGGGAAAACAAGACCCTGGCATGCGCACCCAGCGCGCAAAGGTATATACGGTGTGCCGCCCTATCGCAACATCACACCTCAGGCACTTCACCACAGGTCTATTATTTACCGATCCAAAACAGACATGCTACCTTCAGCTCGCGGTACAGTCTCAGTGGAGCAAACGCTAGCATGAATGGTCGGGCACCCGCCTTTGTGGCATGCATATGCATGCTTAGCGCAACCCGCATGCGCACCCATCAGCAGTGGCAGCAGGCATGCAACAGCGCTCCCGACAGCTCGGTCCACCTTTCGGAACACGGAATAAATGCGGCACACTCGATCCCATGTGTGTGCCAACACGCACGTGCGACCGCATCGGCCGAATCCTAACGATCGTTCCCGAAGGCGCATGCATGCCGCCCCTCGGCGTATTTGACCACGGAGGCGGGAGCGCGAAGAACGGACTGTACATGCATACGCTGTGGGCACCACACAAGCGCGTTCTCACATGCGCGGTACGTCCGCGCCCACCAACCCCCTGCGAGTGGCCGGAGCAAAGAGAAAAGTATCGTTCTCTTGCTCAACACGGAACGACAGAAGAAAAAAGAGCGAAGACGGAAAGGGAGAGGAAAAAATGTAGGCTAATCGCGGGGCCGCGGGATTGAAACGGGAGCCGGCGCAGCAGCAGATCCGTGTTCCTATAGGAGCGGAGGTGCTCCGGAGCGCCCGCTGTCCTTTCGAAGCGCGAGTGTTGTAGCGCCAACGACGAAAGAGTGGTCAGTTCCCATTTGCGCAACGCGCATGCCAAACACGCCGGGCGCCCGCGCGTGCGTTGGCAGTTCCTAGCCAGGGCCATTGGGTGCCGGAATTCGGTCGAATTTCCTTTCTCCATTGCGGGCGCGAAAGTGATTCTTCCCTTAGTCTCTGCGCCTTTGTCTTATTCCGTTTCGAAATGCACCATCCGCCTTGTTTTCGGATCGCAAGCCGCGCTTCGCGGATTGTTCGGTCAAAAACAAAGGGCGAGTGTATTAATCACCGGCCGAACCGACGAAAGGCGATCGTCGAGCTACTGCATACAAAGACAGGCGCTGTGTACGCGAAACGCGGAAGCCACGGAGGAGGAGTCTGTACGATCGACGCCCGCCAAACAAGCGGTGGTCGTTCTTTTCGAGAAGTTCCCGACACCGTGACTGCAACCAAGGCAGACTAATTGCGATTTGAGAGATAAAGGAAGGTACCACCGAGAATAGCGAAAAGGACGTCCCGAGAGCAACTGTTGAGAGCTTTTCGGCGACTGCGTGTGGCCGCGGCGTCTATGTAGACTTGCCGCTCTTCCTTTCCCGATGCACCAGAGAAGGCCGAGCTACCGGAGGTCGCCTGGCTACTCCGACATAAAGGAGATAAAACAAGAACCACACACGATCGGAGTGTCGAAGCTATAGTTGCTCGGCCAGCACTAAAGTTTGTTCGCTATCATTGTTTCCTTTTGTTTTCCTCTCCTGCGTACTCAGATGTGAACGGGCGGTGGATGGGAGGGTGCGCGTGCGTGGCTCTTCGGTCATCAACGATCCCCCCCCCCCATCCTCTTCTCTGGGCTCATTCTTCTTCCACCGTGGGAGCTGGCGACGTGATCAGTGTTCAACATTCGCCATCATTCAGCTCTTCGATTGTGCGCCTTTAAGCGTCTTTTTGTGTAGTAATTTGATTCGCGCCTTCGTAATCTGCCCGCAGTGGAGACAAGCGGGTGGGTATACGGAGGCAGGAGAAGGAAGGCAGCGCCACCGGTTGAAAGCAGCTCACGACTTCCAAACACGTAGCGCGATTCGAATCCTGCGATTACATCTGTGTGCGTGTTTGTTCGTGTGTCCGTATACGCCTGTGTGCGCGTCGACGCCAAGGGTGTACGTCGTGCGATAATCAATGATTCAACGCAAAGACGAAGCTCAAGAATCGTTTTGAGGCGCCCTGTAACTTCGTCAAATTGCGGGCCTGTTGTGGAACGTGCATAAGTGTGATTACAGCGTAGCCTTGTCCGCACAATATATTGTTTCCGTTTGCCTTGAAAGCGCCTTATAATCAAGGGTATGATGACACGGCAGCTCTATCTGCTCAGTGCTTAAAAGCTTACCGTGGACAGCTCATGTGTGTTCATGCTGAATACATACTTTTTATACTCTTTGGGATATTAATAATGCCCATATCTTGAAATCGGCGAGTCCAAGACTCGCTGTCAGAGCCTAAACTATTTTGCTTATAGCAGTTACTCTTAATGAAGTAGGAAACGACGTATCACGAATTACAAGTCGGCGCCTAGCGCAGGTATGTCGTGTACAAAACGAGGTAACGATTCGGCGGCTGTTCTGAATGCGAAAGGAAATCGGGGTGAGGAGATCGAGCCATTTGTGACTGGTGACATTGGAAGAACTTTTGCTCAATACCTGGCTTCTGATGCATGCTTCTCAATCCTATGCTTTGTCACTGCTGCTGAACATACCTGCATGCACAGTGAAATCTCCTCGCTAGCCAGTTTACACTCTTAAATTTCCTTCGCTTGCGACGAGCACCAAAGGAGATGAGTGAGAATGTGAACTTCCTTCACTTTTGATATGCGTACGGTCATCAAGTGGAAACGCCGGATATGCAGACGCCAACAGCTAGCGCTAATAATATAATGTGGTGATGCAGTGTGTTTCCGCAGCAGCAATTTTAATGGGTCAGTCTGTTCTTTTTGAGGCACCTTTTATTTTTATTTACTGTATTGTGCCGGGGATAACGGGAAGCTGAAAAAAAAAGGAAGATTAGAAGCAGGAGTCGTTTTTGCATATAGCACGTCGAAGTAGATAAGAAATATTAGGCTGATAGTGGACGACGACTGAAATTATCGGCTTTAGCGAAGGTTAAATAGCACATAAGTTTTCCAGAAAGAAACAAACTAGCCACCCCTGGTGCAGTTTTTCATTTTTCCGCCACTTCATGCGAACATTCAAAAGGTTTGAATAGCGATTCCAATATTCCCCTATTATATTCGCTGCAATGAATCTAATAGTGCAGTATTCAAAATCATTTCAAACGAATCGAATCGACTCTATAAACCTTGGCAGGTGGTATACGGAAAGAGCCCGGGATGAACATTGAGCAACTTGTATCTCACAAAATCTAGGGGAATGTAGCTATGACAACAAGTTAGTAAACTGTGACGTTAGCGTATAGGTCTGCTCCTTTCACCTGCACAATTACGTGTCTGTAGCAGCCAACGTCTTCAAATAAAAATGTAGGACGCTTTTCGGTACAGATAGGAGGCGTCGCTCAAAGGCCAGGCGAGCACGGCGGGTCCGACACGCACCCGTCTCTCGCGGCAATCTCAAATTCACACCTTACAACGCTCCCTCTTACGAACCATGGCGCGAACTTCCGCCACGTCGAGAGCGCACGGCCCCCGAATCAGAAGCCAACCTGGGCTACATTTGCCTCCGGTAGTTGAATTCGCTCAGCCTTCACTAAATCCTATCTACATAAAATTGGTGCATCAAGCAGCCCTCCGTGCCCCACATGTGGTGTGCGCGAGGATCTTCCACACTTGATCTGCCGCTGCCAAATCTTTAACAGCCATCGCAAGGCTCCTTTAAGCGCTTTAGGACCCTGACAGGACGGCCCCGTGCACCTGCAGCATGTCCTTAGACCCTGGAGGGACGCGGCTACGGGTGTGCGCGGGACAAAAGCATTTTTAGTTTTCTTTAGAGGCACGGACTTGGTGGGCACTCTGACCATCATTTGTGTGCTTGTGAGTGCGCGAGTGTTGAGTGTGCTTGATTTCCCCATTCACTCATTGTTTTCCCCTTTTCCTCTTTTTTTTTCCACCTTCCTCTTCTCTAATCTTCTCTTCTTTCACCCCCACCTGGAGTAGCATGCCAGGCCAACAACAACCAGGCAGACCTCTCCTGTTTCATTAAAGTATCTCGTTCTCTCTCTCTCTCTCTCTGGATCTCACAAGCCTAGCCAGTCACTTCCGACAAAGCCATCAACATCTTCGAATGCTATCGCATCGCTAACACATAATGGAAATTGGTATCCCGTTGTTTTATTGCGGCATTGCCACTTGACATCCTCATTCTCTCTCTTTTTGTTCATCGACCCCCGCCGCTCCACCAGTGTGAAGTAGCAGATTTTAAACATGTTCCTCTGTCGTATACCTCTCCATATTCCTCCACACTAACCCCTCTCTCCCTATTCCAGTTTCTGAAAGCGTACGCGAATTCCCAATGCAACCAATACACAAAAATGTGTATTAAGCGTTGCGTGCACGTAACGGCAGAGTTATAGGAGCTTGGCTAATGTAATGCTGCAACTGTATAACAGCTTCGCCTCGCTCCGTACAGCGATAATATGGCTCACAAGCGGGCCGCATTCCTTCACTGCAGCTGTTTCATGAACTAAGCGAGCACGGACATGTTTGGTCACACTAACCTCCAGAACCGTCGATACAAAATAACTCTTTCCACCTCCTCGTTAGCTGGGCAGGCGGAAAGATTCAACTTTCCGGCCCCGCAAAGAGGCCGCCGCTTCCGCGAGAGACGTTGTTTTGCGCCACGACGGGACGTCATTACTTTAAGGAAGCTACTACGCACGCCCTATCGATGAATCTGTCCCAGGGGTATGGGCTCTGCGGCGCCATCAACGAGTCTGCCCGTTCCTCGATACTCCTGGCCGAAATAGCGTCTTACTTAAAACTACCCTGTATGAATGTGCGCCCCGCAATTAGCTTGCGCCACTGTCACCAGGTTAAGCCACGCCTTAGTGTGGGCGACCGGTTGGTTCATTGGGTAAAAATACGTCGCCACGTCGAAGGACGGCGGCCGGTATACGTGCTGCTACGAGCGAAGAGTGAAGAAGTGATGAACGTGGGCGATGAAAATAGCTCTCGTCATGAGTCCAGCAAAGTGAAGTGCCATCGCGTGGATAGAAATGCTAACGTTGGGTGACTAGCTTCAGAGAGAGAGAGAGAGAGAGAAGATAGTTAAAGAAACTCTGTTTTGGCGATTTTCAACCCGAGTAGCGTGCTACAAATTGTGCGGCGATTCAATTTTCAAGCACATAATTAATTGTGCATATGCGGTAGCCCACCTGAACTTTTTTCTACATGGCAATGTATGGTACGTGGGGTCTAACGTGCCGAAGTTGGCGTGCACTGTGAAGGACACTGTGGTTGAGGTTTCCGGATTGACTTCGACCACTTAGGCTTCTTCAACGTGTACCGACATCTCGCGGCATACGGGCGTCGTTTGCATTTCGCCAACATCTAAATGTGGCCGCCGCGGCGACAGCCTTCAAACCCGCGACCATGGCTCAGTAGTCATACGAAAAGCTACTGGACCACCACGGTGGGTTTTGCAGGAGAGACGAAACGAAAACCACGTAAATAACAACAAATAAACAAAGACAAAGCCCCATAAGGGTAGCTGAAGATTAATGGGAGGTTCTGCGCAGTGTACGGTAACCGGGTTGTCAGGCGATAGACAATAGAAGGCTGGCGCAAAATGATCTGCAGTTTTTTTTTTCATTCAGACGAGGCTATTTTCAAGCTGCAGGCTGCTACCTTATTGCGCTCAACTTAAAATGATGCCAGGAGAGTTCGCATGTCGTCTGTCTTCGTGCTTGAGGATACAAACGCACCTCGCCGTTCGCTGACGTCCGGTCACAGACACACCCGTAGAAACAAACGACAGAGGCAGTCAAGAATGGCGCGGAGGCGTCGACGGCACACAGGACAAGGAAGACGTCAAAGCCAACCAGGTGGAGTCTTCACCTCCATATACACGTATCAACAGACGAAGCAAAGAAGCAGGAACACTCTCTCCTTGTGCAAATCCGTACGTACTAGAACAGGGACACTATTTGAACTTCGCAAGCTGCGCGCAAGCAGTTTTGACCTTACGTGCTATATAAACTCTGCAGCTCGTCACGCGTCTCTAGAACGAAGCTTTAAAGCCCTTCGTGATTAGAAAAAAACGTAGCTGGACGGCTGGCAAGATATGAACTAAATGACGGCTCGGGTTGTGTATTTTGCTCGAAAGCAGGGCAAGTGAGAACGTTCTCTCGGCAACTGAGCTATTGAGCCCAGTGGCTTGACAGCTAGGAGAATCGTTCGCGGCAGATTTGGCTGCTTCGAGCGTGACAGAAAAGCTGTCTTCGCAGATGCGGATACGGCACGAGTCGGACTATGCAGTTTGATGAGCTCCTTTGATATTGACCAAAAGTCCCATTTGAAGAACAGTGTTCGCGCGGCTGCAAGCGCCATTCAAGCAATTAAGAATAAGCAAAGTCCTCTGCGCCTGTCAAAATATTTCGTCCTCTCGATAGGTCCAGTTTCTTTTATTGCAGGTTACACGACCTGAAAGATATGAATCTTGTGCATAGCGTGTTCGTGTACACGAACTAGTCCGAACTTTGATCTCAGCCATAAAGAGAGGGGGCTTCATTTTTAAGTAGCTGTACTTAAGCATTTTCTAGTCGATTCGTTCAAAGGACCAAGCAGGAACCATCGCAATAAACCGAATTTTCTAACTCGTGTTGCACATATGCGTTGCTGTGAAACTGTTAGTCGTCGAGGCATTCCAAGTGATCCAAAATGCGGGAGTCGCTAAGTGGAAAGCTGTAATATTTAGAAGGTAAGCAACAAACGAAAATGTTTTCGTCGGTTTGCAGACGTTTGCCAACCAAATCACTTTGCCGTTAACTGAGCCTCATTCTCGATGGTAATTTGGCAGTGCGTAACAGCGTCAATAACAAAGCTGAGGTAGTTGCTAGCTGCTGGAGGCACAAAGCTTGCCCTAGACGAAATGCAAATGCTCCCTTTTGAAGCGGCAGTTTACACAAATGTGAAATAAAAAAACAGGCTGCTTTCTTAACGCACTTCTCTGTCCTTACCGGTGCTCTCCCACCGCTGGCAGCGTGTAAGTAGCTACAGCAAGTTTCCTAACTACCACCGGTGCCATTGAAACTGATCTAGCTTAACCAGTGTCATGGTAATATCCGAGAAGCCGGGTTCCTCCGTGGTACCCGGTTCCCCAGAGGACAAACGATGTGCTTCCACAGAGACATGTAGCAGCCCTGTCGTCTTCAAAGGTTCGAGTACACCCGAATCTTCATATCGAGTCGTCCAGGGAAGCGCATTTTGTAGGCGTAGATCGCTGTTACCTACAACGAAAAAAGCGACGAGATGAACCTACCGACACGAAAAGAGAGGCGACCCAACCAAATACGTAACGCGAAGCAGCAAACTGCATTGCAAAATGATGCTTCCCCTTCGAAGCTATATAACGTCGGAATTGTTCGTGCAGGTCAGAACTCGTGCGCTATAAGATCAGGGCGCGTTATTGTCTTCTCCTCTCCGCGACAAGTTAGCGGAGGTAACGTGGTGACTAGAAACGGGAAAAGTTGTTTTCACGTGGTGCATGCCTTTAAAGCATGCGTTAACACGCACTTTCCTCGAAGTGGTTTCGACTAGCTCTGCACGTGCTTTCGTTCTTCATGTTTTCGCAACGAGCCTTTGCCGCTGACGGGCAGCACTGAAACGTCGCGCTCACTCGGACGCTGCCGCAGCTGCCGACCGGCGAACCGGCAAACGCGCGCCTTGTATGCGGGCTGGATGTGGGGCGCCTTTGAAAGCCGGTGCTTAGCGGGGAGACACGGAGAGTGGTCTCGGTCGAGTAAACACCGCTCCGATCGCGGAAGGATGAGGATGACGGGAAGGGAAGCAAACGGACGAAAGGAAAAGCCGCACGTCAATAGTTTAAGCCACGCCCCTCCCCCGAAGTCGTCGTCTTCGCAATGACACGTTACGGACGCCACCTGCGCGAGGAATCGCTGCCGGCGCACTGAGTGAGCGCGGCGTGTCAGGAAGTAGCGCGATTGAGCATGAGCAGGACAGAGCGGAGAAGTGTAAAAAAAAAAACAAATAGACATCATTAGGCATCGATAGCAAACCAAGGATGCCGTCGAGTACGGTGCGCGGTATACGGAAGCGACGCTGTGGCGTCATCGATATACCCTGCATAGCAGATAGGGATGCCGTAGCGGAGATCTATGGCTTAGGTTCGTCCATCTGGGGTTCACTGTGATGGAACAGCGCAGAACACCGGGACAAGAGACAAGCGCTGTCCCGACGTTCTGCGCTGTTACATCACAAATGAGCACCCAACATTCCCACGCTGCTGTCCTGGGGTTCTCTGACGTGAGCTAATATAGCAGAGTACATGCACGGACTGCGCCTTACGTGTCACTCTCGTAGAAACACGGCCGCAATCGAACCCGCGTCCTCGGGCTCCGCAGCCAAGCGCCCTAACCACTGAGCCACCCCGGAGGGGCACAACGCTGAGAGTACATGCGTTTTAGAGATGCTTTAGCGAGTTGCCTGTCGTGTGGTACAGAGCGAGCTCCACCATGAGGCAGTACGTGAGAATGGAGGGGGTAGCGTATGGTGTGACGTGTCAGGAAACGGCAACGGGTGCAGTGGCTAAGCGCCTGTGCCGTATACGCAAATTTACCTCGGGCGTAGTACGTATTGCCGATCTGCTACTCTACTAGGTGCCGAATTGCCACGTCTTGCCAGGTTCGCAGGACCTTGCTAATGGTGACATGCGCTCATATACTTCGCGCATGCGCATGCAGCAGTATGCATTGCTTCAGTGTTTTCCGCCTGTACTAATTGACAGAAAAACAGGAGAGATAAAGCCACCTAATACGCATACCAAATACTGCGGCGATATATTTTCCTACGTTGACACCACTGCTGCCGATAGGCGAGAGAGATGTCGACCCTACGACGACTGGTTATCGCGGTTGACTACGTGATATATTGTATTTCATGTCGAAGTACTCCGACCAAAATGCATGATTGTTGTGGAGTGCTACATACATGGGCAGCACTAAGCACTATGCGGTCTCGCATAGTATAAACACAGCTACACGTTGACGTGGGGAAGCTTTACGGTAGTTTACTTTTATTTCTACAGACTAGTTTCAAAAGGGTTGGCTTCAGAGCCATCTAACGGACTCCTTCCGGGGCGTTCAAAAGTGAAACGGCAGCTGTGAAAAGGCCTACACGCGCACACGCACTCAATATCAGAGGGAGAGAGAGAGAGAGAGCGCGCTAGCGCCTCCGCCGACGTAGTACCTCAGATCGTCTCGCCACCGGAGCTTATTCGCAGCTCCCCGCGTCGCACCGCCCTCCTTTCGGCTGTTCAGAGGCGCAAACGGCAGCCGAAACGTCCCGAGAGCGATTCCACCTAAGCAGAACACCGCAGCCAAGGTCGCGCGAACGCTATCGCGGCCTCACTCCGCAATACGCCGTCGTTACGCTTTTCTTCGCTGAGAGCGAGGCACACGCCCTGCGCGAATGACCCGCCAAGCCGTCGCCACGCGCGCGCTTGGTGTGGAATGCGCTTGGCGTGGCCCGCCGTCTCTCAGCGAATCACACGTGCTCCATTTGGGACGACGAAAGTGGATCGCACGGAGGAATAGCGTGTGACATTTGCGGCTTTAGTAGCCGCTTTTAGTTTTGGTCGATGCGGGTGAAACCATTTAAATATACGCTGCGGTGGTAAAGCAAAATTTTATGCCTGGGTGCACTCTCGTTTTCTTGCCAATACGGGTCTAGACTCACGGTGGTGTCAGTGGGTTAGGTGCGCTCCTGATTTTTTTTCTTCTCTACCCTTCCCCACTGCAGAGTAGCAGGCCAGATAATGACCCCTCAGACCGACCTATTTGCCTTTCTTTTAAAGTACTATAGGCACCTGGACCGCAGCGGAGGCCAAGTGGTTGAGCATCCGCCTCGCATGCGGGAGGTGCGGGGTTCGATCCCCAGTGCCGCCGGGTACCCACCGGTGATACAAAGGGTACAAGCTTTCCCCTGGTCTGGTGCGCAGCGGCTTATTCAGGGTGAAATGCTTGGGAAATGGGTCTTTGACCCCACCTTGAGAAATCGAAAATACCTTGTGCCATTGCGCTCTTTGGCCGTAGAGACCCTTGCGCCATGAAAATCCATAATCATCACTATAGACACCTAATTTTATTGCATGTTTTCTCCTTTAAAATGATGCTCTAGACATTAGAATAGACGGATTACCGCGTGGTATTCGCATAGGAAGGCTACATAATTTATAATTAAATTTCTTCTTGACGCTGTTTTGGTTTCATGAGCTGAACGATGGCTATGACATGCAGTCACTTCACTTCAGGCCGCGTGAGGCGCGGAAAAACTGCAACACTGATATGTAGTTTTAACACACTACAGCACTTAAACCAGCCTGATTCATGGGCTAGAATTACAGTACACGACGTATCAGCAGCTGTAATGCTGTTTTTTAGTGCCTTACGTTGCCTAGAGTTCAACCAGACGTCACAGCCATCGTTCGGTTGATGAAACCGAAACTGCGTCAAGAAGAAATTTAATTATAAGTTATTTAACCATCGTGGGCGAATACCGGGGGTGCTCCATGCATAGCAATGTCTACTCATCGTTTGAAAGATGAAAACACGAGAAAAAATTTGGCTCCTATAGTGCTTTAAAATCATCATCATCATCATCATCATCATCCTTTAAAATAAGCCCATCTCTAAATAAACCGGCCACTCTTATGCGACTGGAACAAGACTATACTAGAATCCTTAGCAGACTGCAGATACTCCAAGCTGGCGCCTCTTTGCCAATGACCTTCCATGCCGTAACCAAAAATTTCCTCAATTAGATCTAGCATATCCTACTGCAGTTCCCCCTTTTTTCTACACTCGCTTGAAGACTCCGTTAATTTTGAAGATTTGAGAACTTCGGCTCTGTGAAATTCGTTGGAACTCCGTGAAAGTCTTTCATTTCGCCAAATTTGTCCGCTCAAATTGCTTGAAAAAGGTGAAACTCCTCCAAGGGAACATCACTGCTCTTCGCGTGAGGCGTCTCCGAGTGGCAGTGCGCGTGCAGCCTGTGCGTTGCAAATGGGCCACGCGCTCTCGGGGTACACTCGTGCAGGTTACACTGCAGCTGGAGCCCAGAAGGCGCCACCCTTCTACCCTTCAGTGTCCAGCACAGCGCAGCTTGGGCAACCCGCTCGTCACGCCCGAGCACCGTGGAGGGAACGATCCACCGTGAAGTCACCCACTTCCACCCCACTGCTCTCCCTCCTCCCAGCCCCATTATCACTCTCTTCCGGCGCCCAACGAACGGCGCATACAGATGGCGGCCGACTTTCGCGCGTCTCGCAATCGCGTCGTGGCGAGCGACCAAGCGCGCAATTAGCGACCGTAACGGTACGCACGGAGGCCCGGCAATTTTAGGCGTGGGAAGAAAAATATGACGCACACCCGCATGCCGTTACAGGGCGGGGACAGTGTCGTAACAGACGGCGAGACAGGGCGGTGCTCGAGGCACCTGCCGATTCGATGGGGCCTTCCGAGGGTTCTCCTCGCGTTGCTCTATTGAGGAAAGAAAGGTGAAATAAATTTCCTTGATCGCCAGTTCAAATAGGGGGTGGGATCAGTTCCGCACGAAGGATCGGTACGTCCCTAACAAGTCGTAGCGGCAATACGTTTAGTTCATCCTTGTAGTACATAATGTCTCGGGGCAGGGTACCCAAAGGTTCCCTCGGGCAAGTGCGGCTCGCGATTGATACGAGTGACACTCGTCGCCCATCATGATTCGCCTACTGCCTCGCTGGATTTTGTGAATGGTAGGCTTAAACGTGCAGGCTGCTTGGGACAGCCAGCGACAGCCAGCGAAATGGTAGCCAACGAGACAGACCGCTGATCGATTGAATACCGCACTTACGCAAGCGAACCATTCATTGTTACCTCGCCTCTGTACTCTGCTTTTCCATGTTGGTATATTCAACACATGGGTTGGATTTCAGTTTCTTGACGCTGTCAATATTGAAACCCGTCGAACACAGCGTGAATATTGTGTTGAAGGCAAAAGTACAGCAAGGTTCAGCAACAACATGGTGCACTGTTGTCAATAAGATTTAATTTGTTTAGCATGATATAGCAACAGCGAGTTGCAGAAATCCTCCCCAATGGCAGTTTTGTTGCACTGATAAGCGGCCTGTCATCTGCCGAATAAGTGAAAATGAAATTCCTCCATAAAGTTTTTTTAGAGATCGTTGACCCTGATTCGCCCCTTGAGGAGCAAAGACGAAAGATTTGAACAGACTGCGATTCCAAGGACAGAAACACAGCGAACCCCGTTTCAGGCGTTACCCAACACTCCTTTGTTTAACACCGTTGTCTTAACATTCTGTTATGCACCAAGCTCGACCTGCTACTCACTCCCAAGAACTCTTTCATTTCTGCATGTTTGTTTGAATTGCGGAAATTTCGTACACTGTCTACTAAGACAAGCGATGGATTAGAATTAAGTGAAATTATCCTCGTTACGGCAAACAAAGAGTTTTCACAGAAATAAGTATAAGCTAAAAGAGCAAAAGCAGTGAAGAACTACAACAAGGAGCGCCGTATGCGCGGCTCCGATTATACTCGCGCAACATTGCTCGGGGTCGCAAAATTCAGACTTGCGCAGCTACCTACCTTGAAGATTCCTTATTTCCGAGTTGAGGTGCATCAAACGACATGTGACGGTGAACGAGATGGACACACACAGCGCTATCTCGCTCTATAGACACACACACATTCGCTGTATAGGACACACACAAATGGACACACGCAGTCCATACCGTTCACCTCTCCTTGTCCTTTGATGCGCTACGACTCAGAAATATGAACCAACAAGCTGAAGTTCCTACGTTGCCCTGCAGCGCCCATGGCGACCCAACTCACCGTCTTGTTGACGCAAACACCCTGTCATCACCGTATACCGACTCTTCTAGGGAGGCAGTTCGTGATCACGCTTTACCGGGTCTTTAGCATGTCTGCCCGGCACATTTTGACGGCCCGCATTGTGTACAAAATCCGCGGGAGTGATTGGGCGCGTGGTCTTGTGTGACGCAACCGCGACGCTGTCAGCGACGCCGTAAGCGAAGCAACGAACGCGAGGCATTGTTTGCTTTACAGTTCAGGGCGGGCTGGACGCTTCGACTTATTGCTCTCGTGCTCGGAAGGCGGTCTTCCGGAGTTATTGTTCGCTTCCTGGGACCAGCGGGCGTCAACCGTTAACACGCACTATGTGTTAACGTGGTGTAAACGTTGCGTTGACGACAGGCTGGAGGCAAGCCCTGGGAACTCGCCTCCAGTTCGCCTTCAACTGCTCCGCTCCCCTCGCTTTTCGAAGATAGTGGACACTCTCCCGCCTTTGTGAACTGCTGCGCTTGAGGTTTAGTTCGTGGATTTTTGTGGGCTTCTTTGTTCAAGAGGACGTGGTGGTGCCGGCTATACGATGGAAGGTAGTTCTGGACTAGCAGAGGACTCCTATGTGCATTGCAGTTCATAGTGAACATAACGCCGTACAGAACTAGAATATGCACGTTGAGGCAGTGCAGCTAAAAATATATATATCAATTTGATACGCACAGAGCCGATAAACTAGAGGACTTTTTCTACGCAATCGCTACCGAACTGCACTCTACTCTACATGGTGCACGAGACCAGAAGGCACGCGCCAGAAGTTTCCAGAAGTTTAGAGAAGGGAGCAGGAATTCTGGACAGAACATGGAGGTACGCTGGGGTTTTGGTAATTACGATGTCGCGACATAATTGAGCTTCCAGCCTCGCCTCTATCGCATAACTAAATCACGAAGAGGCCCGAATATTCATGGGCACTACACGTATACGGTCCTCGGTAGCTTCTCGGCGCGAGCCCACACGTCGAGGCACCGACAGCACACGCCAGACAATGCGCAGACGGAGACCTGCTAGTTACGCATTCCTCGCTTTTGCGCCGCACACGAACGAGCCATGCGTGAGGCTTAGGAGAAACCTCCACCACGCCGAGCCAGCTCCAGAACTTCCTGCTTTCCTCACGTACTCCTGTATTCCCGTCGTGTCGGCAGCACAGAAGCGTGCGTGCTTGCATGTTCTACCTCCTGCATGCCCCGCATGCATGCCGTTGCAGATGTGGAGCGCCTGCATATGGCGGTCCCGATCGAGAGAGTTCGAGCTTCTCGGGGCGTTTCTAGCGGCCGTGGGGCTGGTTGGTGGCGCAGGCGTTGTTGCGATAGAATGGATAATGGCAGAAGAAATGTGCACAGAACATACACCAGGGAAGTTTAAACAAGGAAGTCGTCACTGACTGTTCCGAAGTTTACTCCAATATCGTTAGAGCGTATCCATCTTCCTTGGTCCGGTAGTAGTTTTTCTTGGTCTGTCATCTCTACTGCGGCGTGAAGCGTGCGAATGCGTGCTCTCCTAGATATGCGAGAGTACACAACCAGAAACAAATCTGCCAAGGCAGTAGTGAGAAGAGCGAAGGAAAAGCTATTTTCTGAGCTTAATTTTCACAGCTGATGGATCGATTAGGACAAAAAAAGAAGGAAGCGTAACACTTTTACCCTAATGAACTCATATCACTAGCATGCGCCTACCAGTGCCATGCCCAGCAATTTTGGGCAAAAGCATTTTTGAGCGGGAAAACTTTATGAAAGCAGCTTTTTGATATAATGCGAGATTTCACTTAACAATTAATATATCTGCAGATCACCCAACGGCAGTCTTGCACTTTTTTCTATTAACGTTTTTGCTGTCATCAAAAGTGTTCGCTATTGGTTTTCTATGGCAGTCTTAACTGTTCAATGTAATAAATCGAAACGGTTTAAACGAAATATTTTGCTACATATCAGAAGAATGGACCATTACCTTCAATATTTCCGTAACAGTATGTTAAAATTTCCCAATTTTCAAATTTTTGTTCGAGGATTTTGGACATGACACAGTGCCTAGCTGACACAAATGTTTCCGAAAGTATCGGAGCTGAGTATTCGTCACTGAATGGCTACCGTAAGCTCCATACGTAATTCATCCCTCTACAACGATGGCATGGCGAATAGCTGCGGACAAAAGTGAGAAAAACAGGCTTCTGCCTTCTATTTGTCACGCGTTGCCTAACAGAAACTGGCAGCTGCGGTACGGGCAGGATGCTAGTAGTCATTAATGCGCTTTCTCATGGCAAATAATATTTCTTCATGTCAGACAAGGAAGCCGGCATTACAATCAGAACGAAATGGCGTGTTCTCTTTACTTATACGTCCGCACGTGTACGCCACCCAAATGAAACGCGCACTATAAGATATGGATTAAGGTACTTTCGTATTTGAGGTATAGACGAGATAGAGTTGTGCGATATGTTTTAATAGACTATGCAATGGTGTGCGTTCGTTATTAATTTTTCTAAGTAATGAACAAATGCAAACGAATGCCCAGAGATTTTCAACGATGCATTTTTCGCTATGACCACCGCTTTAGTTTGCAGATTTTATCTCAAGGTATGCCATCCTGGCTTTTATTTTGTTTTCGGAAATCTACAACCTAGGTAAGCAATAATTTCGTCCATAGCCATATTCTCTTTGTAAATAAGTAGTAGTACCTTTAACCATTGTATCCGCCATTTCTTAGTATACATAAAAGCCACTTGTCTACGAAACCTTATTATATCCTCCAATCTTCATTTCTCTTACGTCCAACCAGTTTGATGTAGTTTTTTCCTGTCTCCTGCACTGTTATATTGTTACACGTCGGACACATTTAACGTCCTCGTAATTCTGAGCGGAAGTTACTGCCTCCCGAAGTCTCTCACATGCTTCACTGAAGCTGTAAATATTTTCCCATTAAAAAAAATGTTGGAATCAGTGAGCGTATGATCTTCATGCGAGAAGCCATGCAGCTCCAGCTTGGCAGCAGCCACCCGATCTCTGCGAAGGGCGTGACGTATGCACAGTGTGGCTTCGCTGGGCCAAGCCCACTCGCCGCGCCCGCTCTCCCGGAAGGTGTACACAAATGCGGCTGCGCGCACGGTTCCCATGCATACACATCGAGGCAGCTTCTCGGCAAGGAAGAGCAGAAATTAATTGAGTCGCTCGTTTAATTGGCATACAGGCCACGCGCATCTCTGATTAATCGCTTCCTCCCTATACTATAAGGCTCGCCTCTTCCAATCGGTCAGCGAACGAAAGTAACGGCGGGAAGGCCGTATACCACAGTGAGCGAACGAGCGATCTAGAGAAAGAACGAAGCATAAGCCACCGGACGTGGTGCCCGCTGGAGTCTATACATAGAAGACATCTGCGAGAGCACCACAATGCCTTCCGCGCGATCTTTGTGTTTCATTCGTCCTGCAGTGGCGCGCCTATCTTTGAGCAGCGCCGATTTCTTTCCTTTTACGGGCTTGCTCACTGCTCCGTTGTTCTTCGCAGTTAGTGGTTTGGGAGAGAATGAAAGAATGAGAGAGAGAAAGAGGCCCGCGGCTACACCGCATGGCATTCGCAATTCCCTTTCTCCGTCCATCCAACAGCACGCGTTTAATGGGTGCCAGTGCCCATGTGGTGCGTTTGTGAGCGTTTGCGTTATTCTTGTTCGCGAACCATTGTTTCTTGCCTAGCCTTCAGGAGTTACGGGCTGCAAAGACTGGCACCACCACCGCAGGCCATCATCATTGCTGCAGCATTCCGTCTTGACGCTTTCTTGCTCCTCGTCACAGAGTGCACTGAAAATGAACGAATTCCGCGTGCAGTGTTGTGGCCCACCGAACCAGGGTTTTGCAACGTGCGCTTTCAGCCGTCACTGATCGCATACGTCAGAGTAAGTCGTGTTCAGACCACACCGCATTGCTACCGCTGTCCCGCTTATCCTAGCTCTGTCGGGGCCCCGTTGGCTAGCTACCATGCGGGCTCCCTCTGGGGCTATATACTCGTCAACTTCCTCCTCTGCTCCCTCCCCGGTGCTTCCCATAATAGTGGCCGAATGACCGGCGTCCGCGGGGGGAGGGGTGGCTATCCGGTGATCCCGCAGCCGACGGAGGTGCGCCTGCCGTCATCGCAGCCGCCTCGCTGCCGCTGGCTGGGGCAGGCACGCAATCAGGAAACGCTGGCCGTCTCCTCCTTTGTTCAGCGGCGCGCCTGCGCTCCCTGCACCGCTCGTCGCGGAGTCAGCCTCGGTGACTGCTTTCGCTTCCCGAAGCCCTCATGCGGCGCTTGGCCTGCGCACCTTGCCGCGGACCTGGGGCCTTAATTTTACTTTATTTCTGCAGTCCCATCCCAGTATTTGTGTGCCTTGCCGTACGGACTGAGGCGTGTTATTTGCACTCCCTTAACGAGCTGCCTCTCAACATACTACTTGTATATACCTTGCCGTACTGGTACGGGCTAGGACATTCTACCTCGAGTTTTTTTTTATTTTTTCTGGGCGTTCCAACATTGTTTCTCTATACCCTGCCATGGTGCGGGCAGAGACATTTTTTTTCGTCACACCGCAGTATTTGTATGCCTTGCCGCGGGAGTTGCTCTCACCGTAGAAACATCGGTACGATTGCATCATGTATGACGTGCGCGGACAAAGCTGCCGTCGTCAGTACGCGCGCCCACAGGCTGCAATACACTTTGCCAAACTTCAAGCCCCCCCCCCCCTTCCTCTGTATTCCTTGCGATCGAAAACGAGAAAGAGAGAGAGGTTCATTTACAAGGAAAGCCAAGTCGGTGTAAGTAGCGATTCTCTGTTCTGGTACTGTTGCACATGGAGAAAGGGGTGTAGGGAAGCGGTGTATGCGAGATATGAATGGGGACAAAGGAGAAGTGAGAATATATACAAGCACATCACCGATTTTTCATATCTGCCTATGCAGAATTAACCGTGCTGTCTAAAAAGCCGAGGCACGCCCGAACTGCATGTAGGAAGTGCAAAGTCTGCAGCCAAGTCTCGAGTCAGATGTCCGCCGATAATGACATGGTGTCAAAAGTTCAAACACGAAGTTTCATAGCAGCCGTCTCGTGTACGGCATACCTATAGTTCAACCTGTGACCAACAGTTGCCACTCTTTGCGTCTCTTGTGCCACATGTGTCCAGTGCATAAGCCCGTATCAAAACTAACTTGCTGGTCTCCGTTCAATGCGTGGCAGGTTGTGCAAGTAGCTGCCCATCTCGAAGGGTTAAGAGATGTGCGGGGAAATGTCGAAGGAAAAGAAAACTTTCCAGTACTGCGTGTCGTTCTTCGAGCTCTTTTCTTCCCTTCAGAACATACGGCATCCAGCATGCCCGCCTTGAGGTCTCCCCCAGCACCTGGGTATCTCACGATTCATACGCGATACACCCACTATGGGTTGCATATATAAATAGAAGCTTTCATTAAGTCTTCCATCGCCTTATAGTACGCGTAGCCTTTCAATAAATATCGACCGGCACCGACTGTTAAGCACCTTACTAGCCTTTCCGCTAGCAGTGAAGTTTTCTCCCTGTACTGATCTTCCATTCCCAGTAGTCACGGTGGCAAACGTCGCGCATGGGATTATCACTGAAGGCTCGACGCAATAACAAATTACCCGCGAAGGATAGTCGGTACAAAAGTGGAAATAATACGTGTCACTAAAAACCGACGCTGATGATAACTGAAGATAAAACCTGTCCCCAGTCCGTTGTATACGGACAGGAAAACGAAGATACCAAAAGAAGGGTGCCGAGGGTACAGGCCATTAGCGCAAGAAGCGGGCTGTGTATCAAAGGCGATCTGTAAAATGAACTGCAAGATGCACGACCGCAGTACAGATGATAACGCACACTTCGCGTATTTTTCCTCTCTTCTTCACTACTGCTGGCTTGTTTGTGCTACTTGCCCGTTTACGTCATGACGAGCGAGTGAAGGTTCGCGCATATGCTAATTAACATACCCAGGTGCAACGACTGCGTTACCAGGTAGTTTTAGCACGCATTTCCGCTTCGTTCTGCATTTCAGTTGCACGCTCGCCATCGGGACACACAGTCATGCAAAATCATGGAAGCCCTGCAGAATACTCACCTAACCAGCGCTGAGCAGAGATACAGTATAGGGAGTGGTGGGAAAGCACGAAAGTGGTTTCGAAATTAACAAAGCCGCTGTTTGTTTCGCAAACATCGGCGCACCGCGCCCGCGCATAGGATTTGCACAAGAAGCGAAATTCTCCGAGCTACTGTTCGCGCACAGGCGAGTTCTTTGAGGCGCACTCGGCCGCGAAGCGCGACCCCATGCTGATAACGGCGCTTATTTGCGAGGCCTCTGTAGAGCGCTGCGAAACAGTCTGCCCGATGTGCACGGATGCCGCGCACGACCGCGGAATTCCCACGCCGCGGAGGCGCAACAGAGGCAGTGCCCAGTCGCTGCGTTTGCATTTCGACGCCCTCGGCTTCCCTCGGGATCGAACACGGCTCCCGCAGTGTGCGACAGCCTTTCCTGAGCGCGGATCGCTGAAGTCTGGGTCGGTATCAACGACCTTTGCGGCAGCTTGTAGCATACAATCAATAGCTTCGATGCAGCGGAGAGACACGTGGCTGTCCGACTGCTCTTCAGCTTCTGAAGTGGTCGAGCGAATGCATTGTAGCCTTAGTAAACTCCATGGCCAGTGAACTCTGCTTTCATTGTCACACCCACGTCAACACCGCCGGGGCCGATGAATACCCTTGTCGAGGTTTTGTTCCCATGATAGTCTTTTGTTCCCGGAGCATTGCATGGATCTCAGCTGCGTGAAAACCTTACGTTAGTTTCAATTCATATTCTTATTCTGTCTCTTTTTGCTTATCTATCAGAACTTCCAGTGTTTGCACATACAGGCACGCGTCATGGAGCGCTGTCGCCTAGTGACTTTCTTTTCAAAAGCCCGCAGAGCCTCCATCCGGCCACTAGCTGAGTTCTCGTAATGGGTACTCATTTCGATGGGCGTCCTCATACCCCGAGCACCGACCTTTCTTCTTCGCATGTTCAGAGTTTATCGAAAAACAAGTCGTTAACAATTTATAATAATGTCAAATGTATCGTGTATTTCGTGCGATAGTTCTTTTTAGATGAGCGAAATTGTTACTGTTTTCTATTGTGACCCCAACCACTCTTAAACGGGCCATAAAACAGCTTTTTCTTCTAGGGACCCTCAAATACGTGCTGAACGTAAAAAAAAAAAAGACGACCTTGAACTTGCAGTTTTTTTTGTACGTGACCGGGTTTCTCGCCGAGATGTGCGGTGTGACTTCTGCGGTGTATTTATCTATATTAGCGATGTCTTTATCTACTGAAACAAGTTCTACGATATTTCCTGGCTGATTTCTTCCTTTCCCTTCTGTTTTCGGTCACCATTTGTCACAAAAGCCGCTAAATGAGTAAATAAGGGGATACTATATCGCAGGCTACTGCTTGTGTCCGTGAGACGGGGACAACAATAAACGCCGCCTCCGTCTCCTCCCTGGACTGTGCGCGGCGACACGTTATGGCGCGCGCGGCCACCGACCGCTGTCCGGTCCACTAAACCCAAAGCCTGTCGTGCACTGCCTCTGGGCGTGCAAGACACGCCTTGTATTGTCTCCAATACGGACACGCTATTGCAGAAAGAAGGGGTAAGGGTGAGAGTGGAAGGAGGCATGTGGCTGGGAGCAAGAAGAAGGTGTCGTACGCTTGGCTGGCCGCATAGCTGCTATCGGGCATGGCTGCTGGCTGCAGAGCGGCGTCGTATACGACGTCCACCAGAACACGTTGTCCGTTGTACAGCCGTATAAAGACTTGTGGCACAAGCGTAACCTTGCTTAATGGAAGGCTTGAGGAAAACGATTGCGGAAGTGAGGCTTATTATACGTCAGGGGAGCGTTTGGCTCAGGGATGGACAAAGCAATAATAATAATAATAATAATAATAATAATAATAATAATAATAATAATAATAATAATAATAATAATAATAATAATAATAATAATAATAATAATAATAATAATAATAATTGTTTTTTGGGGAAAGAAAATGGCGCAGTGTATGTCTCGTATATAGTTGGACACCTGAACCGCGCCGTAAGGGGAGGGATAAAGGAGGGAATGAAAGAAGAAAGGAACAAAGGTGTGCCGTAGAGGAGGGCCCTCCGGAATAATTCCGACCACCTGGGGATCTTTAACGTGCACTGACGTCGCACAGCACACGGGCGCCTTAGCGTTTTGTCTCCATAAAAACGCAGCCAAAAATGATTATATCTTCATCGTGGAAGTAACAAGTTTGGCGAGAAAACGGTAGGGAATGCTCAAAGGTAGGGTCGTGCTACTTTTAAACCTTCTCAGAACATAAGGCAGCGACAGAAAATACCTCCGTTAAAGGGTAGAAGTGACATTGAAGTGCCACGGCATATGGGAGGCCATGTGCCTGAAAGGAGAGCTCGGGAACAGAAAGACGACAAGTACAGAAGCGACTACACGAAGTATCGGTACGTTGTTGGGTTTATTTGCACTTGTGTTCCACTGGAAGTTTCACCAGAAGTTCTCTCATAACGTTACGTGGGAACGCCAGAGCGTCTGCCACTGCTGCTCTGGAGGCAGTTTCTTCGTTCTATCCCCGTTTCATCACAATGTCGCGATTGCCAGCTACGCAGATTAGGTGACCGTATGGACGACAAAAGGCCCTGACGGGCAGATATAATAAGCATTAGAAGAAACCGCAGACGTGGTCCCGGGCTATGCCAGATCCTCGGACTCGCATGTGCAGCCGAAAAATCGGAACCACTCATTCTCCGGTCAAAACTACCACTAAGATGCGGCCCCCCACCAGGAATCGCACTAAATCTACAAGACGAACCCGTACCTCGGGTGGAAAAACTAGAGCCAGCAATCGCTGGTCGAGCGGGCGCGCCATTCGCGTCAGCCATCGGGGTCCCGGACTGAGGACTACGCTCATCATGGACGGTTGTAAATAACTGTTTTTACGGTTATTTGTTTATTATTATTTTTTATTTAAATAAATAAATGTTTTACCACCACTACTACCACGCATTAAAGTGAAATGCTGCTACCACTTGCAATACAAGGGCACGTTTGTGTGCACGAGGTGGACTTTCACCGAAATTAATCTCAATGCGTTAATTATACCTACTTATTGTAAACGCACCACTATTTGTCTCTGAATATCAACTTATATATATATATATATATATATATATATATATATATATATATATATATATATATATATATATATATATATATATATATATATATATATATATATATATATATATTCGCATAAATTGACTATACCGAGTACGCCTACTTTCAGTTTAAGATGTCGCTCAACGTTGAGTTGCTCCTGCACCCTTCTTTCCACTAGTGTAATATTCACAATGAGAGATAAATAAGCTATTGCTACTTCACAGGTATAGTTAACATCACATCATCTATACGGAGGAACAATGGACGTTTGCAACCTGAGCGAACCATGTTTTCCTGTGCAGAAAGCAGAGTACATACTGCAAAACACATTTACATCCCCAGGATAATTCTCGAGTGCTTTCCTGTAGTAGTACCTACTATTTAATGGCATTAGTTACTATTCTACTGCTGTTAGTATTATATTGAACCGCTGCAGCTTTAGTCACGAGCGGCATCTGAAAGCCCCTTCGGCAACGACGAATTCTGCAGTTTGTTGGGAAACTAGTTCACGGTAGAACTAAGAAACAACGTATAACATGTGCGCACACACGTACCAGCAACACAGTGCACAATGCAGAACGCAGCGTACAGCCAACAATCGATATTTGAAACGAGGCCTCCACTCGCAATGGCGCTAAAACTGGACGTGAATTCGAGCTTCGTGAGCCAGACGGGAGCTGGAAATAATGGAACGCAACCAGGCCAGCGATACATTTGGGTGCGGTCAAATGCACCGTGCGCCATCGACCGGCAGGAATTCAATAATTAAAAAGTGCGTCGCCAGCACAAAAGCCCGGAACGGCACGAGGAAGCCGCTTGTAGAGGGACACAGAGAACCGACTTATTAATACAGCCTAGATTGAGTTAATAACGCTCCGAAGGCAGCGGACCGACGCGTATTTTATTTCGGGCGAATCGCTTTGTAGCGCATCGCTCTTCCCGTTATAATTCGAAACAACACACATACGCTTTGCGCAAAGTAAAGCACTAAATCTACACGGGAGCGCTACGCCCTACTTCGACATCCGCGGCTTCGAGGCCCAAGAAACGCCGCGTCATGCATATGCAGTGCCGGGCCCGTTGTAGCGCAACTCCTCGTATTCTTCGCCTCGCTTTCTCTGAACCTCGCCAGAGAGGACTAACCCTCGCGCATATATACTGGCCGTCCTTCGAAAGTGAAGCCCTGCTCTCGCATTTGCACGCTATGCGTCGCTGGCGCATAAACCATTGTTCGGCGCTCTTTGAACGAAAATAAAAATAACAGACACAGCGCTCCTCCGCAGTGGAGATTCGGCAGGGCCGCGCTACTCACTCTATGGGTGCGAGCGGACGCGCCGGCAAGCGCCGCATAGAGTGCATGCAGCGAGAGGAGCGAACAGCAGCGCTTCATTTGCTGCGCAGAGCACTCTCTTCCGCCCTTTCGGTCTCAGGGGAGTCTCTTTAAGACACTGGGCACGAGCGACGCATCCCAAACTAAAGCAGAGCTGCTGCTGATTCACGTCTACGAAGCAGCCCCCCCCCCCCCCCCCCCGCTCCTATTTACTCCACCCACACGAGGAAACAAAAGGGCTGCACGTAGTCTTGCACGTGCTTGTGCGTGCATGCTTGAATCTGCGCGCGCACCCTCGCAATCTACGTACGCACTTTGCAGTGCACGCGATTCGGGCGCGCGCCCTCTTGTGTGCAATACACGCCGTACAACGCCTGCGTGTCTGGCCGCGCGCACGAGACGCGAATGCACCAAGAGTCCCGCAGAGTGTCTAATCTGGTTAACTGTGCCAATCTGACCGGCGTATCTCGCTTCCACGAGGCGGCGCGCATTTCACGCCGCGCGCTTTAACGATGAGACCCGAGCTCAGCGACCGGTTTTGATCGAGTTGTGTACGGGATATGTCTGCGTGGATATATATGGGCGTACGTGCGGTTCCTAGCATATGAGCGCGTGCGGTCGCACGTGACTATAGCTTGAGTCGATCTCCATGCCTATCTGTCTCCTCGCGCACGAACGCGCCGACTTTCGAAGCTTGGTTTGGGCGCGAGTTTTAAAGTGAGCTAGGGCAGCGCCCGCGCGCCCACTGACCTTTGAGCGCCGGCCGAGGTAGGGTTGGTCTGTGCAGGTCCAGCCTTGTTGTCGTTGTTGTTGTTGTTGCTGTTACTTCTGTCTGTGGGGGCGGCATAGTGTTGCTGGTGGCATTGCTGTTTCACGCTCGGTGTCGCTTCGTAAAGGACCATGCAGAACGATGCGAGAACGGCGTTTCCTCTTCGAGCAAACATGAACTGCCCGTGCCGCCTCAACCGTGGCCTAGATGTACGCTGCGCTGTTTGTTTCGGGACCTATCGACAACGGGCCGCATTCGCTACGCGCCTCTCCTTGCGCCTTCGACGGAAGTGTTTTATTAGCCGAGGAACAGGCGCTCTCATGCGCCCTCGATTTCACTTCCCTTTGCATTCACTGCATTTTACGACGGCAGTAAGGAAGTACAACTCAACGCAAGCGCTTTAATAAATGCGGGGGAGACGGACACTACTTGAGACGGTGATACACACTGCCCGGGTGGCCGAGGCTCTTTGAAATAAAATGTACACGAAACAAGCAGCGCGCTTTTTGAGCCGCCATGCACAATCCTGATCACGAAGGCACAGGCAGTAGCAATAGACGGGTGAAGAATGATCGCAACTACGGAGACAATCATTTATATTCTTTGGTCGTGCTTTGAAAAGACGACACGCAAATGAAAACGAAGAAACAAAGAACTCCGGAGTCCAGCCTCTCGCTTTAAACGAAGTGCGAGGACATCAGGAAGGCGCCAGCTACCTTCGAGAGGGGGCGACGAGCTTAAACCCAATACACACAGCGCTGGCCCCAATAAATGTGGCTCTGGAGACTTCCCTATTTTTTTTTTCTCCACGGTCTATAAAAGGTACCACCCTCGCGTTCGTTGCACAGGACACCTCATGCCACACCCGTATAGCCCTTAGCTCGGCCCGACTTTCGGTTACCTTTTAAAGGCTTCGCCTGCCGCGTGCGTATACCAACGCATGCTCGCGCGCGAGTTTCGCGACCCCCGCCTTCCTTTCTCCCACAGAAAGCGCGCGCTCTCGTCAGCGTCGTACGTCTGAATCGCGCTGCTTCCCAATGCGAGGCGTGTGGGGGCTCTGCGAACAAAGCGGGCACGACTTGGCGTGGTCCACGCGCGGGCACCGCACCAAGAGAGAGCGGCGTGCGGCAGAGGCTCCTGCTGCGGCTGCAGGTGGACGCGGAGCTGTCCTCGCGTGCCCGCGCCGATCACGATGCATCGGGCGGCGGCCACCTTTCCCAGGAGACGGAGGCCGCGCACGCCACCTGGGTCCGTCCCGAAGCGCGCATGCATTCGCTTTTCCCAGTTCCGGCACGGCCCCGTCCGCGCGCGCGGGTGCGGGACTGCTTCTTAACGTGGCTGTCGGGACTGAGCGATGCGGATGTGAGCAGTGTGCCCTGGTGTGCAGAGTATACGAGGCAATGTGTGCGGCGCCCTTGTTTCTTTGGCCGTCCTTAAATAAAATACAGTAGGAAGACTAGAATGAGTGAAGAATTAAGTCACGGTGCAGAGCTGTATAGCCTGCGGCCATACGCCGTGAAACTCTGAAGCGTTGGAACGATTTGTCGTTGGCGTCAGTCACCTGGAAGAAGAAACTCAGAGTGCTTGGTTTGGAGCTGTTTTTGTCGGGCGCAGGAACAACTGCCACAAGAATGAAGATGCTGTAGTGTCAGGCTTACTGCTCTCTATATTCGAGCCCGGAAAGATAGAGAAAGTGAGAAAGGGTAGAGGCGGAAAGGCAGCGCACTGGGGAAACAGGGCAAAAAAAAAAGGGGGGGGGGGGGAGGGAAGCGGGGCGCGAGAGGTGAAGAAGAAAAGAGAGCTGAGTTTAAAATGAAGTGTGTCAAGTAAGAAGGCAAGACTTTGCGTACGGCAAAATCACAGCCAACCGCGCCGGCATCCTGGCGGCCAAAGCCCATAGGTTTTGTACATAGGAGTAGAATAGCTTCGTGGAAGCCTCATCGCTACATTTAATTCAAGTGGGCAAACTGCGTGGTGTTACAAGTGGCCACCAAAACGGAGAAATCGCGCATGCAACAACGCGATGCCACAACGTTACGATGGCATCATTCGCTGTGCTCCTGGACATGCTGATTTCCAGGAACCCTGTCTCTATACTCACAGTCCTCCGTACACCGGAGAAGAAAGGCTCGTATATGCGAGTACACTAACGCGACGCGCAGTGAGCGACGCTTCTCCAAGAATAGGCCGTTTAAGATATACGCAGCCCCCGATACATACATATATAGGCATACATATGTCCACAGGGCACGCATCGGCTTCGAGGGAGGCGTTAGCGTTCGGGTTGGCGATATGATGGATGCTCCCTTCGAGGCCTCTCTACCTCTTGGGCATACAGGCATACGCACGCATATGGGCACCGCGCCGAGCGTCAGCTTCGTACCGGGCGCTTCTGACCGATCGCGCCCGAGGAGAGCGCGTGCGTAATTAGGCATACATGCGGGTATGGAAACGACGCTCGCCCCTCCACATGGGCGCCGCGGAGGCAACGCGGAATGTTTGGTCTACTTCTACTACGCCCCACCCCGCGCGATCTGCGGAGCCAATCGCGCGTAACAGGCGACTTCTTTTGGCGGGAACCGAAGGTTTGGCTCTGTATAAGCGGAGTTGCCGAACCTCGCGCATACGGTACGCGGACTGCTGCCAGTTGTTGCGATTGCGCCTTCGCGTGCACACCCCATATCGGCGTGCGCATAATTCTGTACACCGCACTGTGGACGGCATATGATGTGTCTTTGGTTAGTCCGCCAGCTAGGCCAACGGAGCAAACAAAGCTATTCTGAGGTTTTACCCGTTGTTTTTACGCGAAAAATTGTCCTATGTGCCCCACTGGGGCTCAACTTCAAACGAATGCGAAGGCTTCATTTAAGGAGGTGTGGAACGGACAGCGACATCTTGACAATTGCGTCTCCGCACGCTAGCACTGTACACTGTAAACACTAATATGTCTATATAGGAGTAAAAGGGGGGTAAGCTCTCCTTTAGTGAACTCCTTTTTTATGAAAAGGAGTATGCTAGGGTAGAGCTTACTTCATTTTCTACTTTTTTCTATTGGTGCCTCGACCGGCTATAGCGAGCACTGCCCCTCAAAAAAGCTTCGCGCGACGGAGACTTTCTATAGGGCTCGGAATTCTCTTTGTAGCATCTCATATCCGAGAACGTAAAATTGGTCTTGTAGTTACAAGCGCAGCGCTGGCTGTGCTGCATGCAACTACTAGTGACTACTACGCGGCATATATCCTCCCGCGCGCGCCAACGCTCGCGCCAATCATAACACGCCCCTACGGTACAGCTTCTTTTGTTGTGGCCCGAGAGATGAGTGCAGGAGATGGCGGGCTTCCTCCGCCCGAGATTACGTAGGCTCGATGCCATCGCACGCTAAAGACCGCTCACCGCAAACCGGCGGGCACTGGTATTCTTAGTGTGGGATGAAATATGAAGGTGCCGGTTGAGATGTTTGTTCCATTGCTTGGAAGCGAGTGGCAATAAGAGTACGCTACTCAAGAAAAGTGGTAAAGAAAATTCAAGGGGAGAGGGTGAAGGAAGGTGGAGGAAGAGTAGACTAAGAAAGAGAGAGGCAGACGTTGACTCTCAGTGCGTGGGAAGCATAAGTTCCGTAAACAACGGTCAGCTGAAGGTAAGGTGGTACTGTATGAAAGCAGACGTCCAAATAGCATGAACCGCAAGCTGTGCTTTGCTTCGGCGTATGTCGATCGAGGCAGGGATATTTTCACAGCAGGATATCACTTCACAGAAAACAGCAGAACAATCACAAACGGTGCGCATGCACGCACGCACACACACACACACACACACACACACACACACACACACACACACACACACACACACACACACACACACACACACACACACACACACACACACACACACACACACACACACACACACACACACACACACACACACACACACACACACACACACACACACACACACACACACACACACACACACACACACACACACACACTAATTGCAGAACAAGCTGATTCCCCGACAGGAAATCCTCCTCTTGTATACTGTCGTGTGAGTTTTGACGGCATATTCTCGAACTATGAGGTCAAACTTGACCTCGTACTTTCTAGGAGTATTACGGTACAAGTATGCGATGAGTATTCGTTGGTTGAATAAGGTTTTCCTTTGAGTGCTATATGGATCAGACTTTTCAAGGTAAGTTTGTGGCGACCCAAACTACAGCGTTGAAAACTCAGGCAGTGAATCCAAAGCTCCGATTTTAAAATGGCGAGCGATGCAGTACGGAAGTCTAATACATTGAATCGCATAGTTTAATCAGTGCAATGATTTAGAGCAAAGCTGTCATAAAGGCTTGCGTTGATGAGAAAAAGTCACCAATTATAAGCGGATTCACTGACCAACAGGTATGTATTTCCCAACGATAACCGCGCAGTTAGTCCTGGCAGCAGGTAGCGGCCATTAGATTAGTAGATAGCGGTCACGGCTAACTTACTGAAACCTACGGTGATCTCGCCATCACGTCCGATTGCACATAATCTTATTTCTAGAGATAAGATTGCACACAATCTTATCTCCCACGAAACACTTTCTGCACTGCGATCACCTCCATGCAACGCTACAATTGCTTATAAAGGGTATTCAGGTGATGTCATAGGCGCCATTTTGGTGCCCAACATCCAGCTTCAATGGTGCAGGCCAGAGGAGGCGGAGATAAGCCGACTAGACACGCGCCGTACCCTTTCGCAGTGCTGCATGGATGCCAAAATGGCAGCCACTGTGGCTACAGTGCGTACCCCTTATAAGAATACGCACTGTTGACATCTTTGTCGCGCAACTTGCATCTGCGTCCGGTCGAAGCTTCTGGAAGGGCAGCTATATATACAAAACATTTTTCAAGGCTAGTTTTACGTCTACGAATATTGCCCGCGTTTGATGTATCCATTCTTGTAATAAAGGAGGGACAATGTGAAATACATGCAGGCCACTAAGCTTGGTGCACCTAACGCACAGCTCAGATGTATAACACAGTCTGCCATTGCTTAAATACACGTAAGGATTATTGCAGTGCCTGCACTAAACACGGATGTTATAGCGCATCTGTCGTATGGTTTCAATTGTTACGGAATTTTTTTTATTCACAACACTTTTCTTCCTGTTTAAAAATAAAGACAGGTCCAGTACCAAGATCCCGACGTATATTGCACGGCTAAAAACCGAGGCTACGGCGCCCTGAAGCGCCAAATCTTTGAACATACTATTTGGAGGTTACGACAGCACGCTGCTGGTTGGCGTCCTGCGTCTTTTCTTCAGCGAATTATGAATTCATAAATATGGTGAGACCAAAAAGCCAATCATGTATAACTTCCGGACACGGCCCGAGACAGCGACGTTTTCTCTGCAGCCGAGGATGCCCACGCTGTAGGCTGATTGGATCGTTACGTCACTGGCCAGGAAAATGGACGGTCACTGCGAAAATGTCCTACAATTCTTGCTGACGGAACGCGCTACCAAGGGCCCTGAAGTTCAGTGGCCTTGGCAGTAACAGCTTCACGTCAGCTTTTGCTAGAAACTTCCTCGGTGCATTGCACCCCAGCAGCAACAGCCAACGCACCAGGGCAGCGTGAAGACAGTTGTTTCCACTCGAACATTAGTGCCCTCGCTGAAGGAACCACTTCACTGTCCCTTAGCCTTTCCAGCCAGAAGGTCATTGCGGAAATGAGCTTGCATGCCGCGTTTCATCGTCTCTGTCACTCCCTCTTCCCTCTGGCTGCAGACGTGGAGCTGTTCCGGCTGTACCAGGCAAATGACTCCGTGTGGAGTGGCCCGGTAATTCGTTTTCGCTTTCCTCGAAGAGCGTAGTATTGCGAGTCGTCTCGCAATTGGATTTTTGAAAACGAACGCGGAGAGCATACACCTCTTCTTCGTCGTCTTCGGACGACATTTCCCACGGTCACGCTCGAAGCTCTCAAATAATTTTCGCTACTGCCGTTGGTTTCATCTGTACAGTACCGGCCAGAGAAGAGGAATCACCGTGCCCGAGCTTGCGAAGTGGCTTCCAGGATGCATACGCGTAAAGATGTCGTGCGCAAACGCGGGAAGCGAAAGACGAGGCGGTTTTCAATTTGGAGCGCAGTTTCTCGTTCGCAGAGGTCGCACAGCAAACGAACTGCCGTGTGGAAACACGAAGTCGTCCGTGAGGAAATCGAAAAATTGGCGGCGCTTCTTCAAGGCCGACCGCGCTTTCTTGCACATTTCTGTTGTAGTGCCACTTCATGCACCTTATCGGTCCCGCAAACATGTCACGGCAGCGGCTTTGGTTTGCTGTTGACAACCCATCGACTACTGAGACGGTTCCAGACTGCAATGCGGCTTCGTGCAGCACGTATTGTCCGATATAGCTGTGTGTAGTAAGAAGACGTTGTAATGGCCAAGCTGGTACACCTCATAGCAGAATAAACCTTCACCGGAAACAGGACTGCAGATGAAGATGGATGACGGAAGAAAGCTGGTGCTTCTTACTCTGCAGGTTGTCCACTTTATCGCTCTGCTTTGTCTTGTCACAATGACTTGTGTGGCATGGAGGAGGTACTTCGTTGGGCTAACCGAGCTAAGAGCTGACGTTTTTCCGGTAGGCAAAAGGACATGTTCGAACACGAACAAACAGCGGAGTGACAGAGGGCGAGTCTTTTCATCGACAGTCTCCGGGTTGAAGAACCCGGAGGCTGTCGATGAAAAGACTGATGAAAAGGCTGCACACGCGCTTATGCTGTGTGCACACTGAATGCTCCGCCCGACGAACGTATACCGTACTCAAATGAATGAACTGAACGCTCCCGAATCAGACCCCTGGCAGCGTGCTTTCTCCTCGAACGAATCAAAGAGTGACCTCATCCTCCTGTTCGAAATTTCGCGAAACGGTACCGTCACGCACGTCCCCAAGGGTTTATCAGAATTGCTTTTTTTCTCTCTCTGTGCCATGAACGATCGTGTACCTTTGAGACAATCGACTACCACAGCTGTGATTCTTTAAAATTGGCAAATATCAGATGTAAACCGAACTGCAGTTCAGAGTTCCCAGACGCATCACATTACATACGGAATCGGGGGGACATCTCGTGCTATGCATTCCTATGCCACACCTTCGCGCAAGCACGCCACGCCACGAAGTTTCTGGTATGTAAGGTGCGGCCAAAATAATACAGAGCACAGTTTGGAGTTTGAACTTTCCTCACGAGCTCTGGTGAGAAGATACGAAACTTTTTTGTACTTATACAGGAGCGAACCAACAACACTGGCTAGCGAATATATAGAGCAGCTCGTAAGTTCCTCTAGGTAAGTTGTGAAAGAAGTTTGATCGCCGAAGCATGGTTCGTATTATTATGGCCGCACCTCAGGCACCATGCAGCCCAAGTAAATCGTGGAACCTGTTCCGACTACGCATTCGAAGCCACCCCCCCCCCCCCTCGCCCCTCCTTCCATACGGAAGGGAACACCAAAAGTTTGCCGATTCGCTGACGTTGGTGGACTGACCCCGCCAGAAATACCGCTGAGAGAGCTTTCATACGCTGTCACCGCTGACCTGTTCCCAATCCCACCGAAGCGAAGAACACCAGGCTGCGCGTCTTTCTGCTGCGGTCACAGAGGAGTTTCTGTGCCGTTGTTT
Source organism: Amblyomma americanum (assembly GCF_052857255.1). Taxonomy (NCBI): domain Eukaryota; kingdom Metazoa; phylum Arthropoda; class Arachnida; order Ixodida; family Ixodidae; genus Amblyomma; species Amblyomma americanum. The sequence goes on from NC_135499.1 coordinate 116,217,010, forward strand.
ACAGATGCGTCCTATGCAGACGAATATTGCATTCCTCTTCCAAGTCTATATCATGACAATTCAGTTCCTGTATCTGTTGTTGTCCACCAAGCATCGTTTCGCAGAGATGAGAACGTAGGAATATCAAACCGAAATTATCCTACGCTCCTGTACGCTACTATGCAACCCTGCTCATTCTGCTGACTCGAGGAGATACCGTGGGAGCTGATTGTTCAGTTCAACGAAGCCGTCGTTGAAGAAAGGAACGTTTTAAGCCGTCCACTGTGCGGCTTTCCGAACGTTCTTTCGTGGTCCTTCCTACCCTGAGGGCACTGAAAAATTCTGTCTGCAAGAACCAAACCATACTTTACGTATGGCGCCCGCCGAAAGCAAAGACCGCCTACCCGCCTCCTCGAAACAAAAGAAAAGAGAAAATAAAAGGAAAAGAAATGGCGATAGAAACTCGGGCCATCGCTCCTGAGGCAACAACAACTCGGAGCACACAAAACCGCGGTGGGCGCTCTGCTCACGACCTCCCAGCGCGACATCTGACGGCAACTAAAATGGAAACTGCCGAAGCTCTCCTCCGCCTCGTCCCGCTGATGGCGCTTGCCCATTGTCCGCGCGCTCGTTGATCGCGCAAGGCGGCGCCGCCCCTCTTCGGTCCCCGCTTTTCCCTTTCCGCGGATTATCGCGCGCTTTCTATTAAAGAGAGAGAGAGAGAGAGCATTTCGGCCGTTCGTCGTGCGCCATCGACATTTCAGCCGAGACCTTGACGAATTGCGGTTCCCACGTCCACCTAGCGTGCAGAGAGTCCGCATGCTCCATCCGTGAATGCTGTCATTCGCTGAGCTCCATTTGTCTTTCGCTTAGCAGACCTTGGCCCCACAGCGGGGTGTCCGGTTGAACGCCCTCACAAAGTGCATCGGTGACATTGGCCCCACCAACGGTAAAACATCGTCGTATGCAATCATGCTAGCGGCATGTGGCTGAGTCTAGTAAGCTCTGTTTCACAGGATCCACCTCAGGAAAACAACGAACAGCCCTCGATTAACCGCGTTGATGATGAGGACGATTCTTATTGGGGCCGGGACAAAAGAGTTTGAGGTGGTATGCGCGAGTGTCTGGTCGGAGGTATAAACCTAGCAGCTCATATTCCTCCTAGCGCGCTGGAAATTGATGCGAGGTTTTATACGCGTATTCAGTGTCGGCATTAGGGGCTGCGGTTACCTCCTATGTTTTGCAAAAGCCCTGTCCAGCCCAGCATAACTGCCTTAAGTGGCATGAGCCGAGAAACTTTATGTTTAATTCTTCTAATAAAGTCTCGTCACACTAGCACAGCAGAACTGCCACTTGCCACCCACTTAAATATCTTATCTCTCGTAAACAAATCCTCTCATCTCCCGCTTTCCTGAATAACTACGTCGAATTTAACGGGACACCAATGGATGAGATCTCGATGCGTAGAAACATTATGTTTTGGACTCGTTGTTCAGTCCAGTTCGGCTGTGCTATTTGAATGTGACGTAGCTCTAAAGCAGTTCATGTGTGCAGACGATCGATAGCTCAGACAATGAGTACTTACACTTCCCCTCACTCCAGGATAATGGCAGTGCGATCTTTCAGAATTCTTGAAGGAAGAAAACAGCAGAACAGAGAGGCAAATGTGAAGAACTCGGGGCTTCTGTTTATTCTTAACACGGGACTGAATAACGCGTGGCTAGTCCTTAATTGTCTGTGCATTGAAGGACCAACTAAAACCGCACTAAGGAACAGCGTTGCATTACCAGCGAACTGTAACATACACTTTCATATTATCGACCAGCTCCCAACAACTCTGACTGAACTTCATTTTCGCACACTGACACGCGTGCGTGTACGGAAAAGGAAACACGGGGATATGTCAAACCAGCCTGCGCAAGAAGTAACTACGGCGACTTGACGGCGTTCCCAAAGACACCTCAAAACGGATCACGTCCTCAAGCACGCAGCTCAGAGCCACGCGATCTTCACAACGCCTGCCCTCCGAGCGGCAGTGAACCGGAAGGGGGCGGAGCAAGATGCCGCCAAATCAGTGATGCCGCCGCCACCACCACCCGCGTTCTTTTTGACGACTCTCTTAGGGCGCGTTCTCTCTGGTTGCTTCTCTATGTTGTCTTTTCTCCTGGGCCTCCGGCGGTGTGCAACAAGAAGCGCGCCGTGGTTCCTGGGGGAACGGGAGGCGGTAACAGCCTCTGAAGCTGTGCAGTCTAGCGGCATCCCGAGGCAGGTGGGGGGCCTCAGGTTATTTGCCGGCAAAAACAATCAACGACGGCGCCGCCGCAGAGGAGGTCATAGCCCCGCAGCAATCGCCCCTCTCACAGCAGCGGGGTCTTCGTTACTCTCTTCGGTGGTGGCGTTCACCGTGCGCAGAGAAGCCCCCCTCCGCGTTCTCTCGCGGTAAGAAAGTAAATGGCGTGCTTTCCGCTACGGGAACGAGAGCCTCCGGGTTTTTCTCTGCACCGAAGGCAATGTTTTCTTCCAGACAGGAACTGCAGTGGACAGAGAATAACGTTAGTTGGACACTGCAAAACGAGACAGTATTACCTGGATATAAAGTCGGCCTTGTTGGTATTACAAAGAAAAATATAGCTTGCGACTGAATGCTGCAATGACAAAGCAGAAATGATATAGTTCAGATATCAAAGCGTCATCATTTCTTGGTGCGCCTATCATCAAGTGCCTAAAACTGAACTATTCAAGATTCCACGGCAAGAATATGCCTTACAAAGAACGTCCTTGCTTACCATCGCCTTTAAGTCCTTCCAGAGACTAACACCGTGTCCTGTTTAATGACAGGACATTAGTATCGCAAACTTCTCCGGTTCTTAAGCGAACGTGAAAACTGTGTCCTACTTTTCTGTTGCCAGGGTCTACCTCACGTCTGCCGAATTCCAGAAAATACAAAACAAAAACCACGATTCTTCGGGTCTAGCTGCGTCGCAAACGGTCGTTTTCACTGAGCATTCCTTTTGCCCTCCCTCCTTTTGGCCATAAGATATGATGTAGGTCCTCCGGCATAGTTGCACTGTGGTACAATGAAGCCGTCTGGCATGCCACGGCTCCATTCAAAAGTGTAGCACAATATGGCAAGCGACCCCGCGGTAGGCCAGCTGGTGCGGAGCCTGCAATTGGCGCCCAAAGTGGGGCAAGCCTCATGCCCCGGCATGCTCCACTGCCACACCCCTCCCTTACCTCGTGCCCCCTAATTCAAGAAAGGCCTCCGCCCCTTGGCTTTCCCCTGTCCACTGTACTAACTTTATTCCGCCCGGAACCCCACTTTCCCTTAGAGCAGGCGAGCCGAGCAAGCCGCGATGCGAGTGGAGGGTAGGGTAGTTTCAGGCATACCAACCCTGACCGTTGCGGCCTCACGGGTGGTCCGGACACGGACACGTCGGACCCCCAGCCCGCATGCATCGCGCGTGCGTGCGTGTACGACACGGAGGCCATTCCGGTGATGGACTCACACGTCGAGAGCTGGGCGCAGCGGAAGAAAGCAGCTGAGAAAGCGAAAGTAGCACGTCGACTCGAAAACTGCGGTCATTACCGGCGTATAATTTGAGCTCCGCGTCCGTGCGAGGAATGCGGTACATGGCGCTGTGTGGGCGGGTTCGCTTCGTAGAAGCCGGGCCGTGCACGGTATAAGGTCAGAGGTTATGCAAAGCGATTATTTCGGTAGGTCCAAACGGGTGAAGAATTTGCACGCGAGGGCAAGGATCGTAGTGATTCTCCACGGTATGTCACCGGCGCATGCAACTCTGTGCAGCTTCTACGAAACTGGCTTCCGCGTTACTGATTATATTTCCCAATCATTACGGGAAACGGATAGGCTTCAGGTGCATAATTAGGCACTGGCAGCCGTTTAGATATTTGCGCCCTCTTGATAAACCCGCGAGACAGTGAGGAATGGCTGCGCAACACAACAGGCGAGTTTGTGCACGCATCAAGCTGTACGGCATAGCATGCTTATAAACTATTTCTTTGTGAATTCAGCCCGAATCTTTATTTCTAGCTTAGTTTCAGACGTTGCGCGCAACGGTGAGAGACTGCGAGCCAGTTGTTCCCCTGGAGCGCTGGATCTCGTAGGTCTGAACACTGACACATATACGAAGTGCGAATGTGTGCATCGGTCGCTACCAACGCCGTCTCTAGTTGGTACCTGCGCACCAATGGTTTTGAATGAACGAATCTATGAGAATATTACTGGAAATACTGACAATTATCGGTCGCCTCTCCGCAACACTGGAATTTTTAATGAGTGAAATTTTAACGCTTAAAATGAATTCTTTTCATTAATCAAGTACTGGCATGCTTTAAAGAAATTTTAGGCTGCTACGATGTATGCCTTCATCTATCGCAATATTCCCTCGCTTGCGTTCAGCACAATTGTGTTACTGTTCTTTATGCTCTTCGGGGCGAGGAAAACGTTTATTGGAAGTTCGATTTCGTCATTATCGCGACGAAGCGTTCTGTCGCGTTCGACGACACCTGGACGTTTCGTAAGCCCTATGCATTTCAATACCGCTGCGGCGCAGAATACTTTGAATAGCTAATAACGTTTTAACATTTTTTTCCTGCAGCATGAAAAGACAAATATTTCTCTTTTACTTTTTAATGCGCGATGTATAATTCCAGAAATTAATCGCTTCCACGCCTCCAGCAACACACATAACCCCGCTTGGCCAGCTGCATGCGCACAACAACACGTGGCTCCACCAAGCCGGCCGTCAAGCTCAGGTCGTTCACCTATAGTGTACGCCGTCGTCCGCCCACCTCAGCTCCCCCCACTTTCTTCTAAGAAGCTAAACGTAGCGTCCAGCGCATCTCTTCCATTTCCCCATCCCAGCGCGCGCGGGTCTCACGTGCACGCCGTTTCGGATCCGAATATCCCATCCGTGAAACGCGGTTACCGCGTATAAGCGAACAACTCGTGCACTCGGGACGGGAAGCTTGGCGTGTCTATATCGCGTCGTTTCTACGGGTGCATTGTTTCCACGGGTGCCGGCGGTGCGTCCCCTCTGCATTCCACCTGATGTTCCTTTCATCTTCCCATCACTGCGTCTCCCTCCGTCACTTTCCTGCGCCGCTGTTTCTGTCTTTCGCATCGACCGACCGAGCATATGTTCCCGACGAAGACACAACGACACGACGCAGAGAAATGTCGGTCAAGTGCGCGACGTCCGCAGACCACGTGACCGCGGTAAAGGCCACCGTTTTCTCCTATGCTTGGCTGCCCAGCGACCCGCCCGGCCCCGAGGCTTCGACAGATTTCCTCCTTCTAAAACAATTCCTCACAACGAACGCTGGAAGCACGCATGGGTGAGCTTTTGCATACTAGTATACCTCGACACGCCAGTAAATTTGCGTCGCCGTCAGCGAATAACAAAAGAGGAGAGGAAAAGAATAAGAGAAGGAACAGAAAGGAAAGAAGGAGGAGCGGAGAAAGGAGAGCGGCGCCGGCCATGCATTTTCTGCGAGGAAATGTCCCACGCCGGCGGCTTCGACCCTCGTGCGCCGCAGACAGATGCAATTCGCGGTCGCCGGCAGCGGAGACCATATCCGACAGGCATTTCGGCCTAGTGCGTGCAAAGGGCTCTTAGCGAGCGCCTTTATGTACAGCGAACGGCGCACAGTTGCTCGTTTTTCGCTCTCGCCCCGAGGCAGGCGATGGTCCTCGGCCGGCCGAAATCTATTTCTGACGTCGCGTCGGCTCCAGCAGACCCGCGGCAGACACCGCAACGTGGGTTTGCCGCGATACCCAACTCTTGAGCCTTCGCCTCTCCTCCGTGCCATCCTACACTCTCGTTCGATTTTTTAACTAGAGCGTGCGGCAAAACAGCGCAGTCTGCCTTCAAAATCGGCTTCGTCGGGTGCTGTTTCCTATATACGTGGAAGCTTAATTCGCGGTCGTGACAACAACGGGCCGCTTGTGCTGCGGCAAGTGTGTCTCACCCGAGCGCGTCAGGAGACCCCGATAGCCGAGGACGTGTTCTGGGGCTTAACGAAAGGGCGTGGCGGCTTCCCTTAGGAGGCCGCATTTAGCGCGGCAAAAGCCATCGATGGAGCTAGGAACACGTACGCATTCGCACCCCTTTCTCGACGGTTTTGGGTGCCGTTCTCTGAGAGCCGAATTAAACTTCACGCGTTGTCATGATGCAGCGCCGACAGTAGAAATATCGACATATATGATCGATATGACAGTGCAGATATGACAGTGCTGATATGACAACAGATATGAACGCCATCGATCAGCATCTGTTGCTAGCATGTTAGAATGGATGTCGCCGAAATCATGCCGCTTGGCTGCCCTCCAATTGTTAACCAGAACCACTGTGTGTGTTTTTACACGTGGGCGTGGCGTTGCCGTGCGCCGGGGTGCAGTCGTGAAGCTGTCAAAAGAAAAAAAACCTGATTTTATTAACTGTGCTCGTGTTGTACATTCCTCCTGATGTTGTCTACCTTCCGTATACGTACGTACAGTCAGCGTCACTCTTGTGCAGAGCGCACGGGCGACTGACTTCCCTGTAGACGAAGCCACATTCCACCGCAGCTACTAGTTTCTAGAGGCAACACTGGTTCGGAAGCAGAGCCTCGTAGACTTGAGAGAAAGGTAGAAACGAGCTCTTTGCCCAGCAATTATGAGTTGCTTTCTAGTCTCAGTTTTTGATGGCCGGTGAACACTGCTCGAGCGCTCTACACAAGGGTGGCGCAGACTGTACTGTAGGATGCCGGTACGGCACCCTTAAAGACGCAAAAATCGAACGCACGGTGTGCAGATTGCGAGTTTCGCTTCGAGCGCTCCCTAAAAATAGTTCCCATATCCTAATAACTACCTATAGTACAACTTTTTTTTTATTTTCCGGCGGCCTCGCACAGTGTTTCCACATTCGGGCCACGAGAGCGCAGAGAAAACGCGTGGAGCTACAGGTATAACGTGTCGGCACAATGCGTTGGGGCTGCAGAACCTACAAGGCTTAGGCAACCTCCGCGCCACAAACCAGGGTGCGGCAACCAGGGGCAATCAACGCCGCTACCGGCCTTCCATCACCCCGGCGCACGCGGCAATCAAGCGAAAAGATAGAGCCGCAGTTGTGCAGTGAAAAATGCCGCGCTACTCAAGCAGGCCCCTTGAGACAGCCTGCAGCCGCCGCCGGCCGGCGCCTCGGTCGCTATTAAGTCTCGAGAGGGTCGTCGCTTCGTGGCTGCCGGAGCTGCGTAACGACACCGCTCCCCGCGCGCGTACGCAAAGAAGTAAGCGAACTTCGCATTTACAAAACCTCGGCTGAGGGGCGCGCTTCACGCTTGAACGAGTTTGATAAGTGACTCAGATATGGACGCCCCTCTTCGCGAGGGCCACTCAAGGCACTCTTCAGAGATCGCTGCGTTTTTACAAACTCACGAGGAACTGATGCAGCATGCATGCACCAACGAGCTCCGAGCGCCCGGAGCGGGGGTACCGCTGTACCTGTGTATTTTTATACTGCGCGTATGGTAATTTAAGCTGCCGGTTGTCCACGTCAGCAGCTGTCATGTTGCCGAGAGCATGAAAGCGAGAAGTCGAGATTGAAACCGGCCAGTTTCCTTTTCACGTTGTCCGCGGTAAACGGTGACTGAGCGGCCGGCTGCATGCAGACTTGGTTCCGGTCTTAGCTGAAGTAGGCAATGTGAATGTTTCCGAGAGCACTGTCGGGCTTTAGCATGTTTTCTACGCTTGAAGGAATGACAGAATATCTGACATATAAGCAGGGGTTCTTAGTTTCTATTTTTGCAAATTCGGCATAATTCGGTGTTTATCTAAGAACGCAGATTTCATCTTTTTTCTCCACCCGCCGCGGTGGCTCAGTGGTTAGGGCGCTCGACTACTCCGGAGTTCCCGGGTTTGAACCCGACCGCAGCGGCTGCGTTTTTATGGAGGAAAAACGCTAAGGCGCCCGTGTGCTGTGCGATGTCAGTGCACGTTAAAGATCCCCAGGTGGTCGAAATTATTCCGGAGCCCTCCACTACGGCACCTCCTTCTTCCTTTCTTCTTTCACTCCCTCCCTTATCCCTTCCCTAACGGCGCGGTTCAGGTGTCCAACGATATATGAGACAGATACTGCGTCATTTCCTTTCCCCAAAAAACCAATTATTATTATCTTTTTTCTTCGCCGACTGTTATTTCTCACTGATGAATTACCAGTTTTATTTTGTGATATAATGTGGTATTCCTGTGCAGTGAAAAGTAACTCTTAAAGCGTTTTTCTTGCTTTTTTTATCCGCCTAAGGATTTGATTGATTAGTTATCAAGCTAAAATGGTCGCTAATTACAGCTAAACCACTTACAGCTCAGCTTGCAGAAAAAAATGCTATTGCCAATAAAAGAAGCAAGGGGAGTTAAATGATGGAACCCCTTTACAAAAAACATGGCAGTTCATTTCTAAGAAATGGGTTGCCATGTTATCGCTGGCTTGCTCCACTAGGGTGAGCGAAAGGGCAGAGAATCACGTGGTCAGTGTGTTGGCGTTGGTTATGGAACTGCCGCCAACCTTCGCTTTATCCAGAACGTAACACTTGTTCTGGTTCTTATTATGCACGGCTTCGAGTGCCCTTACATGCAGTGGAGACACCTGCTTTATCAGTTAACAACTGCCCTAAGCGGGTGATGTCAGCGAACAGCGCTATGCTAGCAGACGACGTTTGGCGACGACGCGGAGCATCCCACCCAGAAGAAGCGTGCAAGGTAGTGAAGCAATACCTCAAGACGAGACCGCAGCGGCGGCCTAGGCGTTTGAGCATCCGCCTCACATGCGGGAGGAGCGAGGTTCGATCCCCAGTACAGCCGGGCGCCCACCGGCGATACAATGGGTACAAGCTTCCCCCTCGCCTGGTGCTCGGCTTCTTCAGGGTGAATTGCTTGGGAAATGCCCCACCTTGAGCAAACGGAAATACCTCGTGCCATGGCGTTCTTTGGCCCCGGATGCATGCCCTTGCCCCATAAAAATTCATCATCATCATCATCATCATCAATACCTCAAGACGGAAAACGGCGCTACTAAATCCAACGGTATACCGTCTCACCGTGCTCCTGGCTTCCACAATTCGTTATTTTTCTCCTTTGACTGCGTGTAACTCTTATTCGATAGCAAGCCATGCAGCTGCGGCGTGCATGTCAATTATGCTGACCTTCTTGGAAGGTCAGCATAATTGCGAAGAAAACACTATAAAAGCGAAGAAAACACTATAAAAGAAAGATATTGCTTCCTATCGGAAGAATGGACCATTACCTTCAATATTTTCATATCAGTACCTTACAGTTTGTAAGAATTCAAAACTTTTGTACGAGAAAGCTGAGCGTGACCCGCATGTCAGCACTATAAGAATGCCAAATTTGCACAAGCAGTGGAAATCGTACAGGACACGGCATCGACCAGATATTCCGCACCAAAATAAAGTAGCTCTGAAACAATGGAGAGAGCGCTAATTTGGGGTAGACTAATCTCTACAGGAGGTCATTACTCTCTATAGCTTGACGGCAATGAAGTAACGCACGTAAGGAGGAACCGAACAGGGAAAGTGCAACGTGATGTATGAACACGCCGGCCTGCTTTCAGCAAATAGCGCATGCTTATTGCCTGTCGATAGGTAATTACCCCTCACGATTCATTATGCACAACGGCAGTTGCGCGCAACCAAGCCACCTGCTCGTAAGCGTGCTTACCGTGGGCCGTAGATTTGCTTGGCTTGAGCGATGATTGTTTTTTTTTCATCGCAGCCACGGAACAATCAGGTGTAAGTAGGGGCTCCGTGGGAACCGTTTCCCAACGTTACATATTCGCTCGTACACGGAACAGGCATTACGTGTGACGCGCAACTTGTCCCGCAAGTTTGTGGCTTCGTACGCCGTGCCTAGCAGTTGTAGCGAGCGCATGTTGTTTCGTTAATACTGCCTGCCGTGCAGGTGCTCAGCAGGGAGAAATTGACTACTGCAGCCCCCGTAGACGTAGCGTTTAAATAGTGTTTCCGCAGAAAGAGCTTCTGTCGTCTATATGTTATGTTTACCGTTAATCTTGGGCTTCCCGCGGAGACACAAGCTTGGTGTTTTTCAGGTCGTGACGGATGGAATGCCGCACGACTTTTTGGTGTTACAGAGCTGTGTGGCACTACGTTTTTACCAATATTGAGCACGCCTACGTTTTAAAGGAGACAGTGCGAGAGTCCCGTGCATCCTTGACTAGGAAGTTCATTCTATACATTCCTTTATTTCGCTGATGTACCTTAGACTTCTATTTTCATAGTTGACTTAAAACTTATTGTCCCAGAATGTTTTCAGTGTTATCTTCCGAAGGCAGTCGTAATTTGTGCTGCTCTGTCGTTGATTCTTTTCAACAGTGGACGAATGCCGGAAACGCAGATTCCCCTTGGAGGGATTTACAGATAAAGGTGACAGTATGGCCACAACTTACCACACTTTCCTAATTTCGCTTCCATGAAGCGAAAAAAAAGCATAATTACAGCTGCTCTTCATTACTAGCTCGTTACGCAGGCCAGAGTAATTTTCTACCGGACACTTAGCACTGGACAAGCATTTTTAAGTGTTCACCGCCGTTTCAATTTTTTAAAGCACGCCGTAAAAACGAAAAAAAAAGTCGAAACTTCAAAGATGACAGGCTAATTTGGGGTAGACTAATCTCTACAGGAGGTGATTAATCTCTATAGCTAGACGGTAATGAAGTAACGCACGTAAGGAGGAATCGAACAGGGAAAGTGTAACGTGATGTATGAACACGCCGATACGTATATACCATGTCCGCCTGCATGGCTATTCCTAGAGCTATAAATGAAAGAAATGTGTGATAAGTTCGCACATGCCGACCCGATTTTTCAACGACAGCCTAGAGAATTCCTGATACGTAAAACTTTCGCAGCTTCTTTTTTTCTTGAACAGTGTCCAGAGCTTCCAGAGTGTCCAGTACGGAGCTTAAATTAAGGACCCATTGTGGTACTTGGAGCGCAGTCACGGGTTTCGAGCGCGTACTCTGGTCAACGCCACTGTGCGGAGAGTAAGCAAGTGAGTAAGCTACAGTCGGATAAAACTTGTCTGCACTGAAGCTCAGCCCACAGTCAGGACCGCTGCACAGAATTTCTCTACAACGAAAAAGTAGCGCGTTGCCCAACCCTTGTAGGTATCTAAACAAGAAGCTAATAAAAAAAATCATAAGGTAAAAATTTTGATGCCTGTGCCTTGTTTGGTATAGTCAAACATTAAAAAGTTAATTTCGTTCACTATTGCGATTGGAGAGCAGAGTATTAAAGGGCACCGCAGACCATGATCCATTGTTACCAACTGCTATATACTTTTAAGCTGTGCATCCTACTATAGTTTGTGATAGTGGTAGTGAGTGACTGCAGGGACGGGGGTGGGAGGGAGGGAATAACCATTTGAATTAAGCGACGTATTTTACGGCAGTGTCTAGTGCGCTTGATCAAGCGCTCAGCCACGCAGCCCCGTCTACATACGTGTTCGAAAGTGATCCATCCTTTGAGTCTCCTAAACAAAAAAACCAAGTGACCTACACAATTCCGGCGCTGCATAACATCTGTGGTTCTGAATGCACCCGAATAAGAAATCTCACACGAGTGGCGTTCCTGTCAGATACTATTAAGGTGGGCTGCACTGGACTGAGCACTTTCGCGTCGGATTCAACAAAGTTAAATGCTATTCAAAGCTAAATAAAACTAATCTAGTCACCTATAGGTCTCGCTTTCTTGCCGGGTTTAGGTTATGTTGCGCCAGTTATGAGTAACTTTGCAAGTGGAGAGGACTATATGTAGGCATAGGTATGTTAGGCAGAGCCTGTGAGAAAATCCCAACGACTTAACCCCGCTTGAAGCCTTAACTTTCGCGGAGTAGTTCTGTTTAGTTTGCCTACGTCAACGAAGCATTCATGATTGATCTAAAGTCCCGTTTCTACGTCCTAAACACCTGCATTCGCTGCCACAAACTCCTTAATTACTGCAGAGCATGGTGGTCTACGCCATACATATGAGCTGAAACTTTTACCTACGCCCAAATCCGCAGCCATGTATCATTGTCTGTGGCATTCGTATGCTAAGAACGAACTTGCTGGTTCGACCCCAGCTGAGGCTGAAACATATCGATGCAGCCTAAATTCAAAAGGGCCCGCGTAATTAGCTTCCAGTGCAGGTTAAATAGTCCCGTCTGATCGATATCGATTCGGAGACCACCACTGCGGCATGCCTCCCAAAGCGTAGCTTTGATTCGGTGCATAAAAGTCGTAGTTAAGAGCACGGAAAAGCTTCGGAGCACCACTCCGCGATCCCCAGTGCCGCGCGGCGCGTTTGCATATTTAGGAGACAAAATCCTGAGCAGCGCACCAAAATTCATTTGCCCGGAGAATGAGGTCGGCGCTTAGACGAAGTGCGACCAAAAAACCGGGGCAAGCGCAGAACCATTGCGGTTTGTCCCCCTTCTGGGCCCGTCATCGGTGTTCGTGCCTTTTCTTTTTTCTTGGCTCGACAATGAATTACAGTCGGACAGCTACCCGACTCGCGTGCAGTTCCTCTTCGGCAGAGACGCCCCTGGCGCTCTACAGCGCGGGCGGCGGTGTAAAAGAGTGGCTGGGCCACTACTTTATACTCCTGGGGCGTGATTTAATTGCTCCGTTGGAAGAACAAAGAGAGGACACTTTTCTTGGTAGTCAGCGTGTTTCGCGGAAATAGTTGTGATCGGTCGCAAAAACTAAAAAAATTACATTAAGAGCAAGGAGAAACACTGGAGGCCCCGGGCGGAGAGCCTTGGTGCCGAGAAATAAGAGAATTCATTAGAAAAGACGATACCTAAAAGTAGTGACGCCTGAGGCTCCCAACACTGGCTGCATGACGCGAATGAACTGTCGCTAGGACACCGGCGATGAACATCTGATTGCATGGTATGGTATGGGGTGGTACGGTGTATTTTTATCGTATGGTATATGTTTATGGAATGGCATGGTGTGGTAAGGTATGGTAAGGTATATGGTATGGTATGACATGGTATGGTACGGCGTGGTACTGTGCGGTATGGCATGGTATGATATATGGTTATACTAAGCTATGGTATCGTATTGTATACGGTATGACATTGTATAGTGTGGTACTGTGTGGTATGGTATTGTGTTGTATGGTATGGTAAGGTATAGGTTATGGTAAAGAATCATATGGTGTGACAGGTGTGGTACCGTATCGTATTTGGATGGTGTGGTGTGGTAAGGTAACGAATATGGTATATGGTGTGGCATGGTATGGTATGGTGTGGTATGGCATGGTATGTTATATGTTTATGCTAAGGTATGGTAAAATATTGTATACGGTATGGAGTGGTATGGTATGATAGGGTATATTGTTATGGTGTGATGTGGTGAGGTATGGTATACGATTATGGTAAGGTATGGTATTCTACGCGTTATGGCATGGCATGGTGTGGTATGGTATGGTGTGGTATTGTGTGTTATTGTGTGGTGTGGTATGGTAAGGTATGGTATGGTGTGATAGGTGTTGTTTGGAAACTTATATGGATGGTATGGTATGGTATGATATGGTATGGTACACGATATTCAACGTACCGAAGCTTCATGTGGGCTCTAAAGGATGTCTTAGCGGCAGGCTCCGGCTTTAGCCTGTACTGACATCCTACGGCTCAAGGACGTTTTTGTATTAGCTAATTCAGTTCAGTTTATTTTCCTTAAAGACCCCCGATTTCAGGGGTATTACATAAGGGGTGGGTACAAGATTTGGATTAACACTAGTTCAAGTAACGTTCAAGTTCAAGCACGCATATATATATATATATATATATATATATATATATATATATATATATATATATATATATATATATATATATATATATATATATATATATATATATATATATATATATATATATATATATATATATATTAAAGTATATTCACACATCTATTTACACATATAAGGAAAAATCATGTACAATGTAATTGAAGAATGTAATGCGAGTAAAGCGGCACACACACAGCAGACATCCCAAACCCCTACTCAAGTAGAGTTACTAAACACTGCGACTGGCATCGGAATTTCGCAGATCCCTGGTTTCCCTGACATTCAAATATCCACAGGGGTAAAGTTAACTTTTTTTCGGGCGATATCTACACTACGCCACCTCTTCGAGCCTTCAGCGTGGCCAACGTGGCCACCCCGGATCCCGTGGTTGGTCGCGTGGTGCGGAGCAGCTGCTGCTGCCGGCGGCGCAGCGCACCGGCGAAACCGAACTGCCACAGCTGTGCGCATGCGCCGTGTCAAGTGGGACGAAGATGAATAAGGAACGCCCAGCGAAACGGAGCGGCGAAAGACTGACTTTGCAGTTCGACTCAGCGAGTTCCACTTGGCCAGCTATAGCTATCGCGTCACTCCAGGTTTAACCAGAGCTAAACCACAATCATTTTTTTTTACTTTCTCTGAGTGTCAAGAGAACCGGTCATGGCATCGGATCCTGCTTGAATAAAATCGTTGTAAGAGGGTTGATCGTGAATATCATGAGATTTCGGAGGTGTTTTGCAGGACGCAGAGATCGTTGCGCAAAATGATAGGTATTTTCGCGCTTCGCCGGCCCTTTAACTAAAGCAGAATAAAGCCGTCTCCAGCTTCCACGCAGACAAAAAACTAATAAACTTCATAAGAGACTGAAAGAAGAAAATAAAAGATACACACGCGTGTCTGACATCACCAATCAACTTTGTACTTTGTGCTTTGCTAGGCGAATTTTCTGTGCTATAAAATGAGGCACATCAGAAAAGGAAACCATAGATTGAAAAACTACTACTGTTTCTATACGGGGTGCTATAAATAGAACATCGAATCAAAGTGTCTCACAGCGTTATCGTTAACGCGGTTTTGGTAAGCGGCGTTCGGTTTAAAAGCCCCAATTCAGCCGCCAATCCCTGATATTACGCAGCAAAAAGAGCGAAACTCCCACCAGAAAGAGTGGCCAGCAGTACACCAGGCAACAATGGAGCGAGTGTATACAACTATCGGTGACCTGTTTCTCGCAGGGCACAATTTCCCCGTCGCAATTCCAAGAGCGCGGAAAACGTGTACACTGTCTTGCGTCGTACGCAGCAGCAAACCCGTCTGGCCCCTATCCTTCGGCAGTTCGCGCATCGCGCAGAGAAGACAACATCGACGAGAAACAAGGCGCGTAAAACGCGAGGCGAAAGTACTGAATGCCCGCTTTGCGCGCGAGACAAACGGTTCGGACACGTTCCGTATTGCACGGTCCCGCACGCTGCGAAAGCTGCGGGCGTATCACTACTGCCCGGTCTGGTCTCTCAATGCGGCCGCCGCATTCTCTTGTCGAAACCTCGCTCACGCTTTTCAAAGCCCCGCGGTCGCGGTAGCGAAAGAGCGGTGCGAAAGATGCGTACTTCCTAACAGGCTCTAGCGCCTTGTCAGGGCTGTCCTCCATTGGCGTTCAGCGACCAGGAGCACTGGCGGTTCTACCGAACGGGGCCGATAAGGTGTGTGTGTGTGTGTGTGTGTGTGTGTGTGTGTGTGTGTGTGTGTGTGTGTGTGTGTGTGTGTGTGTGTGTGTGTGTGTGTGTGTGTGTGTGTGTGTGTGTGTGTGTGTGTGTGTGTGTGTGTGTGTGTGTGTGTGTGTGTGTGTGTGTGTGTGTGTGTGTGTGTGTGTGTGTGTGTGTGTGTGTGTGTGTGTGTGTGTGTGTGTGTGTGTGTGTGTGTGTGTGTGTGTGTGTGTGTGTGTGTGTGTGTGTGTGTGTGTGTGTGTGTGTGTGTGTGTGTGTGTGTGTGTGTGTGTGTGTGTGTGTGTGTGTGTGTGTGTGTGTGTGTGTGTGTGTGTGTGTGTGTGTGTGTGTGTGTGTGTCCTGGAAAGTCAAAAGGACAACTGTCGAGAAGCCCGCAGTTGTTGGACAGCACTGATGCTGTGCGGGCGTACTACGGTCCATTTCCTTCATTCTTTCGTCGTTTCTTTGGTCGCGCCGAGCAGGCATAGCGTACAATTTGTCGAATCCACACGGAGAGACACGGACGCCGGCAGGCCTCCCCGACTCGGCCGTCTCTTCGCCTTTGTTGCGAGGTGTGCGCGACAGCGCTGGGGGCGAGAGGTCGGCTCGTGGTCGCTGCGGGCAGTTAATGCGGGTTTTCTCGGCTCGAGTGCGTGGCGGCACGCATTGTCGTTCTTTCTACGCCAGTCTACGGGCCGAGCTGACCGCATCCATTGAGGGCGCGCGCGGCCCAAACGGCGGTGCAGAGAATCGCGACAGGTGTTTGCGTCTCAGATCGAGGTTGCGATTGGTGCGCGGGAGGGGCGAGCGAAAAAGAAGCGGGGGGGGGGGGGGGGGTATAGAGATGTGAGTCAAACGAACCGAGGGCAGAGAGAGCGAACGATAGTTGCTTTTCACCCGTTCACTTTTCACGCCGGAAGTGGCCATGGAGGGTCGGCCGTAAAGGTTCTGTTTCTACGTGTCGGATTTCAAGCTTGTTTGTGTGAAAGTTTTTCACCTGTGTTGCCTGACGGCGAGAAGAACGGCAGTCGAAGATCGCATGGCATCAGTGGGTAATCTCTCAACCCTCGGTCACCCCGGACAAAATTACTTAGAAAATTTGCGCGGTATACCAAAGTGTGCCCTTCATTTTCTAGTGCATGGGTGACATATATGGTATTTTTACGAAGAGGAAGACGCCGCCGATAATAGAGACGCGTAAATTGAAGCAAAATGGGAGCAGTAAGCTGTCTTCAGAAACGCTAATCCAGCAGGGCAGCTTTGGGCCCGAATACATTACCTGTACTACAAGCTGCAGGGTTCTACATTGAGAACACAAACCGCCGCTACGATTGCTTCCGCCTTTCGTTACCAAATCGCGCATGATGACGCACGTGAGAACCGATTAAACTCTGCAGAGAGTTACAGGTTTCGAACTCACGTGTGCCGCTGCATAAGCACGACAAGTCAATGCGGTATTGAGTTGCACTTGAAAGCCCGGGGATGTCTGTATTATGTGGTACGTATGGGTTTAGCGCCTCCAAGCTGTGGCTGGTCTATGAGAGACGCTGTAGTGAACATCTTTCTACGGATTCATTTCAACCACGCGGGTCTCCTTCATATGCTCTGACATCGCAGAGCACACGGGCGATTTTACATTTTTCCTCCATACAAATGCTGGGCGACGGGGTCGGGATTCGAACCCGCGACCTTGTGATCAGCAGCCACGAAGTCGTGCCTTAGCCACCGAGCTATATAGGGGTTCTGTTGCGTGAGTCAAGAAAGGTTACCACACGACTTCGCAGAGACTGAGTACGTCCTAGATTTTTGCAAAATATGTTGCCTTCTACGTTATTATTTGAAACCTTCGCCTAAGCGGCCAAGGACATACAAATGTGGAGAGCACACCTACGGAGCGGCCGCCTCTGTGCTTCAAGTTCTTCACCGCTATTTTAAACAGCTGTATTTCGATCGCCCCATTATTTGCGACCTCTCGGGGCGCAGCATATGGTTACCGGAGGTTTCCTCACCTTTTTACTTTTTTCTCTCTCTCAAAGGCAAATGAAAGCGCTCTGCCTACTCAGGCGCATTTAAATCAAACCCGATAATGCCGGTGTCGATAAGATAAGGCGTCCCGGGCCAGGCAGGTGTGGGAAGCGCCTCTTTACATGCTTTCCAGGCATTCTTCCGTACAAGCGGAGGAAGGAGCGAATGGAGCAACGGGGTCAGCGCAAAGTGTTTCCCAACCTTCGCACGGAGTCGAGTACACATGGCGGCTATTGTGTACGGCGCGAGTGCTATCTTTTATTTCTCGCGCTCGGCGACTTCCGTCGCACGCGATGATTGTCTTGGAATGACACGAAGATGGAGAGCGACAATGTCGTGCGCCGCTGGCTAGCGCAGCATTGCAGCAGTGTAATGTTTCACAAGCGGTCACAGGAACACGAGCAGCGCGCGCAACGGTATACAAGCACTGCTACTCTCGTTGTATTGTGTCTGTGCACAAGCGCCTATTCATCAGTCTGCACCCGTCGCGCCTGATTGCAAGGTATGGTTAAATTGACTGTGACGACTACTCCATCCAATATTTTTTCTTTCGAAAAAAAATTATTGCTCTTTCTGGCTTTGTTGATGCTTGACCGGCAGCAAAAGACGCCTTTTTTTATTGCTGAGAAAATTGGATTTAAAAATTTTCCCGCCGCTAGATTCGAACTTATGACGTCAAGCCCGGAAAAGACTCCCTGATTACCGACTGGAACTGAATGGGAGTGTAGCCTGGCCTCAGGGATCTGTGATTTCTGGCTTGACGTCACCGTAGGTACCTTGCGAAGACGCCAGGAGGTGGCGACACCTGCGCTGCCTTTATTTTTACGTTTTCTACCTTATGACAGCTCTGTTTGTGGTGACAGCGAGTCCATACCACCAAAACGCGGCAGACTGTCGATACAGGACAAGTTCAATTTGTCCCGATGTCCTGAAGATGCATTCGTGGACTTCATCCCGTGGCACGCCACTATATATTGATTGCGCACTTCAACGCTCAGCAAAGAAGACAATAAACCGACGCTACGCTTTTTGGCCGTGAAAGCAATCAGTGCTGCCAATAAATTGGTTCACTGCTCTGTTGTCGCTGCTGCCTTAGTCACTTTAACGTGGCGGTCATGTTAAGCCAAAAGACCTGCTTTGTCTAAGACAAACTGAAAACTCTTTTCAACGATACATGCAAACATGTAACTTTCTATGGTTAAAGTAGCTCTGCAGGTGCTAGTCTAAGTATGTGTTCCGTCGCAAAATGTCCAGAAATATTGTACATAGTCACGACATTTGTAGAGTATGTCTAGTGCCATTAAATAAAAGAATACAGAAACCTGCTCACAGAAATAAAAAAATAAGACAGCAGCATGCATAAAACCAGCCACTGTTATAATATACTTAATAGTGCTCGCACCTTTTGCCTGATGGCAACAATACTATATTTAGATGGCGTGATCCGACGTGACCACATGCTTTTTTATACTATACAAACACTAAATATATAAAAAACATTTCTCCTGTTTCTTTAGAAGAGAATGTTTTAGTCGTTGTTGTTTTGATAGCCAAGAACCAGATTTCAATCAATATGACAGGGTAGCAAGATATTTTTTTTGTTGTGCGAAACGACGAAAAATCTCGTCAGTTCTTCGACAAAAAACGGCCACCTGACTATAGAAAGTTATCAAAACATCGAAGCCGTTGACGTCGCCTAACTTCACTGCCACGTCTAACGCGCGGCTCGTCCTGCAGAACTCGAAGCTCTCACCTTGACTGGACGTGGTCGTCTGGGCCAGTGTGCCGGCAGAAGCCAAGAGGAGGAACAGCAGCACGATTTGCATGGTAAGCCATCCGGGGAAGCGGAACTCCGGCTTCCGCCATTTTGTGCGCGCACCGGAAGTCGCCGCCGCCATGACGCCGCTCCACTTCCACGCACCTGGAAAACAGAGAGGGGGGGGGGGGAAGTTGTTATTGTGAGATGATGCGGGTGGCACACATTTGCGCCATTGCAGTGTACGGCTCGACCACGTTTTCATTGTGTCTCTGGCACTCTCGCTCTTTGCGGCGCCAACGACCATCCCGGTCCGCCGCAACGCCGGACCACGCTCGGTGAAAGCCTCGCATCTGTATACGACGCCGTCCAGTTTACCGCCGTTTCGCTGTTATTTTTTTCCCCATCACCGCTCTCTCCTGTCTTTTCCTAATCGTCGCTGCTTTCTGTCGAGGCACGCACACTAAGTGCGTTCGGGTTACGGAGAGCATAATGCGATCAGTGAAACGTCGGCAGGGCCTTATAAAGCCGCTGACGAGATGTTTCCAGCGAGGTTGTAATCACCGGCATCGCGCAATATAAAGCAGTAATGAACAGAGTGTAGCATCTCGTTGATGCAACGCCGCGAGCCATGAAACACCCTGTACTCACCCTTTAGGTTGCGCGAGAAATGAAAAAAAAAAAGAACAGTCCTTTTATTGGTAATCGCCTTTGAGCCCCGAGAGTGGCCGACCGCTAGCACACAAATAATGATCAATCGGTTTTCGCTTTACGCGTATATTTATTAAGATTTTATCCCGTTCGTTAACAAACACAAAGTCTGGGCGCAACTTTAGCTAGCGGCCCAGTGGTCTTAACCACTGTGAAAATCGCGTGAGCGCTTCTGCCTTGCTGATGCACCATTACTGATTCCCGTTCGCACGGTGTCGTCGATTTTCTTCAGTTCTTCCCGCGTCTCTTCGTCTTGCAGTGCTTCTAAACCGATAGCACAGCCCGATCTGAAATGGGCGCAATGCCCCGCTCTGCTTTCCCCATGCACCGCAATGCCATTCGTGCTCTCTTGGCCGCAGTAAAAAAAAAATCGCCTGGGAAAAACGTTCGGCCCGGGGAAAGAAACCGGGTTAGACACGCCCTCGCTTCATTCACGAACACGCGGCACGCTCGATAAAGCAAGGAGAAAGAGAAACAATGAAGACGTTTCGAATCGGCAACTGCTCTCCGGCTCTCCCCACCCGTCGAGGTCTCGACAAGGACGGCGCGCAACAACAATGCGTGCGTTCGTGATCAAGCCGAGCACAAGCGCCCATGCCTTGTGGGAAGCACGGCCGCACCCCTTCGAACATACGGCGTTTGGGCTGCTATATCCGAAAATATTCGAAGCAAAATTAAAAAAATAAACATCAAAAACTGCATCGACAGTGATGGGAGGAAACTAATTTATGAGCATCACCCGCACGACAAAGCCGTATGCAAAGGATACCAGGGGCTGTGTTGCCATCGCGCGCACGGTGGTGTGTGGAGGTGTGCTACCACGACCAATCACGCTATCGGGCATTCATAGGCAAGGAGAAGGGTGAGGAGGTGGCCAGCAGCAATCGGCGTAATTGGAAGCACGCTCGAGACGTTTCACGCCTCGGCTCCTCCGAAAGCAGTGGCGCTCGTTGGGGCTACCATAAAATCCGTGCTCGCGTAGCAGTCGTGACCGCAGGCGCACCGAAGCACAAAGAGAGCTCTCGATGTTCTGCCTACACACGGGTTTTAACGTACAAGTCCCGATAAGCACGTGCTATTGTAGTTTCAGTGTCGCCTCTCAGCGTCTATGTACAGAGACGAGCAGGAGCATTAAGAACACGCTCGTGTGTACGCGTCCGCTCTGTGTATACCTTCCACATCAACTATACACCGCTTGTGCGTGCGTACAGCGGGGAAGCCATGTACGGGGAGGGGGAAACAATAATTTAGCTAACAATCGGCCTTGTTTCTAAGGGGCCTCTTGCGCACTGCAGAGTTCGGATATAAACGGCCGTTCGTTTATTTCTTCTCTGCTACCAATTATCATGCGGCGCCAAATGCACTCTGAGGAGGCATCGAACGCATCGCTCCTAGCTGTGTGGGGGCTTCGTGATTATAATGAGGAAAACTGGCAAAGCACGCGGGTGTGGGCGCATTCTTCGGAAAGATTGGCCTCTGAGATATAGCAGCCAGGGGCGCGGCGGTTGCGGAGTAGAAATGGGGCAGTTTTTTTCGCGCACGTATTTTTGGGGGAAAACCGAATCCACACGCACTGTTCGGTGGCGCTGCCAACACTACACGACTAAACGCGCCCGCGGCAACGCGAAGACCGATATACAAGTTCTTCCTTTGGTCGTTCTTATTCCGGATTGCTCGCGAAAATCATTAGTGTTTTTCTGCCACTGCACAGGCCGAAGAGAAACGGGTCCGGTTCTCTATATAAGTTGCGTGCGCTCGAGTAAAACAGCAGTATTTGTCGGTGAAAAAAAGGAAACAACAGGATTGCGAACAAGCAAGTGACCTGTTCTGAGAGCGACCAATCTCTGCTCGTGCGCCTTAAATCGCTGGAGGTATCGAAAATGGCACAAACGACGAATACAAGAAAAGTCTGAGCGCAGACAACGGGCATTTATTGAAAAGGGTGGCTTGAGGCCAAGCAATCGGGATACTAATCGGTTAAGAGCTGTTAATAGTGTTGGAAAGAAAAGGATAAAGGCCTAAAAGCCAAGGAGAGTTGACTTTGAAGGGCGGGTTAAGGTAAAGTGAGCTACCTGCCTGCAATGGATATAGACGTAATATGCTTCGGCTTCATCAGGCGGTGCCCTATATGGACATTGAGCACAAACTGAAGTTTGGCTGTACGAATTGATTGCAGTGTTCTGTGAGGAAAAAGTTACTTTCATTTGAAAGGAGTAATATGTGCTGTGGGGCTAGTTGGTCCATTCTCAGTGTTCTTTCTTGCGCACACAAAGACGACACAATAAGGATTAGGAAGACAGGACGTCCTTATTGTGTCGTCTTTGTGTCCGCAAGAAAGAATTGTGAGAATGGACCAACTGAAAGGGAGTGTACTAAAGGACATGTTACTCCCCTTTATACTCCTTTCTGTTTAGAGTGTAAAAATAAAATAATTCTTAAACGGAGCTTTTATGAGCTATAGAAAAAGCGAAGAAATGAAAAACAGGCACCGGCCGTGACGTCAGCGCAGTTTTTACGGCGAATCCCTGAGGCCAGGCTAAACCGCCATTCATTTCCAAACGGTACTCACGTAATCGTTTTCAGTCTGACTTCACGAGTTTAAATCTATTAGCGGGGAAAAAAATATTTCGTTTTTAAACACAATTTTCTCAGCATTACACGTGTCTTTTGCTATGGAACCAACATCGACATAGCCGGAAAGAGCCGTATAAGATCGGTTTCTTTACTAAAAACCATAACTGCGTGGCGTTCTAGTTAGTATTCCTTCAAGACCTGTGAAAAAATGGTGGTGGTTTAGCTTAGGTTAAACCTGGAGTGACGTGATAGCTACAGCTGGCTTAGTGGAACTTGGTCACGTGACCAACCACGTGACAGCGTGGCGGCGCTGCCATGCTGAAGGCTCGAAATGCTACTGTAATGTAGCTATCGCTACAAAAAAAAAATTAACGCAAAATAGCACTCCCCTCTTCCTTAAAGTGAAACTGCTTGTATACGGGCCTTGCGGGCAATGCTCAATATTGCAAGCACACAAGGAACGCTGGATCGGGCCAAGCAAAAGAAAGTTATGCAGCTCTTGCCTTCGCGCGCGCGGTAATGTGCGCGCCTCAAAGCCGCTATATTACTTTCTTGTTCTTATACCGCCGACTCCCGTGTGAATAGAGGCCAGCCATGCCTATACATCTTCCGTCGCTTCTGGTATCCCGTGGGGAATATATGGTCGGGTGACACGCCTTCTGACTGCTGAATGCGTGCTGATCGCAGGCAAGCCATCATCATCATCCATAGCACCGTGTGGCTCCGCAGTCAACGCTCTTTAGACGTCTGCGCTCCCTGGCATGCGGCCCTTGCTAGCTTCGAAACTGATAGTCATCCTTTCGGGCCAACCAGAGGGGCCTTCGATCTGCGTGCTGTCCCCGTCCGAAAGGGTGTGTAAAGGGGGCGGAGAAAAGTAAAACGACAAAGAACAGTCGACTCGAAAACCCTTTGTTTTGTTCTCTAGCCTCAAGGGAGGGGCACAGAAGAGATGGCCATCGCGAACCCAAAGTTGTTCCCTTTCCCCAACGTATATATACACACGAGCAAATCCAGGCTACAGTGTAGGCTTTACAACGTCCAACTCCTTTAATCGCGATGTTTTCTCGAAGAAGCACCGCCTCCTGCGGATGATGGCGGAGACCACCGCGAGCGCGAAGAAAGGAACGGTTGCCGGCTTCCTGATAATGGTGAGCGAGCATCTCGCCCGTCGAAACTTCGAGCGCGCAGTTTTGAGGCCCGAGTTTTGATAGATCCGAACGCCCGTGCTTCGACTTCGCCGAGCTATCCTCTACTCGTCCCACTCTGAGCTTAAGCAAAGTTGGCGCGTTGTTATCGTTAAAGCGCAGCCGGGCGTAAGCACTTTGATAGTTTCTGAGATGGAGGGAGACTGTGCAGGAGGCGCAGTCAGATCGCGCTTTACGCCTCCGATTTGAGGCGTCGAAAAAGACACCTATCTTCACCGCTCGCCTACTTTTATCCGTATCTGCTGGATGGAGCCTGAGTAGGCGCCTACGTCGAACTTAGAGCGTTTGCAAATAAATATAGACAGCGGTCTCAACAGGGCATACACTCCGCATACACATGCTTGGTGAATGTAGTGGTAGACTCCCTCGCACACAGCGGACGATCCTGCCTTATTGTTCTAAGCACACTCGGAGCTGTGCGATCGGTTGGCCCGTCCCTGTTCCGTAAACAGCGGGCCCTAATGACCGCCGACGCCTTGAAAGAGTGCGCGCGCGCGCTCTAGGAACGCATTTCGGCCCAGTGCGGCTTCGTTAAGGAGACGAGCTTTGAGGAACAAAAGTGTGGCGAGGCGGTGTACACTGCTCGCGTATGCCGATAGAGACCGCTGCTGTAGTTGCCCCTGCAGCCGCGCTCAAAAGCGACGCGATTCCGGCCGAGATTGCGAGCTGCCCTGTAGCGCTCTGTGTACGCCACTGACCCATAGTTGGCAACCCGCGTGTTTTGTACGCGCGTACAAAACACGCCGCGTCCGTTCGCTCCTTCGTTTCGCCCGTCCGTTCGTCCGGGTGACCTGCACTGCATTCTACCCCGCCTAGCCGCGCCTTTGTGCCCTTTGTCTCACGCCGCTACGCGGGTGGAAGGCGGCGAAGGCGTCGGTGCCGCCGCGGCATTTTAAAACTCGGAGGCGGTCTTGTTCGGTTGCGAAACGGGAATTTGGCGCCGTTAGCGAGGCGCTATTCGGGAACGGATATAGATGGAAAGATGCTGTCTCTCTGCGCGCCTCTCCGCTCGGGAGCCGCCGCGGTGGCTGAGTGGTTATGGCGCTCGGCTGCTGGCCCGAAAGACACGGGTTCGATCCCAGCCGCGTCTGTCGAATTCCGATGAAGGCGAAATTCTAGACGCCCGTGTACTGTGCGATGTCAGTGCACATTAAAGAACCCCAGGTGGTCGAAATTTCCGGAGCCCTTCAATACGGCGTCTCTCATAGCCTGAGTCGCTTTGGGACGTAACAAAACCAATCTCCGCTCAGGATCCAACAAAAGGACCACGTCAAAGGTATAGACAGCGATCGTCGAGTCTCTCGGTCATTCAAATCTCGTCTCCGAAAGTTTGAACACTCTTGCGCGTGTAGTCCTTTGGTTTTCAGGTCTAGTTTGTTTTATTTGACTTACTGCCCATGCAAGTGCGTCTTTGTTTGCAGGCGCCTGTTGGGGCAGGCACACAACTCTAGGAGGAGAGGGGTAAGGGGGGGGGGGGGGACGAGTGAAGGCCGAATGGTTCTCAGGGATTCCGTCTGGATGTTCTGCGCTGAGCTACTATCACCGGCTCAAAGCAGCCTTGTTCGAAGCCGACGCGTATCCTTGGCAAATCTCTCGCGTCCCAGTTTCCCCCGAGGATGTTGCAACCGCGTTCGCAGGCTCGCATAGGCTCGCCGTAGTCGATGCAAAAGCAGTCCCGAGCGCGGAGTATGGGATGACCAATGGATTCGCTTCCCTCTTCCTATCTACAATCTCTTCGTTTTTTTTTTTTCCTAACGCGGCGAGCTACGCGAGCTGTTCGGCCGCTCCTTCTCACGGTTGAAAACGAGAATGCCATTTTCATATTTCACAGGAGGAAAACGTGCAGCAACAATGGAGGCCCCTGTTGTGTCCAAGGTCGCCAGGATCGACGCAGTGAAAAGCGCCGTCAAGACCTCCGCAGCGCTCCGGTAGGTGGACAAAAGCAGGAAGCTGTCCAATCAGCTCGTCAGTCCCGAGTCGTACAGGTTATTTGTGAAGTGCGCAGTGATTTGAATAGGCGCCCTGAAAACGACCTGCCAGTCAAGAGTGCAAGGACAGCTGGGAATACCTAAACGGACAATCCCACCACTGTTGACCTGCACAACAAAACCAGCTCACTGTTTGGGATGTTAGGGCGTTTACCGGGTGCGTCCTTTCTTAGGGCTATTATAAAGGTGAACATCAGCGCGACTATTTACGCGGAGCACACACTGAGGTCAGAAATGCAAACACTGGCACTGTTCCCCTTTCTCCCGTTGTCTCTCTGTTCTTTCTTGTTTTCATGATGTTGTTCATGTTCAGAATGAATCGTTAGAAACTAGCCCCCCATGTCGACGATCCTTCATCTAAGATCGCGTCTTTGCGGCAGATCTGCCAGGAGTTAACCGCTGTTGGCCGTCGTCTGCGGCCTCGCAGGTCGCTAACCCAAGCGGAGCTAATAGCAGCCTTACACGCAACCTAGACCCACATTACATAAAGAGGTTGGTTGTCATGCACATTTGTATTCGTCCAGCATGGAATCGTCGTCGACATTCTGTTACACAACGGTCTTTGGCTCAAGAGCGTTTAAAGACTGCAGCTCAAGATGGCACGTAACACGAAGCAAATACACAACAACCCCTGCGTGCTCTTTCTGGAAAGAGTTGTAAAGACCGGTCTAGGGGAGCGCACCTCAAAACAACAATGAAAAAAGCTGCCACACCCAGGGGCGGCCATTCTCATCGGTTACCCACTAGACGGGAAAGCAATTCACTCCCGAACTCAGTGCGTCGTGCGCTACTTTGCTAACAACAGGTGTATGTTGAGAGCGCGCGAGCGCGTTCGAGGCGTTAGGTTTGCACGGTGGTTACACGCTCCACGCGTAAACTTGAACGTGCCAAAGTGGTCAGCCACTCCTTGCGTGGAAAACGCAGCGCTGGCGTCCGGAATAGCGCTGTCGTCACGAAAGCTTTAACTCTTTGTTTGGGAAAACAAACAGTACAAGAAAAGGATGGCAAGGACATTTGCTCCCGAACAAAAGGCACCCGATGGACCATCAAGGTTTGGTTTGGTTTATGGGGGTTTAACGTCCCAAAGCGACTCAGGCTATGAGAAACGCCGTAGTGAAGGGCTCCGGGAATTTCGACCACCTGGGGTTCTTTAACGTGCACTGACATCGCACAGTACACAGGCCTCTAGAATTTCGTCTCCATCGAAATTCGACCGCCGCGGCCGGGATCGAACCCGCGTCTTTCGGGCCGGAAGCCGAGCGCCGTAACCACTCAGCCACCGTGGCGTCTGGACCACCAAGGAGCTCTGCTTTGGTTAATCAGGAAAAAGAGGGTGGGTCAACTACTCTAAATTGTAAAGGTTTCGTAATTATGCCGAGCTCCTTAGTGGTTAATGGTAGCTTCTCTTTCGAGTTTCGTGCACTAGGTATAATTGCACACTTCGAAGAAGTGTCGCTTTTGCGCAACGCACTCTGTTTGCTAAAGTTAGGTTCGAGAATTATTTCTAACAACGCTGCTCTCTGCCTCTCTCTGTATTTGGCAGTCGCCACAAGGATTGCCGTATTTTATTATCCACACTTCGCGGGCGGGCTTTCCGTGCAGTTTATGTGCCCGACCAGTTTTGTGCGGTGTTTTCAGAGTCAAAGGGGATGCGATGTGGTTCCTGCACTATTGCGCCTCGACCTTTCAATTCCCTGAAGGTGAGACATTGTGCAAGTTTTCTAGAAAAAAAAAAAGCTGTGTTCTGCTAGAAAAGAGCTCAGCGCGAACAGACCGCGATGCGTGAGTGCGTGTCGCCATGTGAGTACGCATCTCACGGCGAGAGACGGCCCCATCCTGACGTCAAACTTTACAGAACGTCTTGAAGAATCGGTGCTAATTAGGCACGCAGTTTCTGCGCAGCGAAAATGATGGTGTGACCGCGTGAGATGACGGCCTCACTTTTCGGACTGTATTGTTATTTTAACTGTGTGCAGGATTTCAGACGGAGCTCTGAAGAAACATGCGTTGTCGGCACATTTTGAAATAATTAATAACGGTGAACTAACACTTTCGTCAGTGGATGCGTCTGTGTATTTGAACCTTACGCATGTCCCACATTAGCAGTTTAGCGATTATCTTGAGCCCTGAGAGCAAAAAGCTAGCGCGATATGTACATGTCCCTGGTCGCGGACATGTACATATCTCTGGTTGCATGGACCTATACTGCTCTATTCCCGTCACGTAGCCAGTCATATCAATGATACAGAGTGCCAAGTGAAAGCCTCTGTCTTTGCGTGATAGCCACACTAGTATGTTCTCGCAGTGTTGTGCATGACGCTTAATGATTAGATGCATCTTGCATAGATCGGCTCTTTGGTATGTCCACTCGTACCAAAATATTTCAGTGCAATTGACGGAGCGTTTATAAGAACGAATCGCTATGTCAGGATTAACGGCGATACAGGAAACAGCAGCAAAACACAGAAATATGGAAGCAATCAATGACAACGTTTGCAAGAAACACAACGCAATGGCATTCCTTTCCGCCGCGCGTTTTGTCTCCGGGAGCCAAAACTGCTCGGTCCAGCAACGTCGTCATATTAACCGCTCAAAACACCGACCCTAACTCTCGCAGGCGAAGACGTCGGTGCTCTTTTAAGCCGATGACATCCCCCCCTCCCCGCCCCGGCAGCATCAACCTCCTGTCGTGCATACCTGTCGTGGGACACCACCGCAGCGCCGACAACAATCGGCCGCCCTGCCTGAGGATGATGGATCACGGGAGTTGTCTCGTGGCGGTGACGTATATATAATAGCTGCGGGGTGACATTAAAAGACACGGTATACGAGGAAGAGCGAGTGAGAAGAAGCGGTCATCCACGGCGCGTGAGGGTGACGCGACGCGGGAAGAACAGACGACGACAGGTCCCGAGATGACGCGGCAATTTTGAGGCCGGCGTCTTCTCTGAGGTCGTCGACGGCTCGCCGCCGCTTCGCTCTTCTCCGTTGCTCCGTTGCGCGCACAAGAGACGAGGAAGACAATGATAAGGCCTTAGGCAGGATGAGTGTGGGAGAGTCTGTCAAGTGTACCGCATATAAGCGGCCTGCAGACACCGCAAGCATGCCGCTATACGACCTGAGAAACTGCTGAGACTCCGTCGGCAAGAGTGAATGGAGAAAGCGCTTGCAGATCTACTGTTCAGAAAGAATGATCACCGGACCGTCTCCAGAACAACGCAGATGGAACACATCTCGGGGTCGAGTTGTTTCAGCCGCGTGTGGCTGAAAACGACAGCACGCGAGCGCTTAAGCCCAAGCGCCGACGGCGGCGCATTTGGGGTCGGGGAATTGAAACGCGCGAAAGTGGGCAGTGAGGGATGAGACTACAGCACGGTGCATGGAGGAGAAATCGAAGAGAGAGTCAAGGGCAAAGGTCGCGCCATCTTTTGTTTCTGAGGGTCAAGTTGAGGGCGGAACAAGGAGGCCTCGCCGCTTTTCGTCTGAGTGACTGATGCATTCGAACGTCTTTCTTGCTCATACGACGCGGAGGAGTAGACGAAATTCGCGCACCTGGATTTGCAAACTGCGCCGAGAGAAAATAAACAGCAGCCTCTATATAAAATGTTTCAATGGGAACGTTGAGGACAGAACAAGATTGATAAGTGCTGGCCACCAGCGCCCTGTACGATCGCAATGTTTGATGCCTGAGTTTGTTTTGATTTTGTAAAACCACGTTCCTTCCCAGCTAATAAAACGTCAACACCAATCAGGCTTGAGCACAAAGCCAGCTATTCTGCACAGCAGTCCTCAAGTAGAGTGACCGCTATATTTCGTCAAAGCAAACTCACACATCAATACCATTAAGCACGTCGGCATTTTTATTCTCGCGGGGTGCATGGCTGGGCACGTAGCATTATTCCAGAGCACACCCCACAATTTTCGGGGCGTCTAACATTTCCGACTGCCGAGTTTAGCACTCTGTACGCTACGACGAATGGTTATAGGAACATGATAATTTTACCAGGCACCGCAAGACTGCCCCAGCAAAGCTTGTAGTCCCGGATGAAGCCTTCAGGTACTTACCCCTGCCCCTCCTCCCCTCCCATCTTCGTACCTCCGTTGACCGACCCGACTTCCAACGCCGGCATGCAAGGGTTTCGGCGGGCCTAATGACCGACCCATCGCGACTGTTATGATAGAATGTCGAGAAGACCCATGCCCACTGACTCTCCACGGCAGAATTTAACCTGGAATTATACGCTCGCGCCTCCGCGCAGCCTGTGCACGCGAGCAAGCGCATGCAGTGGCAGTGGTACGCGGAACAGACCGAGGGGAAGAGAAGAGAGAAAAGCTTCGCAGGGTATTTCTGCGTAGTAGTCTGTCGCATGTAGCGTTGCGGCCGCAGGAAATGGCGAGAGAGAGAAAGGGCGAGAGCAAGGAGAGGATGTGGAGCCTAGTTCCCCGAAGACCTGGCGACTGACTGGAAGAGCCGGACCTGCTTCGCCCGTTGGTTGCGTCTCATCGTGTAGAGCTAGCCGCAGGGACGAGCGGCGCCTCGCGAGAGGACAGTGAACCGGGGATTGCCCGGGACTTCCCTCCTCGTGGTTTGTATGCGACTGTTTTGTTTTCCTTTTTTTGGGGCTCCCTCTCTCTCTCTTCCCCTCCCTCTCAACCACAGTAGACGCGTAAAGCAGCTCTTGCATGCGCTGACAGGACGAAACGGGCAAGCTCGCGTCGGCGTTTGCGGATCGCATCGTCCACCGACGAATGGGAAATGATTACTTAGGCGGCACAAGGGAGCCTTGTGCACGAGATACTTCGTCTTTCAAAGCCAGCCAAAACACTAGTCGCTCAAGGTAACGCATAGGTGTGTCTTTGTGTGTTTCGGGATATTGATTTGAATCTCCATGGGGACAGAGTTAATAAATGCTTCTTCAGTGCTTTCTGCGCCGAAAATGTGTAGAAAATTTATTCACTGGCGCATGTTTTTAGCAGCAGTCGCGCAGCGGATTACTTGCAATTTAGTCTGTGTGCCGTGTTTGGAAGTTTTCTGGCAGCAAATTGCAAGGATATGGTACGGAATGACCGCATTTAAGTTCGCATTTTCGTAGATACGCGTGGCTAATACGCGTGACACACGCCTGGTGACACAAATAGCGATAGAAACAAACGTACACTGTATTGATCCTTAATAAAAATGTTTTGCATTTGTTCTCGGCACAGCAGCTCTATCTGCGTCGCTGCTTCGCATCTGGGGAGAGGGCGAAAAATGGGGCAGTACTTCACGCGGAATGTACCGTCTTTGCCAAAGGTAACCAAGCAACGGGGGGTTTGTTTCTTATCTATACCCACGCAGCGGGGCATTTATGGCCCCCTTTAAGCTCTAGCTATGCGTACACTCTAAACAGAAAGGAGTAATAAAGGGGAGTAAACTGTCCTCTAGCGAAGTTCCTTCTTATAAAAGGGAGTGGCTAGAGGGCAGCTTACTCCCCTTTTTACTCCTTTCTGTTTAGAGTGCACGTCTACGGAGGGTAAAGCGGCCGGGAGATTCGGTAGAGATTTCAACCTTGGCTGCTCAGGCAACAAACCCTACCAAATGATCTTTTCCCGAAGTATCTGGGTCTGGGAGACAGTAGTGAGAGTAGCCTCGGGTCAGAGACGAGGGCCCTCATGTTAAGCATTTTTATCTCGGAATTCGAAAGTGCTTTCTATAAGTCATGCAGAACTTCGCGTACATGTCGTATTACTCGTCATGCACGGGCCGTTTCTCTCTCGGATCATAGAGGAAGCTACAGTCACTCCGGCCCTATTAAGTGTATTTGAAAGTTTTTTTGCAAACTTGCGCTCAGATATAAACACCAAACCAGCGACAAAGCTACAGCGAAATCATAAGCTCATCTCGATTATAGCGTCTACAGATGCAGCATCAGATAACACCTCGGGAAACAGATGATACGTTGATAAGAAAAGCTCGATGCGCCAGTACCGGCACAGTCTGGGAACAGATAGACGATCTAAAGCAACAAGGGCTGCGCGCAGACAGCGGGCGCGGATCGAACGGCGTAATAACAGCTTCCCGGGCCACACCATAGCGTTCGGTACCCTTCCGGCATATCGGCGCGTATATACGCTCTGTCGGCCGGCCGCCCTGCGGCGCTAATCGCCGAGCTGTCGACGGGAGGCCGCCAGGGGGCGCTCGCTTTCAGAGTGACGTGAAGTACGAGCCGAGTTCGCAGGATGCATACATGGGAACCGGGGAGATTCCGCAGACGCCCGCTTAGTGGCGAACGCCCGCCTTGTTTTATGTTTCATACATACGCGAGAGAAGCCACGCGAGGACGGCGACTACGCCAACGGCCCGCACGAGTGTTGCCGCGTACAAGTAGCAACGCGTGCATAGCCGCGGCATAGCGCTCCATCAGCACGCCTACCCATCACGACTGACACACTTTGTCGTGTAACGGACGTGTAACGCGCGCAGCGCATGCATGTAGGCGGAGAGGGGGGGGGGGGGGATGGTGCTTCCCTTCTTTGTAGTTTAACCCAGCTTTCTCGGCGAGTAGGAGCCGGGTCCGCGCATAAGCCTAAATGAACGCGCAGCAGCAAGAGATGGGTGCGTAGGAAGCGCGAGTCACCTCCATTCCTCTCTTTCACCCCTTGCTGCGCGCGCAATTACGCGACCCCAGGGCTACGTGCGCGGCGATTAAGCGCGGCGCGCGCGGAAGACCGGAAGGTGCAGCTGGTGCCCCGCTGTTGAGGAAGAAGTCCCGGGAGCAGACAGGAAGGAAGGAAGCCGCTACGTCCGCGGCTTCCAGAGACGGAAATCAATCAGCCCGAACGAGCACCGCTCTCTTTACGACGGAGGCGCGTGCGTTGGCAGAGGAAAAGTCTCGGCTGTTATTGATTTGTAATGTTCTCGTTTTGCTTTACCGGTCGATGTAATTTGCAGCCTAGTATAACCTCCTTCGTGTTCGTCGCTCATGTGACGTATATACGTGCCCGTATATCCGCGAGCATAAGGTACAGACGGGCGTATGCGAAGCTCGATTCGACCGCAGAGCAGACTGCGTATACACCGACTATTACAACAAGCGGTGAACACAAACAGTTCGGCGAGCAACGGGGTCACGAAGCCTCGTGCACGGCCACCGCCGTCAATCGCTCACGGTACTACTCCTAATTGCTGAGCGGCTCATTTCCCAGCTGGTGCCGAGCGTCTCGGAAGCTGCTAACCACGCGCGCGTTCGAATGCGTGCTGTGAACCGCGCACAATGGTGCCCGCATTCTGTCCCCACCCCCCCCCCCCCCCCTCTCTCTCTCTCTCTCCTCTCTCTCTCTCTCTCTCTCTCTCTCTCTCTCTCTCTCTCTCTCTCTCTCTCTCTCTCTCTCTCTCTCTCATTCCCTCTTTCTCCTCCTTCTCTCTTTTTCGAAGCTGCCCTCTGTGTTTTCATTTCCTTTTAGTGAGTACAATACCAGCGTTTGCAAAGAACTCCCCATTAATACGCAGCGCCGCACGTTTAGATATATCGAGAAGACCGCGCAAGTTTTCAACCGCGGATCCCACGGGCATCGCCCATTTGACTGCGCCGGCTGCAGCTGCCCATTGTTAGATTATGCAGCGCCTTCGATGGGAGCTCACTGTTCGCCTTACGCAGCGGCCTGTAGACTGAAAGCTCTCTTATACATATAGTGGTCGTATATATACCAAGGATAAGTATCCTCTTTATTCCCTTCTCGTTATCCCTGCCCGCTACCTTCATTTTTCTTCACTCTCTCTTGACTCGTTATGTACAGAGAGAAACACTGGGGCCCAGCCTTGAAAACAGGCCGCCGTGGTATGCGCCAGGAGCTGACCGCATATTCGCGTCTGCTCGCGAGCTGGTTCCCACAATTCTCGTCCGACACAAAGCCGTCTGATCGAAGCGAGAGTTGCGTGTAGTGTGTTTGCGTTAGGGGCGACTGATTGTAGGCCTCGGGCCATTCGCTGAATCAAGGTTAGGCGAGACGTCGCGGCACGATGGATTGCTGCGATTTCTCCGACGCTGCGTTCAGTTCGGCCATTTTGTCAGGTTTGACAGGTAGGCTACAGACACGCCTCCCTGCTTCAGGAAGAAAGACAGGGAAGGAGGATGATACGGATGCGTGCTTTAGGAAAATAGGAAAATATAAATAGGCTACTAAACTATACTATCATTTGCGCCGCGTGGCCGAAAACTGCAGATGGATGCATAATAACACGATCACAGTTATCCTGTTTATTTTCCTTTTCGTCGACGCTATCTTAGTTTCGGGGTGCTCAGCACCAGCGATGGTGCCCTTGCTGGCAGCGACTTGCCTGCTACGAAGTAGTCATGCATGACATGACACACCATGACACACATGGATATGATGACCATGCGCGGTATCATACCCAGTGGATATGATGTAACACTCCAAAAGGATAATCGTAAACTGAGTACTTCGCAGAGGCGATATGAATAGAAGAATGTCGCGTTATCGATATTTCGTCTTTATATACAGCCGAAAAAAAAAAAGTTAAGAACATCCATAGCTCCCTTGCTTTGGAAACTTAATTTCCAATTGAGAATGGAAGCCTCCTTGTTTTTTTCGGCAGGTAGGTTGTAAAAACAAAAGCAAAAATAAATAAAGTGAACCAGGACTACTTGCGCGTTTCCAAGACATCGATCGTCTTCTGTCTGGGTCAGTGACCGCGACTCACTTCAAATAGAAAGGACATTATGAGTGGTATCTGCACATGTAGTGAGGCTTATCACGCGAAGAGAAGTTTATTATGAACGCAGCAAATAAATATCTTGCAGGCTTCAGTGGATTGCAGCCTTATTTGAGTTAGCACGGCAAAATGCACGTAATTTTTTAACATACACGTAAGCAACAAGGAGAGGAGGGCGAGTGGTGTCAAAAGCAACTCTGCAGCTGACTAAGTCAGTGACATTTAGCCCTTACAAAGCTACAGCGCATATGGCACGACTGATCGTTCTGGGCAATTAACGTCATCCACATCCGTAGCTTCTTGCCTGTAGATTTGGTCAATCAATGAAGCAAGGCCAGTTGGTCCCGCCACGTGTACATTCTTTTGTATTTGAGAAACTGGTACGATTTATAACACCGCAGTATGAATGAGCGGAAAGGTAGGCACTATAGACAACGCAGCATGCGGCGCATGAGCGCAGAGGAAGAAGGCGATGAATATATATCACCGCATAAACAAACAACAACAAACGATCTGGAGCCTGAAGAGTAAAACGAAATGTAAACATAACGAAGCCAGCGAATCCATTCTCCGAGTTACTTTACGTTCGAATAAACTGCTGAAAGTTCCGCCTTCCGAAACAAAGAGGCAGCATCTCTCACTATACACCCCATAAAGAAGCATGCAGACACACGGCGCCTTTGTGGTAGCCGCCCGCTGTATATATTGACGCTGTTTTCCACAGCGGGTGAGGTTTGTGGGACGCGCGATGCCGAAACACGCGGACGCCACACTCCCACGCGGATTCCGGTGCCACCGAGCAAAACGGCCGACGGGAAACCGACGTTTATCCGACCGAAATGTATGCCGTCGGAATAAGCGCGGCCACCTACCTCGACAGTTTTATCCATAACTCTTCGGCACATGTTACGCACTGCGGACGCCGCCTTTTGCCAATAGGCGGACTGATGTAAGCGATGCATCCGCACCCCACAAGCACGACTCACTCTCTCCCCGATTGCAGCCCGAGCGAGGTGACCGCGCCCGAACGAAGGACCCCGGCCATCGTCCTATCTGGCACAACGAATGCAAGGCCGAACGTCTGTGTGTGCGTGCCAGAGAGAAAGAAAGCAGCCACTTTGGCGTGGGCGTCTCATGCATGTGCAAGCGCGTGGACGCAGCGGCGGCCGACAGGAAAGCCGGAACCGAACGATGATCGGCATCTTCGTCATGGCGTCCCGGAAAGGTCGGAAGATTTGCGGGTGCTCCGAGATCTGCCGCCCCGCCATATCCTCGCGCCTTTCGTATTCAGGAGGCGCCCGACAAAAAGGCGCCGCCGTTGCTGCCATTGTCTTTCGAGTGCGTAGAGCTCCTTGGTCGATTGGTGAACGTCGACCGCAGGAGAAAATACAAGGAGGAAACGAAATGGCTGCCATGCCGGCTTATACGGACGTGCCTTTCTTCCACTTGGATCGCAGCGTCTGCATAGGTTGCCTATGTTCTTCGACGTAGCAAGTCATTCGTTGTGTAGCTAGCGCACTCGTTGGATACAGGAAGGCTGGGGTGCAAGTGAAAGCTCAATGAATAAAGGTGCCGGATGCGGGATATCTGCAAGCTTCCCACGCGCCAGTCGAGTGGGTCTGCTCAGTACAGACGCTCGACGCGCTCTGATCAGCCTATATCGAAGAACGCATGCGTCATTCCGCAGGAGTGAACAAAAGGTAAAAACAGGCACAGGTAGGAGGCTCCTCCTGTACGAAAATGAACAAAGTTTAAGTATTCAACTGATGGTAGCAGGTCTTTCACCAAGCAACCCTGCTTCATACATTGCCTGGACACAGGCGCCGTACTATCGTTCTCTACTGGACTTCATCAAATCAGCTAACCTTTTTCCATTCATTTAATCTCTACTACATCATTCATCACACCTTCACCCATCATTGATGCCCTGGGGCAATAAATTTCGCTTTAAAACAAAGTATTCAATTATCGATTACTCTATATTATGTGTGACAAGCAAAATTTTCTTACTTAACAAGTTTTCCTCTTGACGTATAATAGAGTATATACAAAAGTCATTCTAAACTTTAGTACAGAAAACGCGAAAATGTTCGTCTTTTTGTGCAAACTTCATGGTTGAAAAAAAATTGACAATTTTTTTCCCAAGTTAAAATTCGAGGGACGTATAATGCCCCCCTGTAATCCCTTCGGGCCCGGAGGGTATATAAATAACTAACTAACTAACTAACTAACTAACTAACTAACTAAATAAATAAATAAATAATGTTCGGCAACGAAGTCGGCGACAGAATGCAGAAATGTCCACTTGAAGTAGCGTGGACAGCTTTTAGTGATAAGCAACCCAAGTGATTTCTTGAGACAAAAATTCAAGGCGCACTTTGTTGACCTAAAGTGCGGTGAGGCGAAAGCCTTTAGCGCGATGTTTCTGCTTGTGTCACTGATGTGTGGTTAAGATGTTAATTAAGTACACAACTGTCTGTGAATTTTAAATTCTGGAGACACTGGAGGGGCGTTAGGGAAGCATCCGTCTGATTCGACGCCTTTCCGCGAACACTCCAGCGTCCTAGACAAGGAGAACTACATACGCGTCGGCAGGTAGTAGAGTAGTCGTTTGCACGCTTGGCTGCGGAACGGGAAGGATGGTGGTTCGAATCCAATCGTGCGCAAAGATTTTTTTCTTGTAGAGTTGAAGAGCGTAACGGACGGACGGACGGTATGACGTCACTTCCGTTGTCGTGACTTCCGGTTGGCGATGTAACAGACGGACAGGATCGCGACTGGGAATATGAGCCATTAAAGGCTTTCGCCTTAAAAACGACAGAACATTTTCGGTTGCCTGCATTCCATTTATCAGCTCCAGCCGCCGCGGTGGCTCAGTGGTTATGATGCTCGGCTGCTGGCCCGAAAGACGCGGGTTCGATCCCAGCCACGGCGGTCGAATTTCGATGGAGGCGAAATTCTAGAGGCCCGTGTACAGTGCGATGTCAGTGCACGTTAAAGAACCCCAGGGGGTCTAAATTTCCGCAGCCCTCCACTACGGCCTCCCTCATAGCCTGAGTCGCTTTGGGACGTGAAAGCTTCATAAGCCAAACCATTTATCAGCTCCGGTTTTTTGGAGACGGTGAGTTAAACTGGTTGGTGACCATCAGGTTTGACGTCACAGGTGGGAGGTGATAAATGATAGACGAGACGGAAAATCGCATGTCAGATTGGGCGGCTGGCATTGCAAGACGGGAACTTAGTGGATGACTGGGCCATCTGTGGCGTTATCCAAAATTAAATTGAATTCCTTGGCATGAACGTCACGTCATATCATCGTAATCTTGTGTCCGCGAGGTTTCCCTTGCTTTTTTTTATTCTATTTGTTCTTTTGCAGATATGAGATCCGTATGCATAACATATGCTCCTTCTCATGCAATAACAAAACGTCAGTTGAAGGTGAGCGCTTGTCCTCGCCTCTCGTCTCAAGTTTTGTGCGTTATATGCCTTTACCTTAAAAAGGAGATCGCATATTTGTGCCTCTTTTGTTACGTTCATGCGGTGGAAAATAGGAGCAGGTACTCGGGAGCGCTGTACAGCTTGTACAAATAAATCACAAAACAGCGATGCATGCCGTAAACAGACAGTAATCAATGCAGAAGCAGATACTTGACAAACCTGTGCAAGAAGTACACGGTCCGGGATGCTGCTTAACCATTCAGTGCTGTAGGAATACGTCTTCATGTCGACTTATTATGAACGCGTGAAATTTATCGTTAGAAATGACTGGGAATTTTCTTTCTTTATTATAAAAATTGAGCCTTCCAGGGCACATACACGTGAAAAATGCACATAGGTCACGAGAAAAGTTCACAGGCCCAAGCAATAGGAATAATAATATTATGTTTGTTTCTTACCTTAGGCCTTCAACAGTAGCTGAGGAGAGGCAACGTCACGCTATCAACAGAATTTGAGTCTACTAGGCGCATGATGGGGACGGAATGAAACCGAATGTAACAGGATTGTTACAAAAAGTACGCGAAGCCCAATTCGTTTTCGACGAGCTCATTTAAAGTATAAACGCACAAGCACACACACGCGAGCGCACACTGACTCTCG
Source organism: Amblyomma americanum (assembly GCF_052857255.1). NCBI lineage: Eukaryota > Metazoa > Arthropoda > Arachnida > Ixodida > Ixodidae > Amblyomma > Amblyomma americanum. The sequence goes on from NC_135499.1 coordinate 116,255,631, forward strand.
AAGGTGTAGCGCCAAAATACTTGAGTGGTACGTAGCCACCCGTCATTCTCAGCTCTCCTGTCATCGGGGCAAACAAAAAGCCGACCGAAAGCCCGGTCTGAATAAAGGTGAACAAACGTGTAGTGAAACACTCCTCCGTGTCCTTTGTACAGCGAACTCCGTCTGACGCGCCTTGGCTGTCGTCTACGTAAGATCGAAGGTTTGTAACGCGGGCCCCGGTGAGCACCGCCTCATATCCCCGCACTCCTGACGCCTAGCACCCCCGCTTTGTTGCGCTCCCTACTCTTGTTTGGCGTAGATGAACTCGATGCGGCGGGGCCTCTTGAAAATGGGGCGCCGCCACCGCGGCCAACGCTGGTGTTGAGCACGTTCAAGAGCGGCGCTAAGCTCCGAGCTTCTGTTGACGCTGCGAGCGTGTATGCGCACTCGCTGCTGGCGTGGGCAGCCGATGACTGGCGCTGATCTCGCGCCAATGGGGCGCGCGCTTCTGTGCGGACGCGTATCGGTTGGAGGCGTCACTATTGGCACGGGTTGCGTTACGTGAGAATGGGGCAGGGCGTGTCGAGTGGCTCCTCGATTGTAGGAATGCTGCTTGCGCCTTGACGTCCTCTAACAAAACGCGGGACCACTTGAAGACTGTCGTAGCGATGTGCAGCAGTTAACCCCTCATCAAAAAGAAAAACAAGGAAAAGAGGCCACAATCAGTTACCTTCACTTCGCCTTCTTTTTTTTTTTTAAAATCATGGTGGGGGAGTAGTGGTTTATTATACAGAAATCAAGAGACAAAAAAAAAAACAGGCGCCGGTTGCGGAAGCTGCTGCGTTTACCTGGAGCATCTCATCCACAGTCAGCAGAAATAGAGGAACAGTTAGAATGATAGATGGTGACAAAATAAGGATTGAAACAAGGAGAAAGGAGCCTTGCTAAGGGCTGGGGGTGGCCACACTATCGCATGAAATTTGCCAATCTCACCCCGCCAACCCACTGTTAAGCTTTGGGCCTCGTTGAAGTGGACTGTGTCACCCTAGCATTTGTATCGGTATCCTGCTCTCCAAATTACATGTCCCGCTCAAGTTGATTTCCGCCATGATATTAATGATTGGTTAGAGGAGGTAACTGCCTCACCAAGGGTGGACACCTAAACACTGTCGCGAAGGAACGTATGAAGGAGGAAGTGAAAGGATAGAAAGAAAGAAAGACAGAAAGAAGGAAGGAAGGAAAGAAAGAGAGAAAGAAAAAAGGAAAGAAAGAGAAAAAGAAGCTGCAATAGTGCTGCGTATATAGCGCAGCACACGGGTGCATTTCGCGTTAACTAAGTCAGAGTTCTAAAATTCACGCTTGTCTCTTCTTGCTTCTTAACGGTACCCTTCTGTCTGCGTTTTCAGAACAAGGCGTAATATTTTTGTATACAGGAAAAATATACTTGGCTTCTGACTCCGACGGCCGGCACCGTCATATATACGATTCGCTGAGTATATATATGACCGTCCGCGCGGCGTTGTAGATTGTACATTGAACAAAGAGATGGACTTCAACATCAATCATCGCCAACTTCAGTATTGTTGCTTTTTCATCAGTTCACGTAAGAATGACGCAACAGATCGAACGCAGAGAAGCGTACCTCTCCATTTCGTCAGATCTCTTCATTTTATTCGCCGCTGCAAAGTATCCATTCTTCCTGCCAGCGCGTTCCCAATAAGATGACGTGAGCGCCCACCCTGGCTCAACTTCGCGAGGCCCGTTCGGCTCCGCCCACCCACTGGTCCGTTGTTCTGTGGGCACAAGCGTGGCAAATGGCGCGAACGAAGGAAGGCCCAGCCTCTCGGTGCGTCGACCAGACCGAAAAACATCGGGCGAGGAAAGGGCGGTGGAGTAGAGACAGATGTTCGAGAACAAAGACGTCCTTGAAATTCCTCGCTCCTCGAGGACAGTTTTTCGTCGAAACCACGTACTACTTACTACTTCGCTCCGGTGGGAAAAAATATTACGCGCCCGCTGTCCGAGCTGGGAACACTCGGCCCCTTTTTATTCTGCTTCGAAGGCGTGGTCTTTGGGAATGCTGTGCGTCCATTGTATGTGGGACGTTTAGGCATTGTTCGCTCTGTTGACAGGTTGGCAAGGTGCTTCCATGCTCCCTTTTTTAAAGGTATGTTTCGTAGTGGACACACGAAAAAAGCAAACTCTAATTAGCAAATAACCCGCCGCGGTGGCTCAGTGGTTAGGGCGCTCGGCTACTGATCCGGAGTTCCCGGGTTCGAACCCGACCGCGGCGGCTGCGTTTTTATGGAGGCGAAACGCTAAGGCGCCCGTGTGCTGTGCGATGTCAGTGCACGTTAAAGATCCCCAGGTGGTCGAAATTATTCCGGAGCCCTCCACTACGGCACCTATTCCTTTCTTATTTCACTCCCTCCTTTATCCCTTCCCTTACGGCGCGGTTCAGGTGTCCACCAATATATGAGACAGATACTGCGCCATTTCCTTTCCCCCAAAACCAATTATTATTATTATTATTATTATTATTATTATTATTATTATTATTATTATTAGCAAATAACTAAAAAAAGACGACAACCGCTAGTGTTTCTCATGTCGTTTCCAACCGCCCCCCTTGCCCCACAGCATATCTCCCCAATCACGAGACCCCGTAACTGCCAGCATTAAGAACTAGTTTATTCGAGCTAGTTGGTCTCTGAACCGAAACACTACGCTAATGCGGAGTGATGAAATTAGAGTTATACATGCATGTGCTCGTTGTGAGCAGCTAAATGGAATCTCGGTCGTCCCCGACAGATGTTACCTTTTAAAGTGAAACCTTTACTACTACAGCTTCCAACCAGCGAGCCATTTCGGCTCGTCGCGCACTTCAGCCGTACGTCATATGCATGGCCCACGAACGACCTTGAGCCGCCGTTGCCTAGCAACACCGCAGCCGCGCTCCAACAGATGGCGCTGCCGTCGCCACTCGCTCAACCAGATGTGCTGCGCTGGGCCACAGCCAATTTTTTTTTAATAAATGATGGTGCTCATAAAAGCTAAAAATTAGTTGCTTAATCGCTTTGGATCGGCGATAGTTTTCTCATTACAGACGCTGAACTAAACTGTAGGTCAAATGATTTCGCTACGAATTTGCCTCTTGGATGGACGCCACCGTTTACAAGAAAATAATATTCCTTGTGCTTTTCTTTTGTGTCAGTGATTGTTGCCTTCTTTTATATGAACTTTATTATAATAGTAATCGGAACAAGTGCCTTGTCTGAAAATGCCATCTAGATAGAAATTAATCAGAATCGACTAATACCTCGAGAAAACCACGGCCTAAATGTCCACTGTGCGGCGCCCAACAAAAAATTATGCGTTCTCTACTACGAAGCCGAAGAGAGAGAAGCCAAACTAATGCGAAAGCGTTAAAGGCCCCGTTTTCTAGAAAATCCGGTGTCGGCGTTGTCGGCGTATCCATTGTGAGCGAAATATCACGGGCATTGCTCTGGCAGGTGGTCCCCAGACAGCAACCTAGAAGCCAAGTGGCCCACCTAGGTCAAGTGACGTTGCGGCATCATCAGACTCATCACAAACTGCCCACCGGATAGCAATCAAACTGGGCACCTTGGGAGGTGGCAGTTAAGTTAATGACTGGTGGCTCGGGCAGAGCAACCTGGGTCACACAAGGCCCACTGCTGGGAGCACCTGCCGTCGCAGGCCAGTGGCGCATCGCTTAAACGTTGCACCACTGCGCCAGGAGGGTTATGATGACTCCAAGGGATCTATGAATGTAAAGTAGAGACTTAAGCATACATGACAATTAACCCGTTACGCTATCTAGTCATATCATGATGGCGGAGGTGAAATTTCCCCTCCGATTTTTTGAGCTCGAGAGGGGCCCAACCCAATGCATTTCTACTTTAAAGCATCTTCCTGCTCTCCACGCCGGGTAGGATACAGAACACGTGTTCTTAGAAGTCACGAACTATGTCTTGAGGTGGAAGAGCCAAATGATAATCAAGATAGCCATTGAGAAAAGCAGATGACAGAGGAGGCATTTTACGTGCCAGGCATGACAAAGCAGCCAAAATAAATTTAAAAAAAAGAACGCATTTCAAGGTAGACCCAGCAAACATCTTGGAAGCATGTTATCTCTTTATCTGCCGTTTCATTTGGACGATGCGTGTCGTATGCATGCATGGGAACAAGAACGAATTGCGCAACAGAAGAGATTCTACACGAAGCCCAACGGAGGGGGCAGTTTCCCAGAGGCGGTACTTAAAGCCTAATAGGCTGGGCTCTAAAAGGAGCAAGCGATAGACTTCGAAGGCCTTGGCTTTGTTTTGTGTGCGTGTGAGCGTGTGCGCGCGTCTGCGTCGTTTTGCGGTTATCCCGCTTCTGTTTGAGTGTCCTTTGTTGACAAGGAGGCGAAGCTGTTGTATGCCAAACAAGAGATGCGCTCTCCTGCTAAGTCAGACCTACATCTTGAGAGACCTCGGCGAGTATTGGAAAGGGGGGGGGGGTTGCTTTTTTTTCCTTTTCTACAGCACGCCGACAAAAAGAGGGCGAAGTGAGGAGGAGGGTGAGAGTTGGGTTAAGCCTGAGTGCGGAGTCTTTTCGGCGCGCGTCAGGCATTCTTCCCAACACGCGTGACAGGGTTGTCTGAAGATGCCGTCGGTGCCGTCTAGCTTCCAGTGCGTGTAGTCGAAATTCTGTGAGAACTTCAAAGATCAGCAACAAGAAAGCGGGACAGGCTCACTGTGACTGCGTTCTCGTGCGCAGTCGGCTTTTACGGCGGCTTCTCTCCCTGCGCTGTTTCGGAAGTCGAGCGTGCGGTGACATCGGGGCTTCGGGAGTTCGCACGATGGGTTAATGGGCTACGGTTCTCTGGAACAAAGTGGTGTCACCGCTGGGCGAGGAGGAAACAAAGGAGGGGAAAGGGGGTTGTAGTAGACCAGGGAGGCTGTCGGGCTCTACCCGCTTTTGCGCATGCAACGTTTGGGCAAATGGTTTGTTAGTGACCTGGTATAAGCAAAATAACCTCCAAACAGATTAAGATGAGATTTAATTTTAGCGCCTTTTTCTTATCGAGCATTTTTACCTCCTACATGAGTTCCCTAAGAATCAGGCCGCGGGGACAGTATGTAATTTTCAAGCTGACATATGTTTGCCTTTGAGGTAGGAAAGATTATAGCGGAAAAGAAAAAAAAGATTGTCCTTGTTAGAGCACCCCTAGTCCCGTCTACGTAAGCGCCAAAGTGAAGACCAGCGGTAGGCATGACATCATTCATTAGCAGTAGGCATGACATCATTCATGAGCCCACATTAGTTCTTTTTCTATATGGGCATGAAGCTTTTACGGTTTCGAAGATAAGCATTGCATTTCAGAAAAAAAAAACACAGGTGGAAGCGTAGGCGGTGTATTAACAACGAAGAGAATGTCGAGGACAGGTATTTTGGAGAGTTGGATTCAAGTGACGGGCAGAATTATCTCCGAATCTATATATGGGCCGGATTGAGTTAGGTGGTGTTCCACTGTAATGAGGCTTTTAACCACAGCTCTAAAGATACAAAGAAAAGAAACTATACTAGACACGTGGCACACCTCACTCGCTTTTTAGGCGCTTAAAAGGTGCCTTTCGAACGGAAAGACTACGGTGCGGCAGTTGCATGTTCCGCGAGGATTGCATATAGAGACATTATAAAGAGCGGCATGAAACAAATGCAGCGCGAGCCACGTCCGAAGTGATGAACAAATGCTTTTCGGGATGGCTTATTAGGAAATGCAACCGTCTGATAAGTGCCTGCTGTTCCCGCGGGTTATCTGCAACTGAAGTGCATCGTGTATCGTGCTTAATTTGAAAACAATTACTACGTTATCCGCTGATATCTGTGAAGAGGCACTTCGACTTAGTTTGATTTAACGGGTCGACAAGGCGCTTTGCACGAAAGAAGAGGAAATAGTGCAGCGATGCAAGGTACGCATTACATTTTCAGCTAATTGCTTTGCGGAACACTGCACCGGAAACGCCTGGACAAGAGCGCGAGAACTCTAAAGCAGCTCATGCTGTATGCACACCTGAAGCACCTGACAATAGTCTACCATCCTTCATTTGACGGAGTCACCCAGCGCGACTGCGAAAGCGGTGCAGTCTACTTGAGTGCGACGTAATGTGAACGCTTCCTTGCACAGTTCCTCGCCTTGCGTACACCAAGTTTTCGGCCGCTCCGGCTGCCATTCGCTTGTACTATATCTCGGCTGTTTTTCACTCATAGATGAGCTGTTCGCGTGCTGCAAGCCCACTCAGGCTGCAGGAGAAAGCAGACCGCTCGGTACGACCAAACATTGCCGCTTTTCAAGCGGACAAGAAGAATAAGAAATGAAAGAGGCAGTGGCAAGTATGCGCACTGTGGTATATAGGCAAGAAGGCAAAGCTCTCCAGACAATTTATGCACGAACATGTCTAATAGCTGTCGTTATTTGTGGTTACGCCTGGCGCTCTTAAGGAGAGAAAGCAATGTTTTTCATTGCATTATGGTCACGATGACTGTGCAGGACAACGCGGGTCAAAAGGAGAAAATATTTACTGGTTGGAATAAAAAAAAAATGCAATTCCGAATGCCTAGGGTTCCCTAAATATAAAAACCACTCCGTTGTGCTGGTGTTAAATATCAAGCTTGTTTGGCAAACGCATGTCATCGCCGCGAAGTTGCGTGATTTGACTCAAACATTGTCATCAGAAATTGCCTTGATTGAAAGTCAAACCACGAACGAAAAACACCACGTGATTAAGCTCGTCGTAACACCTGCTTCCCCGTTGCAGGTTTTCCTCGCACGTCAACTCCGCGCGAGTTGCCAATACGCGCAAAATATGCTGGGCAGGTTCACGCTCATTCCCACTGACCAACATTTCCGAGACCACGCTCGTTCGTATTCTTCACGACGAACTCGCAGCGAGTCCACGCATTAGAGCCCGGTCGAAACCAAATCGACGCCTCATCGGCGCAAGAGTCCGAACGATGAACTGCATAGCCGCTCTGCTGCCTTCTCGCCTCCGCTCCTGCCGCATTCCGCGATCCCAGGGGGCCACCCGTCGAGCCGGTGCGCGTGGCGGCTGGCGTGCGTGCAAGCGGCCATAGATAGCGGACGCTCGACGGGCTGCGCCTGCGCATAACTACGGCCCTTAAGATATGCTGCTCGCCCGGCGCCGGCATAATCGGCGCCCCTCTAAGACAAGCGGGCCGGAAAAAGGAACCGTCACAAAGGCTCCACATAACGGGAAGGAAGAGTGGGGGACTACCCTCTGCCACTCTTTTCGTGTGGACGACGCTCGTGCTACCGTATGATACTCGTGCCTCTCGGAGAGTGAGAGAGGAGGAAGGAGAGGGTAGATACCCCGGACGGAGCCAACTTCCGCGACGTCTTTTGTTCTTCACCCGCTTCACTATGCGAGCCGGACAATGAGGGCAAGTCGTCGCCGCGGGCACTTCACCACGCTACTGCGGCCGCGCTCTTCTCCATCGGCGCGCGCTGGCACTGCACACGCTGACGCCACCGCCGGATGGCGTTTAGCTGTTTTTTTTTTCTGGCTGCCCCCCCCCCCCCCTTCCCGCCTGCGCCGTTTATAAATAAGCGCGCGGGAGACAAAAAGCGAAGGGTGGTCAGTATTGCGTTGTCTGTCTCCTCCTGTGCGCCTTTCGGGCACCAGGCGCAGACAGACTCGCTTCCCGACACACTGCATTACGCTCGTTCGTGGCAGGGCGACATTTCGTCGGGGTAATGCCCTGTACAGCCCGAGCTGCGGGAATAAAACGCCGAGGGTCTTGAAAGCAGCGGTGACTATACACCCCGGTGCTATACACTCTTGACAGAAAGATGTAAAACGGAAGTAGCTACCCTCGTGAGCACTCCCTTAGTGAGCTAGAGGGCAGCTTGCTTACTCCTTTCTGTCGAGAGTATATAGTAATCGCAGCGTTTATAGGCGTATTAGTGTTTAGAGTGTACAGTAGTGTTTCTTTCTGACAGGCGAAGAAGCCTGCTCGGCAGCATACAGTCTCTGCTGGTTACAATTGAGTTAGTGCCCAGTATCACTGCTTACGGGAAATTATGACAGCTACTTGCAGTATATATCTGAGCGATTTGTTCAATCAATTCTGTTCGGGTGCTTTGTTTTTGTTAACAGCGCACTATAGAGCCGGCAGGTTGTCGAAAACATTTAGATTTGAACTGCTGTCTCCAGAAAGCAAGATTCAACGCAGTTTTATTATTTTTGGGAATTCATCATCGCAATGCAGGGCTGCTATTTTTATCGCACAATCATGCGAAAACTCACTGAAGGAGGCATTGGCCGCATAATACTGAAGCGGAGCTTTGTGGTTTGCAGGAGCGTTCTTTACGCGACCGCTTTAACGGGATCTCTCCACCCCAGCCAGCTTAAAACCTGAGCCTTGGCGATTGTGTTTCGGCTATTCTAGTTTGTAATATTTTCCACTGTATAAAGTAATTTTACTCTTCTTGAGCTCTATAGTGTTTAGAACCGAAGTTCATGGTCTTTACCCTTCGAGGAAATTAAATGCGCGGGTATCGCTCGTATTCGCACCTCACGCGTTGGCAGCCGGCATCCACGCATCTCTTTAGCATAGTCCTTCCCAATCTGATACGTTGGGAAACGCAGTTCGCCTTGCGCCATCATAACGAGGCCACATACATTAGACGCAGAACACGCATGCCGGTTCGACTCAACCACTTCTCCATCAATTATTCCTCTAACCAGTGCCCTCAGCCAGCGAAATCCCAGCCACCTTCTCACGCTCCCCGCATAGCATAACCGCGCCGAACGAATCGAACCCCACCGGTCACACCCGCCCGCCGGCCGACCCGGAAGTGCTTCCGCCTGGCCAGTGAAACCGCGCGCCAAGCTCGTCTCACCCGAGGAACGCGGGCACACAGCGCCCCCTATAGTTGACTGCGTTGGCGAGTCGAGCCGTTTAAGCTCCCTGTTTTTGCTGAGCCCGGTCCCTCCTCCGGCTCGTTCATTTCGTAAGCGAGTCGTGCGTTCGATAACAATCTCTCTCTCTCTCTCTCTCTCTCTCCCTTCCCCTCTCGAAGAGCAGAGCGGTCACCGACTCTGCGGTGGCTGCGTAGGCGCAGCGTAGTATCCCCGCGTGAACGGGGGCGCATCCGACCGCGCGGCGCTCCAACGTGGGCGCGGCGTGTGAACGTTGGCCCAGTGTTGTGCCGACGCTAGGTGCCCAACCTCACCCCCCCTCGCGTACCCGGCTTGTAGGAAACGGGCTCGTAAGGCTCTCCGAAAGACGGCGTCGGCTCAGCGCGGCGGAAGCGATTGTTGTGCCTCCGCTTCGATCGTTTCCCTGAGAGCCGCGCAAACTACCGGAACGGTGTCCTGTGTAGAGTGGAGCCCGTCGCGGTCAGGGCGGTTAGTTGCGCCACACTGGGCGTCATTTTTGCGCCTAAGGTGCGGGCATTTCGTTCTAGTTTATTCTTTTTTTTTTGCTTCGTTTCACGGCGTGTGATTCTTTTCTTCGTTTCCACCGACCTTTCCTTCTGCTTCATTCATTCTGTTAGAGGCACACATGCGATTGTCTTATTTTGCCTGTCCCGATACGTTTTATATCCCGCGTCAACAGAAAGGCATTGCCACTCGCATGAACTGAAACGAGTACGAAACATTTTGCCACAAAGTAAATAAAAGTCCGAAATATAACTCAAGGAATGACAGAGATTGTATTGGTAAAACAGGGACAGAAGACCAAGAAACGCCCAACGTAGCCGAGCTATACATCACGACACCTATTCAAGGGAAACAAAGCATGAGACAGGCTAACACATTTGACATTCGGAGGAACTTGCACTTCGTGCCTTTGGCGTTTCCCGACTGATGCCTGGCTGCAAGACGGGCACTCCAGGTGCGTTAAAAATAACCGGTGGCCTGTCGCTTCTGGAAGTGAAGTCCTCCAGCTATAATGTGTCGTACGCCTTTTCATTTCGTCCGATTACGTAACGAGTACCCCCAAACCAACCACGGCTTCGCACACACAGTCTCGTTGGGTGCGCAGCTGGCGAAGGGCAGGGCTGCCTTCTGAGAAGTCGTGCCGTGATTTGTCAAGCCGAGCCAACGGTCGCGTGCACGTGCGACGATATATCCATGGCAGAGTGCCTCTATATACTACACGATCAGTTATTTACAGCTCTGTACCCCGAAGCTGCCGCTCGCAAACAGCTGCACGACGCGGCGAGGAGTTGCTCACGATCGCGCGTTCGCGCAAAAACGCACCACGCGCGGCTAAGCTTGGCGCGTGACACGCGAGTATGGCAAGACACCAAAGCCAGCCAGCCGAGAGCGCTCAAGCGCGTCAGTAGGCTCCGGAGACTGCTGCCCTCGCTTCGGCACTACGTCCACGCAAATAGAGACATGCATTCAATTGCCACACGGTCGCGGTTTGAAGCGCGGTGAGCCACAACTGGATCTCGCCGCGCTGGCGACGCCGCAGATCTGCCGCCTGGGCCGTTCCGCTTTTTTTTTTTTTTTTGCGGAGACACAGTTCCCCGCTGCAAGGCGCGCGTGCCGTGATATGCGCGTCTTTTTTCGCCGCGTTTAGCGTGCGCATATAGTCGCATATGCGCGTGTTGTGGTTCGTTAAGGGATGGGAGGCGCCTTGCGGTGCAAACACACGGGCACAACACGCACGTGCCTCGCCTTCGGTGCCGCTAACGAAGCGTTTCTTTGGGAACGCGGACACTTTTGAGGCTTCCCTCCTTGTACTCCTCGTTACATGCCGCGGCCTGCTTGCGGTGTTGTACGCTCACGCGTCTCTTTTTGTTTAGATTTTGTTTGCTTTATTTCACCCTCGCGGGTCGCCCGTTTCGGTACAGCAGCCTGCCCTGTTCACATATGCGGTAACTCTCTGTTCTGCCTCTTCCCCTCTTCGTCTTCCCTCTACCGTTCCCGGTCTTTGTGCCGCGCGTGCGCGTGCTGGCATACAAGCGGCGCGCTCCGGTTCCGGGCCGGGCATGTGCGCGCTAGGTTTTTCTTTCTTTTTTTTTCTTGCGGGACCATGACGAGCGAAGTTTGTCCCTTTGTGCACGTGAGCACGAGCGAGGACAGTGTGTACGGGTCTCGCGGAGGGACTGTTTCTGCTCAGCGAGCGCTCGTCCGACCCGTTCGTCGTCTTGGGCCCGCGGAGCTGAAAGGAGAGCTGATCGCACGATTTGAAACGATGCGTGGCCTGTCGCACGGCTTGTGCGCTTGTTTCCTTTTATCCTTGTTTCCTAACCTTGGCTGCTGTTTTTTATTGTATTTTTGTTTTTAACCAATGTGCACCCTGCTGTGCCTGCACGCACAACCTTTGATTACAGCATTAAATGTTCAGGCGGTGGTCACAGTGGACAACAAAGAAGAATGGTGCTGCAGGACTTATTCACCAAACAAAGCATAACAGGGAAAACATGGTTTGTATCTTTCCACGTAGCTGAAACATTTCGCTTTATCAACAAGTTCTCTATCTTTGTTGAGCCTGACACAGGCATCACCGATTCAAATTTTCACGTTGTGACAAAAACTGGCAGCTATCTCTAGGCGGCTGAAATGTATGGCTATCACACGTACAAGAAAGTCACTAAAAGAAGGAAACTAATACAAACCCGTGCTTCGAGGACTGCTCGCATACCATTGGAGCTGTGATCGAACGCCAACCGTTTTAAGTCAAGCGATCACAGGGGATCATCCCGTCTACGAAGACCTCGATTATCGCTGCAAGAACTGGACGACGTTACAACGGTAGAAAGAGGTAGAGTCAGCAGGATGAACCGCGTTCAGCATAGCAGGACAGGACACTGAACATCCCAGAGCGTGAAACTAGATATCGAAGGTTAATATGCAAGTGCCATAGCGCAAGAAATCTCCTCTGGAATCGTTCCCGTTTTCCTATAAGTTTCTCCAGATACGAGCACTTTTTTGGAGCGGCACTGGACACCACAGGCTGTCGTGCCAACATAGGAGTTCTGTGACTAACCAACAACCTATCTCTCAAGGAGACGGTTTATCGCGGTGTCCGCTCCGCCGCGTATGTTTGTGCCCAACAGAACAAATTTGTGCTCGATATAGCCGAGAGAGGCAGGCAACTCCAACATGGAGATTCTCTGCAACGCCGTCCCCCGAGGCGGTCTCCGGTTGCTATAGACAGTCGCGTGACCGAGGCACACAGGCAGGACACAGGAGAGGACAAGATGACGGGCTCGCAACGCTGATCTCGTTCCTTGCTCATCGTTCGCTCACCGTTCTTGACACGAGTCTCTCCGCCTATGAATGGCGCGTCGCCGACGTTCACGCTTTTGTGTGCCGTCGGCGCCGGAGCTTATGCGCGCGCACGCTATATCTTCGCGCGTAACGAGTCCCGCCGTGCGCTCTTTGGTGCGTCGCCGCCGCGCACGCGACGACGGAACGTGAGCAAGGAGAACACCTCAGCACGAAGCATCACTAGCTCCACCGGTGCTGCCATCCTGGTACTATTCTTCGTCTCACGGGTTGTTTCCAGTGCAGTGGAGGCTGCGAGTGCGAGGCGACAGCGTCCGGAAGTTCGCGGCTCTCAAGACCTGACTGCCAAATCTGACAAGTCTTAAAGCTGTCGCGTCGCGCCTGTAGCCTTCATTCCACTGAAAAAAAAGGGAGACGTACTTTCTTCCTAGCAGTGGTACCAAACGATATGAGTCCTTCTAATTTAAAGTCACCCTGTTTCTGCTGGCAGTTCGTGAGAGAGTTTTGCAAGAAATGTGTCCCACTCTGAGCAGTTCTCAACACCCGTGTCGGATAACCCACATAGAAAAAAATACAAGGAAAAACCTACAGTCATCACAGTGAAAAAAAAAAGACACTATTTTTTGCCGCCCCTCTCCTCCACCTATCAATGTTCGCACTGTGGCTGTGATGCGTGAATACCAAATGATAAAATTTGCACCACTTAAATACCTTTTTTATTTTAAATGATTAATCCACATCAAGAAGCTCCTTCTCATTCCATCTAGATAGCCGATCTAAATTTCCTTTAACCCTCGCCTGCTGGTGGGCCATAAATTGTGATGTCAACGAGGCATGCTATCCCAGCTTCTCATTTTCGTTGTGCCTTCCAGATGATATGGACACCACGCCAAACCCGCCGCGGTGGCTCAGTGGTTAGGGCGCTCGACTGCTGATCCGGAGTTCCCGGGTTCGAACCCGACCGCGGCGGCTGCGTTTTTATGGAGGAAAAACGCTAAGGCGCCCGTGTGCTGTGCGATGTCAGTGCACGTTAAAGATCCCCAGGTGGTCGAAATTATTCCGGAGCCCTCCACTACGGCACCTATTTCTCTCTTTCTTCTTTCACTCCCTCCTTTATCCCTTCCCTTACGGCGCGGTTCAGGTGTCGAACGATATATGAGACAGCTACTGCGCCATTTCCTTTCCACCAAAAACCAATTATTATTATTATTATTATCACCACGTCAAGATAGCATGAAACTCATCTGTATATAATTCAACGTGACTGATGTCCTTAAACCTGCTGCTTTTAAAGATTTCTTTAAAATAAATCTTTCTTTCTATTTCTCTGGTAGCTGGCCGATGTGTGCGTGATAAGCAGCGGTAGTTCTGTCGATTACGAGAACGGCACGGATTTTCCGACCATGGTTCTGGCCTGCACAGCAATCTATTTTTTCCTTAATGCCGTCGCTCTTGTCCTTCCAGTATCGAACTTCTGCGAAATTGATCGAATGCTTTTGGCCTATGGATCAACCCGGTGACCACTGAAGCTTTCAGTGTGGTCTCTGTTTGTTTGGTCGTTGCAATCTTTGCTATTAGGTGTAAGCTGGTACGATTACCAAAACAATCGACCACTACTGAGTGTTGGCAGAAATGCGGGGTTAAGAAGCCAAAGGCAGCAGGACCCGCACGACGATGCTGGCACGCGCTATTGAGACTTTGTCTCGGAGAAGTCTTCATGTAGACTAGCTGTGACCAACACTGCCTCGCCCGACACGCCAATCCGCTCCAGAAATATGCGCAAAGGCCGTCAAAAGGGATACGTTTTCGCTCCGAGAAGCCATCCCCATCCCAGTCGAGTTATATATGGCACTAGTGCTGTGCACTTTACTGAAATATGCTAACTATTTTTGTAAGTTTCAGCCCTCCACTGGCATACCCGGTACATTGAAAAGGCAAACGGAACGCTATGCGGAAGAGATATAGCGCTAACTATAAACGACGAGGTCGTATCTTGATTCCTTTAACCATTGCAAAATCTGCTACGCTTTATCACAGTCCCATGCTTCTTCCCCCCTCCTACATTAGGCAGCGAAGCAATATGGCTGCAAGGGCCTTGACACAGAAGATTATGCCCTGTGCCTGGAAAGAGGGCTTCCTCAAAGTACGCAAGGCATAAGAGGCAGTCGAGAAGCCCAGACAAGCAGTGAAAACATGACCAGAAAATCAGCGGTCATTTCACTGCCGCCGATTTTACGCAATTTCGCGCCCCGTGCAGCGACCCTGCATTAGCAACACTCAGAGCGAGGGAAGAAAAGATGATGCGAGCAACAAGCCGTTTTGCGAACACTTGTTTCTCGATTACCCCTTCATCACTCTCGGTGCGTGCCAGAGAGAACGAGACATTGCTTCACAACGCAAGGCAAGAAGCGCTCATAACTGAAAGTACGCTGCTCTCGGTGATGGAAAGGACTTTAAGGGAAAAATAGGAAAAAAAGGAAGGAGAAAACGTTGAAAATGGCAGACTCAGAAAAATGTGTTCATTGAACGCGAGCCTGGGAATGCATGCTAAATAAGAGAAGACTGAAGGGTCTTGAAAACGCGAGAACGATGTTAAGGTATTCTCCGAACAACAAAAGAATGGAATCGTTCAAAGCGAGGGGTATTAACCACAATACACCGCGTTTGGCTATTCAAGAGCGTTAATGGGGCGAGCGGCTCGAGCGAATATGCGTGAACGGTGAGGCTCTGAGTGGAGAAACTTCGTAATTGGACAGAACTTTGACCAGCGGCGTTTTTTTTTTTCGCCATGACATTCGTAGAGATCATTTCCCTATATATAAAAATATAAGCCAGCTCAATGGCGGTCACCTATGTCTCTTTGCTCAGACGTTTCTAAAGTGAACATTAAAAAAAGACTTTCATGTTCCAAATCTTATAGCAGTAAGGCAATCTCCTCATCATTAGGGCGCTCGGCTACTGAGCCGGAGTTCCCGGGTTCGAACCCGACCGCGGCGGCTGCGTTTTTGTGGAGGCAAAACGCTAAGGCGCCCATGTGCTGCGCGATGTCGGTGCGCGTTAAAGATCCCCAGGTGGTCGAAATTATTCCGGAGCTCTCCACTACGGCACCTCTTTCTTCCTTTCTTGTTTCACTCCCTCCTTTATCCCTTTCCTTATACGAGGCAGATACTGCGCCATTTCCTTTCCCCCCAAACCAATTATTATTATTATTATTATTATTATTATTATTATTATTATTATTATTATTATTATTATTATTATTATTATTATTATTATTATTATTATTATTATTATCATCATCATCATCACTAGGCGATACTTTCCCACATTTCGTGCAGTAATTTCCTCCCCTTTCTCTCCCCCCTCCCTCTCTTCATTGTCTTCTCTTCTTTGGCGCTACAACTTTCGCTCAGCTCTGCACACATGAACGTCAGCCCAACAGAGGAGATAGTTCACACGTCCGGAGGTATGCATACCGCAGATCTCAGCGGGACCCGAGAACTGAGTCTACGGCGCCGCATAGGCGTCGTACATCAATCAAAGAAGAAGACCGGATGCGCACCGGTTTTCCATCCGAGGGCTTCCCCTTCTCTCTATCCTCCTCTTCGACGGCGCAACGACCACAAACCGACATCGTCAAAACGCGGCTGATTGATTCTGGCCATCCAAGGCTTACGACATTCTCTTACTTGCATATACACCGAGCCGAAGAAGCCGCATTCGAGACATCCCCGCTTTCTAACCGGTCCAATGTATATGGCAGGCGCTGTATACACACTCAACCACGCACGCTGCTGGCAACCCCGCGTACCGCTAGTCGACCGTGAAGTTGCCCCTCTGCCTTTGTGTGCGGGGCTTGCACAAACAGTAGATATAAGGAGGGGGTTGAGGTCAACGCCTCGTCATAGCTTAGCTTCACAACACGATCAAAGTTTCTATTTTTTTCTCCCTTCTGTTCGCTGCGAATGCGAGGAGCTTGCATAAAAAGGTGTCGTTGCATCGGACGGGCTTTCGGCAATGATATATGACGGAAACAATAAATCTTGACCGCCGCTGAGCCCAGCCGGATGCGAAGAGACAAAACAATGGCTTCGCTCGGTACCGTGCGACAGGACGCCTAGGGGCTGTTCCACGCTCGTTGCGCTGGCGCTACAAAGACGCTGACATTCTTGACCCGCCGGAGCGAACGATGGTTCAGCCCGACTTGGATTGAACTCGTTGTAAAAGCCTGCACAGTGAAGCGGGTAGTATGTGAGTGCAGTAATGCTTATAGTTAGGAAGTAATTACTAATGAGCATCCACCCAAATACAGCCAGACGTCTACAACGGAAAGCTGTTCAGCTTCCAGTTAAACCTCGTAGTTGAAGAGTATTTCGACCCGGTCCGGGTTTCGAGTCCAGGGCCACCACCTTAATGGGGTAGTCGTTCTAGCAACTGTGCTAACCGGGACGGCTGGAATGATCAACAACTCGAAGCGACAGCGGTGATGGTCGAATATTTAGGGAAATCCTCCAAGGTGGAGTACATCCGTAGATTTCGAATGTGCTCCATCTTGGGAAAGTCACCTAAGCATTGACCCAATACCTCTAGTTATGGGATATGCGCAGCGGCGATTCCATGGCAATAACCGCGCATTCAGAGTGACCGTACTCTTGGTTAATGAAATAGATATTTTAACAGGGAATATAATGCTTTCTGCTTTGCTATTAATTGCATTTTTTGTTAAGCCTAATCTTAATAGCTTGAAGAACCACGGGCGCAGAGAAGCGGGCTGAATCCAATTTTATTTTTCTCTCCGTCACGAGAGCGTTACAGTGGGGTTCTAGCATCTGCGTTTAGAACGTTATATTTAGAACAATGTCTGTGCTCAACAGCTTCGAATAATATGAGTTACTGGCACGAGAATAAAAAATACAATATCAGCCTATAAATAGGAGAGGTGTACACAAGCCACCTGACCGCTTTGCTACCTTCTGTGTAACGCAGCACATGCGACACGTTCCAGCGTGCGATCGCCTCGTGGGCGCATGGAAGGGCGAATCGCCGCTGACCTTGAGCAAGTACGCGGTCATCGAGGCCGAGGCGGGTGCTCCGGGGCCCGAAGGAGTGAGAGCTACAGGACGGCTTCGTTCCAAGGCGGCCTTGCGTTTGACCTATCAATCTCTCATCCGTGGCAAGCGTGGAAGAGGCCGCGCATGTTCGCTTTCGTGCGTGACGTATGCACGGCCTGGAGGGCTACAGCCACGCGTGAGCCTGTCGACAGCGCCGAGCATCTATATAGCGTGCCTTAGGCCAGGCGTGTATACGCGTTCGCGAAGATGGTGGGCACAGGAGTGACGCGGCAGCGATCACGATTTTAACCCCTCACCCCGATCACCTGTATACCTCTCTTTGGCGACAGTGCGGCGCTGATGATTTTCACGTCTCTTCGATGTGTATTCTTGTCTCGGCTGGTCGTTTCGTGGATATGCATCAAGGCCTGAATAGAGACATCGACTGTGACGACCCCTGCATGTTTGACGGTGAAGCACGCTGCGGAGACATCCGACTTCAACGGCTGCTCGTGCCGCAGAAAAATGAATATTTCCTGGTGCTCTTACATGTACTATCAGCAACAAATGAAACGCGAACTAAAATGCAACAAAGAAACATCTGCAGAGGGAACAGAAACATCTATATATTATCTCCTGCAGAGGAAACAGAAGCGACGTTGATTAACACTTCTAAAGGACAGACTTCTCGCATTCGAACTGAAATTAAGCTGCTTACATAGTAATATCCCTCCAGCTAAGGTCTTCTCATTTCGCACTTCTTGTTTCAGTTGTCTTGTACGCGTTTCATTTCTTGCTGATAATACTGTCATGTACATACTTTTCTGTATATTGGTGGGTGTACTTATTATTTTTTCCCCTGGAAGTAATATCCCTAACCTTAGTTCTTTACTGTATGTTAAATTGTTTACCTTGTTGAGTAATCCTGTGGCGTCAGCTGCATACTGAACCTACATTTTATTGGACCAGTCACTAGCCTTTGGCTATGGGTTCTTGAAGTTGTTTTGTATTTTATATCCTAAATAAATAAATAAATAAATAAATAAATATTCAAATATTAAAAAGGAAGTGCAGAGAATTAGTTAACTGAAATAATTATCATAATTTTTATTTAAGTGTAGTAAGAAACAAATCGGTTTCCTCAAGAAGAGACGCATATTCCCATAATGCTATCCAAGCGAGTCGTCGATAGCGAATCAAAACGTATATTATTGCGCCCACCCATTATAAACTGACGGGCATTATATTCTGCGGATTTTCCTTCACAAATGTTACGCATCTGATGCTACAAGAGTAAGTTGCACCATCACTAATGGCGATATGCTGTTGAAAGCAGAGGCGCGGATAACAAACAGTTCCCAGTTCTGCTACCAAACTTTATTTAGGGAGTCAGCATTCGTACGTGACCGGAACAATGGTAAAACTTTTGCAACAGCTTGAAGCAGTTCTTACTGAATGTCATTGCCCTCCGCGTCACTTGTCGCGCACAGCCACAGCGGGCGGTGAGTATAGTTTCTGTCGCCGAGCCCTAGACTAGTTGTCCCCGTCTTAACTACGACCAGGATTTTCCTTCCACACAGCCTCTCTGTCTGTCTACCGTCCCAGTGGCTGTGAATAAGAAAAAAAAAGTGAGACTCGACCGCAAACGAAACGAAAGAATAGAAAGCAGACGAGTTTTGGAACACCTGCCTTAACGAGAAGCTATAAAACCCCGCGCACTAGCGGACTGCGAGTATATAGCAGTGTCCATTAAGATAATGCGCCAGGATGCACGAAAAACGAAAATAAGGAAGGGTGGCTGGCAAGAAGAATAAAAGTAGATAAATACGAGAAACGGCAGAGAAAGAAGGGGGGGGGGGGTGGCAAGGAGTTGCTCTGGACGGACGGCCAAGTACACCTCTCGAGGTATATACGGCACTTTGCAGACACCTCCGAGCGCGTGTCCAATCAAGCGGACAAAAAAAAGAGGTGGCGAGCCTCTAAATAGACGTGTGCGGTTGAAGGCGGTCTACAACACCGCAGCTTTTCACACCACTGCTGCTGCTGCTGTTGTTGTACGGGTCCTTATTTCCCATTATTTCTTTTTTTTTTGACGCACTTTTTCTCCTTTTCCTCGTATAATCGCTCGCTTGTCTGCGGCCAGCTCGCGTGCACGTTTGCGGAAATTCTCGCGCGGTTGAAAAAGTGAAAGCTCTCGCCAGAGGTCTTTTCTTAATTCTCGGCTTCCTAGGGTTTCACATCTCCGAAAACGTGTTGTATTCTTGCGAACGATAAAAATAAAGACGCGCGACCAAAAGAAAAGTTGTTCCCTTCCTTACTCTTCGTCAGAAAGTGCGCTGTCTGAACAGGACGTCGCGAGGCACGTGGCGGCGGATAACACCACTCGTCCCCGGGCGAGCCTCCTAAAGCGTCCTTCCTGGTTCCCACGCTTTCCTGCTTCTTCTGATAAGCGTGCAGTCCACGGGCGAAGCAATCTCGAGAGAAAATCGGGGCTCACCTTGCGAAAGACTGAATCCTCAGACACCCCTCCGAGAAAGTTTGCAGCTCCAGATATGGCTGCAGACTATGGAGCCAGATTATTGCTCGCTGAATTCACACTCACCGCCATATTAATCATATGCCACATGAGCCAAAGCGAAGGAAGCAAAGGCTGCGGCAGAAGTGACTTATTTAGCGCTGCGGACTTGTAGCCAAAGGCGATTGAAAGTGCGGCATGAGCTTACAATCAGCGCTGGGGATCATAAGACAGTTGGCCTTTTTTTGTTTTAATATAGGCGTAGAGAGCAAATGAGGGTTCATTCTCTCTTCATCTCCAGCAAAGGTCTAGCTATTTCATGTTTGTAACAAGCTGCAACGCTCCATTACACCGTGGCACCCAATGTAAAAGGCCTAACACCTCACGATGAATTCTTTTTCGGGCCGGTTAACTTTCGTGCTAGGATTACCTTGCGTGAATTGGTCTGAGGCCGTATTCTGCAACGTTTGATCTCGTTCTCGTTTCATTCGGTCATGACGTCACTCGTGACGGAAGCAAAATGTGAGGGTAGAGCAAACGAGTAATCAGAGGCAAGGTTGGTACGGACTCGGTGCTGCAGCTTGCCACCCAACGGCTCCAGTGTCAAGTACATAAAGACTGGCCATGTCACAGGGGCGTCCAGTTTATTTGCCGAGGAGGAGGAGGAGGAGGAGGAGGAGGAGAGTGAGGAAAACTTTATTAAACAGAATGGGAATTGTTCGAGCTTATGGATGGTGTCCTCATTCCAGGGCTCCACAGGCATGAGCTGCCCTGCAGACCTGCTGTATGAGGGCCCGTTGGTCCCCCAGGTTATCGCTGGTCAGAAGGGCCTCCCACCGCTCAAAAGACGTGTTTTCCGTCTGCAGAGTGTTTGTTTGGTCCCACATCCCAACGAAATATGGAAGAGTGTAGGGCGGGCCTGGCACCAGGGACAGGTGTTGGTGTATAATGTTGGGTGTATGAGATGTACTCTTTGGAGGTTTGGAGATGTGTTCGTCTGTATCTGCCGCCAGGAGACGGCATCTGGGGTGTCTAATTTTCTATTAGATGGAGGGAAGTGTCTCTTTTGAAGACGCTGAAAATGGAGGCGTTCGTTATAGCTGGAAGGTAGAAGCGTAAAATGCCGGTACGGTGTGTGGCCCTGCTCGGTTGGTGATGCCTCGAGCTAGAACATGTGTCCTCTCGTTTCCCTCCAGTCCCTCGTCGCCTGAGGTCAAGGGGACTTGGTGGCGCTTGATGAGGGGTGTGGTGCCCATGAGCCGACTGACGTGCTTGGGAATTCGGTCTCTCAGGAAGTTTCGACACGCGTGTTGTGAATCTGTTATCACATGAGCGCTCTGGGCTTGGGATGTAATGCCTAATGTCAATGGCCACGACGGTGGTCTCCGCGGACGCCGGTGTTTCGGCTCTTACAGAAGCAGTGAATAGAGTGGAGGATCGGTGATCCACTGCCGCCACTGCGTACTTGTCATGGTCCGGGTAAGCTGCGGCGTCAACATAAACCACGTTCGGGGAATTGGCTAGGCGTCGGCTTAGGTAGAATACTCGCGCTCTTCGCCTGTCTGTGTGAACCTCTTTAAGCTTCTATTTCGGTATCGGAATCACGCTGATATATTTCCAGTGTTGTTTTTCTAGAGAGGAATGAGCATCCACTGGGCGGATGTCTGAAACTGTGCCTGCTCGGCGCAGGAGAGCTCGTGCAGCTTGAGCGGTTGAAGTCTTAGTGCTTGACATGCACAGATGGCTTCTGTTAGTTCCGTAGAGGTGTTGAAGATTCCTAGTGCTGTCAGACGCTCCGTCGAGGTGTTTTTAGGAAGGTTAAGGGCCGTCTTGTATGCCCCCCTTATGATGGTGTCAACTTGCGGCTCCTCTCCCTTTGTTAGCGTGTGAGAGGATAGTCTGAGAATGCATTATCCCGATGAAAACTCGCCAGGCATGTCAGACACGCCGTGCTCCATCATTTTTGGGCCAGGACGGCATGGGCGTACATCTGCCACGACAAGTATGAAGTCATCCGTGGAGGCGTACGTCACCGGAAAGCAGCAATAAATGGCAGAAGACAAAATGAAAAAAAAAATGAAGCGAAAATGATATAAAACTTTACAGAGTACGGCCCCCCGGTTTGATCGGTCAAATTCTTTATCTATTTCATGCGAGGTATGATTCGCACTTAAAGTTAGCGTTGAAAATTTCGATTATGCGCAGGTATAGAACGAGTTACATATCTCGCCAAAGGCAGGCATGTTGTGTCGTACTGCAGAGAACTTTTTAATACACCTCTCTGTCAGCTTTTTATCATTATATTTCCTTTTTGCGAAAAACCGACACTACGGTAACCCTTATGGCGGCGTTCCTAACGCTGGTGCTATTTGCATGGCTGTTGCCAAGGGATGAGCGTCGAGCCGAGCGCGACCGTGGTCCTTTCGATCGACTCCGCGAACGAAGCGCTCCCTGGAGGGACGACGCCGGTGAACCGTGGACGACGGTTTCAATGAACGGCACCGCCCCTGAAGCACTGAAGGACCACGGTAGAAGGGTGGTGTCACGTCTCGGCCGTATAGCCCGTCGGCTGTAGCCGCCGACATGGTAGACAGCCGCGGGCAGTGAACTGGACGACATGGAGGGCTCGCTACGGATCTGTCGCACAGAAAGAAGTTGCTAGGGAACTTGAATGCTGGCAGGTGACTGTCGCTGTGAGGAAGTTAGCGACGGATTGTTGCACGACAATGGCATGAAATAATTTTCTCACTTTTCATCCGTGTGAACGCATTACTAGTTAAATAGTAAACTGGCCACAAGAACCTGTTCCACATTTGCAGCGATGTTTACATTGCAAGTATGAAGCAAAAAAAAGCGGGTATTCAGTGTCCAATGAAGCGGAATTTACCAAAACAGAAATTGTTACCGAGACCTCCTGCTGCATTTCGTAAGGTTTTTTTTTGATGTCGTTACCCAGAAAATTTACAGATGCCAAGGTCATTTTCATTGTCGTGGCTGCACAATGCATCTTGCCGCTCCACTATTGACTACGCACGTGCAAGACTGGAAGAGAGCTCAGCTGACAAGTCGTAAAACTGTTATTTCCAAACGACACAACAGGCGAACCTTCACCGGTTTGTTCACCCCCGATACCTACAGCGGGTCACCTTTCGTAGGTCCACGTGTAAAGACCTCAGTTCGTCCGTACACAAGGGCCTGTCTCACTCTGACTTTCACACAGAGATCGTGCCGGATAACTTTCCTGCGATGTACGATCAAACACGTACGCGCAGCTAGCAGTGATTCGATTTCGTTCGGCCATCGGAGCCAGCGACCCAGTGAACCCAATCAAGGCCACGCGCAGACGCCCGGGCATCGCAGTGCACCAGCGTGCAGTCGGGGGCCAAGCAAGAGGAAGCTGGACGGTCTCGAACCACCTGGCAAGGTCACACACCAGTGCGTACACCCAGAGGAACCCATTGTGCGCGCACTCCTCTCAACCACCCTTCTCCTCTGCATCAATTGTATACAGGGTTCGCACACGTGCGGACAGTATCGGGCGCTAAAGAAACTTCTGCCGTGGGCCACAGAGTAGGCAGAGCATGCAGAGACTCGTGAGTGTGCAGCAGTAGTTCACACAGGGGGCGACGCGTTCTGAAATTCAATCTGCGTATGGTAATCAGGCCACAAGGACCGTGGTGTCTCAGGCGGGGGAGCTGAAGTATAAAACAGGAAACAAAACAACGGAATTGGAGAGCCACGAAGAAAGCATAAAGGTATCGATACCCTCATGACTTATAACCGGCGCGTGATCGAAACACGCGTGCTCTCGTTACAGCGTGTTTTTAATTGGGAACAACGATACCGCCGGCTGGGACGTCTCGGTCTACTAAGGTCGATCGGTACAAGCGCCGCATCGAAAGGAGGAGACGGGGATTGATTGAAAGTGAATCCCTGCACTGGGCCCTGCTCAAATGACAAATTCGCGAGATGCCCCCGAGTTCTCCGTGTCAGAATTAGCGCTGGCGCTCACGCTCGTCCTGACCCCGAGGCTCACGAAGGGTACGAGGTCGACCTCTTGTTGTCGTCGTGCTCGGCGCGCGCACCGGGATACCGAGCCAACGTGTTCCCCGCGCTCGGTCTCCCGAGCTAAAGGACGAAGCTGAGCAGGGGTTTGGGGGAAGGGGGGAGGGGGGTATAAGACGTATGGATACACGAGGTGAGGGGGACAGCGGCTCGGGGCCTCTGCTCGGAAGAACAAGAGCCACTCGCGAGCTTATATAGATAGCCACGCGGGGCAAGCAAGAGGGATGGAGCTGCCTACGGATAATGCACCGCGACGAGTCTCGAACTCTTAACCCACGGCGGTCGGTGTCGTCGCCTACACGTGCGAAACCTCCAGCGCCGTCGTCGAGGAAGCCGAGGTTCGAACGAGATGTCTTTCCAGAGCGGCCATCGCCTATCTCAGCTCGGCGACTTTCAACAAGGTCAGTGGGGTGCACTGCCCAATTAGAGGTCGACGCGGAAGTCTCGCGGAGAAGAAACGTTGCAAGAAGAGCGAGGCGACCGAGTGAGGGTGGAGAGAGAGGGTGGAGAGGTCGTGCCCTCCCGCTAGCCCGGCCGGCTCCGATAAGATGTCAAGTTCGCCTCCAGAGGTCGCTCTGCAAGCTCTGCAATGCGGCCGTTCATTAGGGCGGTTCCGTACGACCATGCGTACCGTACGCTCCTTCCGCGCCGGAGGACAGCCCGGTGCATTGTCCTCGCCGTGGCAAGAAGTGGGAGAAGAGCGTCGGCGTCACGCCTCTTGTCGAGCAGGCGTTGTCGTCGCGCGATATCGCGAGAACCGATGCGGCCCCTATCCGGGGCTCTACTGCTGTTACCACTGCTGTCCGCTGACACGCTTCCTCCTCTGGCTGTCTTGATTGCAGGGCCGTATATCGCACGTCGAAGCGATGACACGGACTCGCCGTGATTGCTGCTCTCGCGGCCTGGTACACGTATGCGGGTTGGGATTACGATAAGTGCTACCGAGTAGCGGTGTGTGCGTGTGTCGTTGTAGCAGGAGAGACGTCCGGCTCCTCCACCCGGCAGAAGATGGGTCAGCAGGACCGGGTCATTGCGGTGCAGATACGGTTCCAGCAACTCCTTAATCACAGGACTTGTCGCGCTCCCTAGGTTTTGTAGATGAACACTGATTTGCGCTGGTTGACTGACCACACTGAAATCCGCGGTTTTCATTTTGACCCATCGCGAAAACGAGCAAAAAGAGAAGAGACACAAAAAGAAAAGAAGCGGGCAACAGAAACCCGAGCTTGAGTTTAGGTGCTCTCGTCACATGCTACCACAGTCTACATTTGAGTTGCCAATGTGTTGGTACTTTATTCTTTACTATGCTGTTATATTAGTAAGAACTGCTGGATTAATAAAATTAGTATATAGAGCAACTTACGACCCAAGTTATTGCGCTATGAGCCAGCATGTAGTCTGGTAACGTGAAAAGAATCCGGGCATGTATAAAAACAAGGTGATCTGTGCTCGCTCGTACAGGTAGCTTCAATATGATAGAGCCCAGTCTGTTTGCAAGCAAGAACGAATTCTGCTCGAATTCTGTTCGAACGAATTCGTGGGCATTATTCGTCCAGGCCAGGACTATATAAAACGAAGAAAAAAAAGTGTGTTTGTCGCTCATGCCGGCTGAATGTGCATAGTGCTTTCCTTTTAATACTGGAGGAACATGCACATGGCTGTGCATATGTAAAGAGTGGATTGCATACATGCTGGAATTTTTTAAACGGCTGCCTGTATGATGCGTGGTTTCCTAAGGCTTCGTTTAGGTGCGCTGCAGTAGCTGTGTGCGGGGTATGCCGAAGGCCATTCATTGAAAAGCGGAGGTTTTTGCTAATCTGTGTGTATATAAATTAAACAATTTAAAGAAAAGGCAAAAAACACCAATTACGCAGCAGAAAGAGGAGAACAAAAAAGGCAGGGAGGTTAACCGGGTAATGAAACCGGTTCGCTACCGTGCACTGGGGAAAGGCGAGGAGGGGATATAAAGATGAAGGACAAAATGAATGAACAGGAAAATGAAGTTCTGTAAGCATGAGGTAAAATGACAGCCTATCGTGCAGGCCCGACGTTCTGAAGAAGCGGAGAAGTGTCTGGGCGGCATTTACCGCCGAGAAACTGGTCGACAATGGTGATGTCACCGATATAGACTACGAACAATAACGGAGCGGAAACAGGCGCTTTTGGAACGCCACAACAGACATCTGTCGCTTTCTGTCGTCGGAGCCTACGACGCATCCAAGAATGAAACCAATTTTTCTCTCCTGCGGCACAGAGGTCTGCGCACAGCTTCTCACTAACTCTTTTGATAAGCGTTTTAAACTCCGACATAACAGGTTAATCATGGACGACACCACTTACATTTATGATCATTCTACGCAAAAAGTCATTCGCCGCCCTTCCTTGCTTAAACCACAGGCCGAACAGAAGTCATGCGAATGTCCTTTATCTATTTTGTACACAAACATTAGAAGCATCCTGCCGAAGCTTGAATCGGTTTCCAACCTTCTTTCCACCACAGATATCACCATTTTAATCGTATCAGAAACTTGGCTGAATCCCTCTGTTGGAAACTTCGAACTGCAGGCTGCCTTGACTAACCTCGACACCTTTCGTCGTGATCGAGATAGAAAACGAGGTGGAGGCGTGTTAATAGCATCTAACCACGATCTGCACTGCACCAAAATCGATGTACACTCCCCTCTGGAAATACTGTCCCTTCGCACTAATGTTTCACACCCACCTTTAATAATAGGTGCTTGTTACCGTCCTCCCGACGCTGACGCCAGCTTTGTCGAGCATTTTCATGAAGTGCGCTGCATACTGTCACATTCCTTCCCTAACACTCCAGTGCTCTTGTTCCGCGACTTTAATTTTTCAGCGATAGCCTGGTCTGACATAGCACTCACAATCTCCAAATATTCAGTCGAGAGCGAATTTGTCAATACTGGTCTTACCCTCGGTTTCTCTCAACTGATTTCCTCCCCTACAAGACGCAACAGTCAATCTTCCAGCTTGCTTGATCATTTGCTCGCCACACACCCTGACAACTTTTCTGGGCTGTCATCCTTACCAGCGCTAAGCGATCATTCCGTTATTCACACAACATATCAGTCACAATTAACGTACCCGAAAAAAGTAAGAAAATCACCCTTTACGACAGAGGGGATTATGTCGCGTTCAGCGACGAATTAACACAGTTTTGTACCACCTTCTTTGACAAGTTTCGCAGTCGTACAGTGGAAGCTAACTGGTTAATGTTCAAATCAAAATTGCAGCATCTCATCAAATCACACATTCCCACCATTACCGTAACAGAGCGACCGTCTTCACATTGGTTTAACGACTCACTAAAGCGCTTCAACAATAAAAGCAACGGGCTCTATTGCAGCGCAAAACAGTAATACAAACCATGCGAATGGGAAAAATACCATCTCATTGACAAAGAGTTTCAATCCCTAGCTGCTAAAACTGAACGGTCGTTTTTTTTTTTTTCATCTACACTACCTAACATGTTGCGTAATAACCCACGTCAATTTTCGAAGGTTTCGACCCATGTCCAAAAACATCTATATCTATATGCGAACAAAATAGCCTTGCTTTTCCCGATTCTGATGTCCCATTGACACTAAGTTCAACTTTTTGTTCCGTTTTCACCAAGGAACCTTCATCATTTTCACAAATTTCGATATCCTGTTATGCCTGAAATAGCCTTCGATTCCCGCGGCATTTGCAAGCTAATTGAAAGTCTGAAGTCTTCATCATCTACCGGAATAGATCACATAAACTCAGAAGTGCTTACAAATACAAAAGAAACGACCAGTGTTATTTTGTCAAACTTTTTTCAACAGTCACTTTCATCTGCACCGGTGCCGCTGGATTGGAAAATGGGTAAGATCATTCCAGTCCCTAAAAAAGGTTCTTCGTCGACTGCCTTGAGTTCCGACCCATTTCCATTACTAGCATTACTTCTAAAATAATGGAGCATGCCATCTTTTCCCACATTATGAATTCCCTTATTTCCAGTAAGTTCTTTCAACCCAGCCAACACGGTTTTCTTAAAAATCTATCTTGTGACACTCAACTTGCTCTTTTCATTAAACATATAAGCTCTCAATTAGACCTGAACATACCGGTAGACTCCGTGTTCTTAGATTTGGAAAAGGATTTGACAAGGGTTTTTTTTTTTGACACACATTTGACACCCAACAGACTATTCTTGAAACTTTCACGCCTAAATCTTCATCAATTAGTTTATGCTTGGTTATGTAACTTCCTAACTGGCCGTCATCAGTTTGTTTTCGCAAATAACCACTCTTCTCTCATTTCCCCAGTGACCTCCGGTGTGTCACAAGGTTCCGTTCCTGGTCCCTTCCTTTTCTTAATATATATTAACGACCTTCCTGATGGCATTTCTTCTAACATACGGCTCTTTGCTGACGATTGTGTTATTTACAGGCCCATTAGAAATAACTCGGACGTCCACGCTTTACAACGGGACTTAAACACTGTAGAGAAGTGGTGTGAAACTTGGTTTAATGTCAATTAACATCAAAAAAAAAACTTCAATCATGCCTTTCCACCGTCGCCCTCCTATGCAACCCCTAATTATATTCTTGGTAACTCAGTAATATCACCTGCGTCGTCGTACAAATACCTTAGAGTCATTTTTACACACAACCTTTCGTGGCCCTCTCACATTACAAGAATTACTAACGATGGTAACCGCACCTTTGGCTTTCTACGCAGAAACCTGAAATTCGCCTCCCCTTCTGCAATGATGCTTGCTTATAAATCTCTTGTTATACCCAAACTGAAATATGCGTGCGCAGTTTGGGACCCTCATCAGATTAACCTTTTTAACAACCTCGAATCAGTCCAGAACCACGCTGCTCGTTTTATTTACAATGACTATTCATATTGCACCAGTGTCACATCGCTAAATCTTAATGCAGATCTTTCGAACCTTGAAACCAGGCGCGAACTTATCAGGCTCAGTGTCTGCCATAAATTTTATCATTTTCCACTTGATTGCACCACCACATTTCACCTGCACGTCGCCACTCTTCCCGCACAAACCACTCAACATCTGTATACCGTGCGCATGCGCACACATCGTCGCATCTTCATTCTTTCTTCGTACAAACAGCGAATGACTGGAATGATCTGCCCGAAGAAGCCGCGCGCCATTCCAATGCTGCCAATTTCAGGACTGCCATCGAACACGTCATCATTCACTGAAAATGAACACCCCTCATGTAAATCTCCTACCAAGGGGCATTTGAGGAATAATTGTTTGGATTATGGGGGTGTAACGTCCCAAAGCGACTCAGGCTATGAGAGACGCCGTAGTGAAGGGCTACGGGAATTTCGACCACCTGGGGTTCTTTAACGTGCACTGACATCGCACAGTACACGGGCCTCTAGAATTTCGCCTGCATCGAAATTCGACCGCCGCAGCCGGGATCGAACCCGCGTCTTTCGTGTCAGCAGCCGAGCTCCGTAACCACTCATCCACCGTGGCGGCTTTGAGGAATAATAAATAAATAAATAAATAAATAAATAAATAAATAAATAAATAAATAAATATTCGGTTCATCAACACAGCTCAAGACACGAGTACATACAGCGATGTTATGGCGTCGACCACAGCTCTAGACCGCGAGAGTGAAACGTTCCGGCATTAGCGCGGTACGTCTCACGTCCAGATAAGGGTGTATCGAATCGAGAATATATACAGGCCGCGTTGACACCGCCTTGACCGCTCAATCAAGACGGCATAGACACACATACGCCGACAGGCGCAGCGAAGGCGAAGCCTCGCGGTTTCGGATATCTCCGCCCTCTTCGCACAACAGCCCACCGTGACGGGGAATATCTAGGGCAACGATTTTTTCGCCCCACCGCGCGCGTCGTCTCGCTTCGCGTTAGCGCGTACGGCGAGTTATCTGTACCGTTAACCGCGAAAGTGTACACCGCGCCGTCAACGCGGGACCAAAAATAAGCACGATAAGACGGCGCGACGCACGCGACGATGCACCGTGACGCGCTTTGTATATACGGCAGCACATACAGAGCGTTCGCGTCTGGATGCGTCACGGTTGCCAACGGCAGTCTTTGCTCCCAGTAAAGAAGCCCGGCTACTGGCAAACGCGTACGCACCATTCGCATACAGCCCCGGTCCGCAAACGCCTGCAGTGACCTTGATCAGCAGAATCTAACGTCTGCGGCGGGAACGATCTCCTCCACGTGGCACGTGCTGTATTGTGCGCTCAGTAGAGGCTTTCGGCAGGTAGCTCCACTCCACACACCCCTTTCTTTCTTATGACCACTCATTTCTCTCTCTCTCAAAAGGGGTATAAAAGAGGGAAACCGTTACGCCAGACGCGCGGCGGGCCGGAGTTTGTGCAGCTCTTTCGACGCTGGTGGAACGACGCCTCGCAAGGCCACACTTTTCATCTCTTGCGGTGCCCTCCCCTTGGCATCTATATACCTCGTATGACGTCATTCCCCCAAGCGTTATGTAGCACACGCATTCGAAGCTGAAGAACTTTCTGATGGAGCATGAAGGACGCTCCTGTATGATCTGCGGGACGCTTTCAAGTCCATCAGGCTGCATCGCTGAAGAAGTACATGTAC
The DNA here is from genome assembly GCF_052857255.1 of Amblyomma americanum. NCBI lineage: Eukaryota > Metazoa > Arthropoda > Arachnida > Ixodida > Ixodidae > Amblyomma > Amblyomma americanum. Next base: position 116,286,134 of record NC_135499.1, read on the forward strand.
AAATAGACACAAGCAGGAGCACTAAAAAGAGTACGAATGGTTTCTCTCCGTTATGTCACCGTTTCGGTCATCTCTACCGTGCCTCGTGCATAGCGCGCTTTCGATGCCGCGTGGCCCGTGAACTTACTAATGATCTCCTGCCGGCACATCCGCGGAGCTATACAGCAGCCAGGTGGGCGACATCGCATGAGACCCACCGCGGTCGTTTTGAGGCGCCCACTCCTTAAAGCACGTGGTGTGCGCAGTCTGGAAGGGGATGACAAAGCCTGCCCGCCCTCTACCTTTCGCTTCATAGCGCCTTTTCCCGCCCCCAGCCGTCTTGGGCATCCACCGCACCCTACACCGTATGCAGTCACCATCATTTACTTCGCGGCCTGAGATTCACTGAAGCGTTGTGGGTCCCGTCCACGTTGAGGGCTGACAGGGGTGGCTGGTCGCATAATGGTCTGCATGGCAGCGAAGGCGATTATCCGGCTAAACGCTGCTGCCGCGATCGCTTCGTAGGTTTTCACCTCCTTTTGTTTACTCAGTGAAAAATACTATGGGTTGCTGAAGTACGAGCAGAGGCAACACCTTGAGACAGATTACCTGGTAGGGGTGCTTCTAACCGGTTTTCGCTAATGCTGCATTTTGCCACTAGCTAGGGGTGACGCAAGAATCTGCCTGTGGCTCCAATGTCACTGCCTATGATGTGGAAACATTTTGATGTGAGTATATACTGTCGACAGGGGAGGGAAGCCGCTAGGCACGGAAGCAGAGACTGAACAAAGAGCCAACATAATTCAATATATTTCATCACAGGACAAAAGCAGAAGCAGAAGCATTGGCGTTTCGTGAACAGAACAAAGCAATGATGTTTTACCTTCTTTTGTTCTCTGTGGTTCCAAACCAGCGTTTAGAGCACATCGGTATATATGCCTTCGGTAGTGTGTGTGTGTGTGTGTGGGGGGGGGGGGGGGGGTAAGTTAAACTAAGGACACGATCCTCGCGACGTGAACGCATTAAAATACATGCCATTTTTACACGATATTATACGCTGCGTGTGGACTGCGGAAGAGTCCGAAATTTATTACATTCAGCCGCAATGCGAGTCGCTGGGCATCTCCCGACACTCTGAGCACTTACGCTGGAACCGAGTGTTTTGTCTGAGTGCAGCGTTTGTGGAGTTGCGGAAAATAAAACACCAGAGCTTTCGAAAAGTGTCAGTGCTGAAAAGTGCCAGTGCCAGTGCTAGATGTTCACAAACGACGAACGCTGAATGGCTCGCAAGCATACGTCAAGCTTTTCATGCGCAGGCTTACAGCGCTAACGAACGATGGAAGATGTAGGAATAAATGACACTTGACTAATCATTCTAAGAATTCGAATGAGATGAACCAGTATCAGCGAAAGTTTAAGTACTCACGCAAGCGCATGGCGCTCGCGAGCGATTGCGACCATGTAGCACAGACTAAACCCACGTTTCTTCTGTGAGCGCGCAAAATGGAGGCTGAGCTTCATGGTCTGATCGTTTTTTCTCCAGGGCAAACAGAGCATTATTTCTGTTCACCGCCGCGACGTCACGACAGCCGAACGTGTTGCGCACTTCGCGCAGCACACTCGGGTAATGCTCTTGACCGCGGCCATGCCGAATTATGCGCGCCGAACTCTCGGGAACTGAGCAGATCGTCACGCCCGGCTTGCTTCGAAGGTCCATTGGATTCCGGCGCCGGTATGGCGAAAGGCCAAAAAGAAGCCGCGCTGCGCGGATAAGGAAGTGGTATAGGACAAACGCAAAACGCGTGTCGTTAGGGGGAACGCGCGGTGGGGCATTTATCGCAATCGGATCGCTGCTTGACGAAGCGTGTCGCGCCGAAAATTCGCTCTCCGAACACTGCTTCCGCACACGTTGTTCGCCGGCAGACCTCTTCCGCTTTCACGGGGCTCGACAGCTTCGTTCTCTTTTCGTGTCTCGTTTCTTCGGCACCGTATAGAGTTGTACGCGAATGCTCTCTCTCTCTCTCTCCATACACCGCTCCCTCTCTCCCCTTGGGGCTGTTCCTGGATGCCGGACAATTTTCTCACCCACTTTGGCGCGCCGCTGTGGACACTTGACGCGCTCGCTAACGTTAGCGTCCGTAAACGGCGGCCGCAGTAGCACAGAGTATGTGTGCGGCAACTCACGCGGTGAGAATTGGGTTAACAGCCTGCGGCTGCTGGTTCGAGACGCCCGATTTGGACGGATACAGCGACAGGCTCTAGTGTGCGCACAATGACGGCATCGGAAAACGTAGTTGGACATAACAAGCACCCCCCCCCCCCCCCCCCCCCCCCGGCCGCCGGAAGCGGAGTGGGACGGAAGCAAATTTCTCCGCCAGCGTGCGCGCTGCGCGGCCGTAAGTGAGAACGAAATTTCACGCGCGGAAACCCGGTGCTAGGCAAATTCAGGACACGAGTTGACTGATGCTGTTTCAGCGACAGCGCGGAGCGGACACGATTGCATGTCACTGACCGGATGACCGACATAGCCACGCTAGGCTTAACTGCGATAAACCGCCACAGTATTTGGCCAGAAGCTGTGATTATCGCATCGCCTCCTAGGTTTTTGTGTGTTAACTCCAACTGTCGGTTATATTGTGGCATAAACAACAATGCAGCATGTCATAGGCAGGTGAGTGGCGCGAACCCAAAAATCTGCGAACTGGGTAAAGTTTGTGCTGTCCGGAATGTGTAAGCCCGCATTTCTGGGTAGCTCTCAATGTGTATGGCCTGTTGCCAGTTCTGGCACCACTGTTCGCGCTTCTTAAAGAATACGTATACACTACAGATAGGAAGGCGCAAGCCTGTCTTGAAATTCTCATTTCCTTGTGCAAAGGGGCTTGCGTTTTTAAACTCATTGAGCGAATTGAGCGAGGCCATTGCTCATTTCTTATATTATTTGCTGAACACTTTAAGCTGTTATGAAATAAAGGAGAGGAGAGAAGTAGGCGTATTGTTAAAGAAAGCACACGATATCATGTTAACAAAATAAAAGGAGGTTTTACGTAACCGCTGGATGTATTGAATATGCACGAAATATAGACAGGGATAGTGTAGTGAACCGAACTTGATGTATGCGGTTAGTTCCTAGCAAACACCCATAATTATTGCATATTCAAATCAATAGGGCTTGTAGTATCGGCCTCCATGTTATCGTTCACATATATTGTACAGACGTGCAGAGGGGGTCATGGTATGACTGTGAGGAGGAGAAACTTTTACAGGTTTCGCCTTGGATCTCTCGACGATGGTAAAGTTATCGATATCCTGGAGAATGTTTCTCACGCACATATTGCTACAAAAAACAAAAAACAAAAACAAGAACAGAATAATATTTTATACAGTATCAAAAAAAAAACAGCATATCGACACAAATGCCTTGAACTTTAGTATAACGTGAACTCTGAGGAAAGCCTTCACGGCTCCACCCCAGCAAAATCAAGCTCCACCCGACCTCCCGATTTACGAGGCAACATTTCCTACATACCACCTGCTCGAGAGGGGCAGCAGCTGCTCGATCGGGCAATGCCAGCTGTTCACACGGGAATTCCCGAAGTTTAACAGGCGAACCCCACGCGGCAGCTAGGGCAGGTCCCATACAGGCGTCGTGCGACCCGCGCCTTGGACTCGGCGTCGCCCAGAGCGCGTTTCGAGGCCTCACGTCGGCCCCCCGAAATCTCCTCCAGGGCCTCGGGGGGACCGGACGTCTTTTGGGGGAGCCAGACAAAGGAGCCTGTAGCCAGCGCGACAAGGCGGGTCGTCTTTGTGAACCTCCTTGCACGCACACACGCACACACACCCGAGTTCACCTGAGGCGCCTCTCCGCCGCTCCAACCCCTCCGCCAGCGAGGATTACCGTGATCAACTGTTCATAACCCGCGCAGAGTGGACGCTTGATCGCTCTCCCCTTGTAGATCAGCGTTCGTCGTAACGGGTATCTTGCTGGCGCCTCTCGTTCAGCGCAGTTGCGAAGTAAGTATGTATATTTCTCAAGTGATACTTCGAAGCAAGGCACTGGGAACGAGTATAGGTAATAGACGCTTTGTCATGGCGCTATCACATACTAAAGTATTTCAGTCTCTTTTACTTTCACTGCCTTCGCCTGGTTCCAAATGTGTAATAAACTGGAGCAAGTAGACATTCTGATTAACGAAAGTGTTTTTTTTTTTCTTGGTGCAATTTTTCGCATTTTACTGATACGGACATTTGCCGCGTGGACTTAATGGTGATAGCTGTAGGTGCTGGTGACATTCTTGCTCCATTATGTGAGCATATACCCGCCGTCTTTTATGCCTGAGATACAGCGAATAGCATAATTTCGTGACCTGACCGGAGTCAGGAGCTTCACCATACACGCCATCATTACGACCTCAGTATGCAAGCATCTGATCTCTGCTGATTGTCCTGCGTCAGAGCTTGATGAATGCTGCCAGTCGGTTTCTTAATACAGGAGTACGTCCACTTAGCGCAGTCCTCGTTAATCAAAGGTAGCGATAAAACTGTGACAGGCAAAAAAAGAAAGCACATGGAGGAGGGTTTACAGCTATTACGAAGGAGTAGGAGTACTACAAGAGAGGTATGGGAACTATTCGAGGAATCTTACGACATGAAATTGTACAGGCTTTAAGCGCAATTGGTACGATGTAATACCCACATGGTGCGTCTCCTGCCGACGACGCATGCAGAACGGGAAGATTTTTGAAACATGGCTTTTACCTGTGACAACGCTGTGGCGAAGGCGTTCCAAGTTGGTGAGTCTCACACCTCCTCAAAAATGCGTCTTCTGACGCGATAGTATCTGTAAAAGGCTTCCGCGCCGGTCAACCACTGAGAAACGGTGACGAGTGTCTTGTCTTAGCACTGCTTTCACTGAAAGACACGAGCGCTGTAGAAGCCAGCAGTGTACCGAGACAGGCGTACTTCCGGCGATAGGGCAGACACGACTACTGTCACACAAGTGCGCCAATTCCACGAAGAGTTAATGAGGCACGGCAGTTGTACGAGCACAAACGACGTCGAACCGATAGGACTACTGCGGCGACTCCTTCATAAAAACAGAGAACATTTACTGCCATGTTCTTGTTTTGTTTGTTACGGACAAGTGATAGAAGCTGGACTTATTGATTCGAACTCATCTTCATAATCACCGATTCGTAGTCAACGAGGCAACAGAAAAGCGACGACAACGCATGCTTTGGATACATAATAGTTCGATCTGTGAGAAGTCGCATGCGTCGTCTACCATGCTTCAGCGCAGCACCACTCTTACAAAGAGCTTCTTATCTTTTTTTTGTGAGCCCTTCAAAAAAGGCCCTGCCAATGCACAAGCTTCGCAGCGGGTACTTTTGTTTCGCCACCGACGGGCACGCAGTGCGTGAGATAACGCGGTAGTCCGGATGTCTTCCGTTCCCACCGACGCGTCTCCTCCTGGGAGAGGCCCCGCCGACGGGGCTCCGAACCCAACAAACCGAATCGGCGGCACAGGACAACGCACGCCGCGTACAAGGGCCGGGAGACGTGTGCACAGAAGAGGGGGAAGACGGCGGCCGAATAGCACCTGCCCGGTTTCCGAAGCGGGACCGCAGTGGGTTACCACTCTTCGTTTCTTCTCTTTCGCGCTCCCTCTACTGTCACGCTTCCTTCACCTGGACTGTGAGTGTGCGTACTTGCGTTCGTGACCGCCTGCTGTTCCACCCTTGCATTTCTGCCTTCTTTCACTAACCTGCACTTCACTCTCTACTCTCCATGCCACTAGCAATTAGATTCATTTTGCTGTTGCGGTTGTGTTGCCGGCGTGTTTCCCTACAACGAACAGCTTCCATTTGTTTGTTTATTGTTTCCCCGCTATCACGACCCCTGAGCCGGAGTTCGCAGCTGTGTCCTATCTCTCCCTCGAACTTGCCTGCCAAAACCCTGTCGCTTTCCTGTCCCTTACTGCGTGAGATTCATGCTTGCTTAACTTCCCCGCACAATTTAGAAAATTTCGTCTCCACTAGTGTTGTTTTTTTCATCAGTTGAGGCATAAAACAGGCGCGGTATTCCAGCGAGAACGAAAGCTTTTACGCTTGTTCCTTTCTCTAAAGAATGGGATGCAAGTAAAATGAGCCCCCAGATTCATGCTCCCCGACGCCTGCCTTTTTCGACGGCAGCAAGCGACAACATGTGTGGCGGAGTGATGTTGTAAAGGCGGGGCTGGAGCACTGAATACCGCGAAAATGAAAATAAGATAACCATTGTTTGTTTTCTATTCCGGAGTGCTTAAAATCAATAGAACATGAATCATGCTATGCACAAAAAAAGTAGGCATGAAAAAGCCCAATGGATATTTATGGAATGAACGTTGCCTCCAGTAAGCATGTCCAGAAAGAACCTCAAGCCAATTGCGAAGAGCGCTGCGTGGCAGGACTGCAAATCTAACCGGTGACGTCAAAATTCCCGTCGCCCGGTGGTTGCCTTGTGTTATTTGTCGTTTCACTATTTTACCAGTGGCGCCCTCCTCAAGCATGCGCTGCGCGCACGGCACGCGGCTTTCCCGGCACGATGACTATCTACGGACCACTGCCGCCGTCCGCCAGATGTCGCGCATTCGTTGCCCCAAGTGGCTTTAGGCCGAGCCGCGGTGAGCGGCCAAGCGGCAGGCAATTCACGCCGACTACGCCTCCTCTACACCAGCGGCAGTGGACTGCGCTTGCTGTTCCGAGCCTTTGCCGCTTTCTCCGCACTGCGCTCGTTGTACGGTCGGCGAACGCTGGAGTCGGTCTTTGCAGGTGAAAACACTTAATTGGGCGCGGAGCGGTTAACCGTTGCCTTCAGAGTTTAAGCCAATCCGGTGTGGAGCCGCTTGTTATTGCTGAATTCGCTGCTTTACCTAACTTGCTTTTTTTTTTCTCCGGACCCAGAGGGAGAAGGTGGTTAACGGTGTTTTTGAGCGCCCGATGTTATCCCTCTTATATATAAGCACCGCACCTGCTTGAATTATTTCTGCGCCAGCACTGAACTCGCTTCGCGGGTTTATAACTATTAACCATCAACTCTGATTCCCTGCGCGTGAACGACATCAGGCGGTAGAGCAACACCGTAGCACTCCGTCCTCTCATCAAGCGGGGTCATTGACTGAGCGGACATCCGGTGTGGCGGCGGCGCAGGGTCGGAGGCGGAGTCTACCTCGGGGCCAATTCGCGGCCAAGACCTCTTTAGATGAGCAGTGGTACTATGCTCCAATACCGGAATTTATACCGGAGCTAGAACTGTCGGCGATGAATTATAAACAATTGGACGCAAACGTGCGAACCTGCGTGTATATAACTCGCGACCTTCCATGTGTCCGTCGCCCGGTTTTAAGTTCGTCCACTCTCAGATAGTGAGCAAACAACGAGCACAGTTCAGCGCGGTGGACGGACCCCCGATTGTCAGTTGTTTTTTTTTTTACTTCCGATCAGTCTTTAACGCCTTCAATCTTGTTTCACTGACGTGTGTACAGGTAGCTCCAAAAATGAAAAAGAACATCCAATTTGCGCTCACGAGAATTTCGCCCTTTCCCCTGCCTTGCTGTTGAGAAAGACTCAAAGCCATTATCCGCCCAGAGGATAACTATTTAGAACTAAGAAGAAAGTGGGCCTTTCACTCTTAAGCAGTAATCGCTGGTTGGATGCGGATAATTTGTTGCTTATTGCGCTGGAGCTCGGAGCCTAACAATCCGTGAACATGTCGCAACCGAATTCCCGAACAGGCGCGCCCATAAGCCACCGCCTATGTCCTCCGGCTGAGCACGTGGAAGCGACCACGCGCTCACCGAGCAGCGAGGTTGATGACACAAGAGCCTACCCGCGAGCATTCTCTGCTCCGAACGCTATGCACCCACCCATATCGTGAACGGCGGCATAACCGTGCCCCGGAGCTGCGTAGCGCCTTTACGAATTGGTATTACTCGCACTGGCATCCTTATAAAAGCACACTCTCCTCGTTAGTTTAAGACGCGCCGGTGGCACACGGTTTCCAATACGCGTTTTTGCGCGTATTGGAAACGCGGAGAGCCTGCACCCGAGACGGCTTGATGGAGGCGCGGGCGGGCATGACCGTGCGCTCACCTTTCGAAACGTTGGCGTCGGTCGCTTCTTCTTATAGTGAGCACCGCCGCCGGGTGCGTCGTTTGGGCGCACCTAAGCGCGTAATTGCCTCCCCCCTCTCTTCCCTTCCCGAGGCTACCCCCCCCCCCCCCCCCCCCTGCTCCGTCGCAAAACCGTGTTTTCTCCGTAGGGCGCTTCCTGGTGGTAATACATACTCAGCGTTTTGCTCCGAGCCATTCAGTTAGCCGCCGGGCCAGGCCGCGTACCTAAATGTTGCGCCCCCTGTGGAATGCCGATTACGCTCCGAAGCCGCCGCCGATGCGCATGCTACCGCGCCTCGAGCAATATGTTTCTGCCGACGGGTCCTTACCGTCTTCTCATTTTGGTGGACCTCTAGCTGGGCTGCTTCCACTCCTCCACCTCCCTCTCCACCTTTCTATTTCTTACCGTTCTTTTAATGCATTATTTCTGCGGCTTAGGCACCGGGGAAGATGTCTGTGAGCTCTCGTGCAGTACAGCCCCTGACGCCGGGCACATCGGTGTGTGATGAAGATGGGACTCGGCCAAGTCAGGTTCAGTGGCCCCTCGCATGCACTGCGCGTCCGTCGCAGTGAATCCTTTTGCTAGAAACTCCGGAGTAGTGGTGTACGTATATGGAGCATATATCACCTGTGTACATATGTGATATATTGTATATATATAGCAGATGTTTCAGCGAAGGTCAACCCGAATTTTTAAAAATAAAATTTTTGAGGCGTGAAGGTGGGTTCTGCGGCTAAATATTGCCTGCATTGGCAGAAATCAGAAAAGAGGTGAGTAAAGTTTCGGTTACCTATTTTCTGATAAACTTTTCAACTACCACCGTTGAGCAACCGGTTGCAATGAGAGATTTGTAGCCATATCAGTATTTGTAGCCATATCCAGAATAGCCATATAAGTATTTAGAAAACGTTTTTTGACCTTTAGCTACATGGTGCCAAAATACATGAGCTTTCGCAACGCATGCCGCAAAGCAACCTTTCCAGTTTACGCAACCAATCAAAATAGCCAAATTTTGTCGAGCGCCAACTCTAATCGTGTTTTCGGAATTCTAAAATCTGAAATGGCTATTACGGACGACCGGCTGCGAATCTTTCTTTCTTGCAACTAAGCTGTCTTACTGTAGCCGTTAAATAGTTAATTATCATAAACTGGTGAAGCAGCCAACCGATGTCCGCCAACGCAGGTATTATCGCGCCGCGGAAGCCGCTTTCATGCCTCAAAAAGTCTATTTTTAAAAATTCTGTTTCACCTTCGCTGGAAAATCTGGTATATATACTAGTATATTACCTGGAGAGAATTGAAAGGGTAAAACGGTCAAAAAGACTTCCTCGTGACATCAAGTGGGTCGGGTGCTCTCACTGTTGAAAAATTCAGGACGCAGTCTAAAGAAAAGAAAAACGCAAACCTGGAGACGACTGCACAAAGAGAGCAAATAGATAAACGCGCGGCCTTACGTTGGCCGCGGAATGCACCGTGTGCATCGGAATCTCAAGAACTCTGAAACTAAAGCAGCACGCTGGTTATTAATCTGAGCTGCGCCAAAGAAACATCATTACCTGCATAGAGACGCTATAATGTTGGAACATACCCGAGCCAGCCGCCATCACCGAATCGCTGGTTTAAACAGTTTAACTAAGTCTTTATACGCAAGCCGGCTGGGCCGCTTCCCAGCTCGACATTCAGATCTCGAGGTGCTGTCCTGCATCATTTGACTTGCAGATCGTGACGTTCGAATGGGGTCGGCAAGTGCTCGCCGAAAAAAAACTTTTTTTTTAGGCACTCTGCATGCCGAAATTTCAAAGGCGCGGCAACCGCGAACCAAATTCGGAGCTCGCGCACCATGTACTCGTTATCACGCAACGACCACTTCAATCGAACATATATCCGCGTGCTCACGCACGTCCGCGACCTCATGCGTCAGGCAGTAGTTCTAATTTCACTGACAGGTGCGGGACAAACGCCAGAGTGTTTACGAACGACGCTCTCAAGTCCGCAGACATGTCAAGGGCATTTTTCCTGCTTCTACACTCCGTGCCGTCTTCACGCGAAGTTTTTCTCTCAAATAGCACCGCATTAAACAGCGCGCAGTAGACCGCGTAGGATGCGTGTCTGCTAGCTTACAGCGCCCACCGCGAACACCTATCACGTCAGCCTGAGCGGGACTATTTGCAAACACGACCAGCACTTATCTGGCTTTGCGCTGGATGCTCGAAGGGGCAGAAACTCACAAGTTCCAAGCGCGGTATGCAGAGCTTCTTTCTATTCTGGGTCGCTCACCTCAAGGTCGAACGCCGCTTTAAAACACGCTGATGGCTGGGCGCAGTGCGCGTTGTTCTGCCAAATGACACCTCGTCAGGAAACAGAACCGAAGGGAGAGGAAAGAAGATGGGGAGAAAAAGAATGACTGAACGGTTCGCTGCAAGGAGGCGTGCAAGGTGCTCTGTGCTTTGATAGAAAGTATAGGACCCGTGACCTTTCTTTCTACAACATGTAGCGGGATGGGCTCTAAAAGGAATACAAAAAAAGGGGGGGGGGGAGAAACGCAAGAGACATAGGTGGCCTATATCGCGTCCGGTGGCGTGGAAATAGAGGCTGCCAAGACGAAGATCCGTGCAGAGCTGCTACCGACGTACATCGGTGACACGCCGTCAGAGGGCGCAGTGGGCGGAGCCTTAGCCTTGTAATCCGCGCGGCGCTGCGCGATGCACCGAACGCGGGCATCGGGCGGCGCTCTCGATAAGAGGCTGACTGGACAGCGCAGCGAATGGTCCAGTGAAAGAGGTCAGGCAGATTTGAAGAGATGTAACACAGTGTCTTTACTACGCTGCAGTGTCCGTGAAGCCCGACGTAGCTGATCTAACTTCTGATTCAACGGCTGTCCCGGCGTGCGCACAGCATTCATTAGTTTGGCCGCCACGCTAATCCTTTAGCGCGTAGCTCTCTTTTTTCACACTCCCCTCTGGGTCCCAAGAACACTCCTCGACGGCACCATGGGAATGAAAAAAACGCAGCTAGCTCAGCGAATCCTAGATACCGTTCATCATGAAGACATCGTCATCGTCATCAGCGTGACTACGCCCATTGCAGAGCAAATGCCTCTCCCATGTCTTTCCAATTAATTTTGTCCTATGCCAGCTGCGGCCAATGTATTCTCACAAACCTCATCCGCCTACCTAACTTTTGTGCCGCCCACTGCTACGCTTGCCTTCTCTTGGAATCCACTCCGTTACCCTTAAGGACCAGCGGTTATCTTGCCTGCGCATTACGTGCCCTGCCCAAGCCCATTGCTTCCTTTTGATTTCTACTAGGATGTCATTGACCCGCGTTTGTTCCCTCACCCACTGTGCCCGCTTCCGGTCTCTTAACGTTACACCTATCATTGTTTCTTCCATGGCTCACTGCGTTGTGTTCTTAACTTGAGCTGAACCCTTTTCGTTAGCCTCAACGTTTCTGCCCCGTAGGCGAGTACCGGCAAGGTACAGCTGTTGTACTCTTTTCTCTTGGAGGATTTTGGTAACCTGCCATTCATGACCTGAGAGAACCTGCCATATGCGCTACACCTCATTCTTATTCTTCTAGTTATTTGCCTCTCATGATCCGGATAAGTAGACGTATTCTTTTACAACTTCCAGCACCTGGACACAGCAGGCAGAGAGGAGAGCGATGGAAAGAGCAGTGCTTGCTTTGTCTCTGTGCTGTTGTTGCAGGTGCAGTCAACAAAGAATGTTTTCTTTTCTTTACTTTCAAATCGCGTTCTAATTAGGCGCACAAATGGCGTTTTTTAAAGCACGTTTTTTTCCAGGACTTGCAAGATATTTGTACGCCATAAAAACGAAATACAAACAAACAAAAGGAACGCAGCAGAAAAAAAAGCAAGCTATTTGAAGAACAGACAAGACTACAGATTGCACGCAATATGGTTATCATGCATTTAGCAGAACTGCTCCTCAACGCGCATTCGTAACATGTCGTGTAGGAAACAATGAGCTAGTTGGGTGTGGCAAAACCTTTATTTCTTGATTTGCGGACCATGCAGCGGAAGTTCGAATGAAAGAAAGGAAGAAAGAGAAGAAGGAAGTTGCAAGTTCAGCATAGTTTCATACTAGACAAAAACAAAATGCCATTGAAGTTCTCAAAGTGGAATCGAGAAGCTCGGAGATTGTCGGATAAATCAAACATCGAATTATCTTTAGGGTTTATGGACTCATTCGATTCCTCGGTGACCGTAGAATCCCAGGGGCCTAGAGCTTACCTTTACGCGTGCAATTTAAAAAGAAACTATGGCTCGCGAAGAAGCTTCCATCACGTTTTCGTACTGTAGTCATCCCACACATACACACATCACAATACCCCGCATGTCCGCAGCCCGGTTCCCTCCCATACACCGAACCGAAGAAGCCGGCGATCGCTTCCCAAATATGCACGTTTCGTTTTGTTTCTTTTTTCTCCCTCGCCTCCTGCCTTTATCCTTCCCAGCACCTCTTCTGTCTCCTTGGCGGCCTCAACTCAGACTGCCGTTTAAGGCTAGTGAAGCGGACCGAGACGCGTAGTGGGCCGATGAAGGGGGCGTGCCGGCTAGAGGCGATGAGAGATGAAGGACGTAAACTCGGCTTTCGTCAGCCGCGTGCTGAAGGCAACGATCACGCCGAGGCGCCCGTACTGATGGCGCCGACAACGTGTCGGCGTGCACCCAGACTCCGCGCGAGGGGTCACCGAGGGGCCATAGCAATTAACTGGAGGGAAGGGTCACGCAGACATCTCCGCAGATGCGTATGGCCTGACGTCTTCAGCGGCGGTTCATCCACGAGCGCAACCCTGACCGCCAGCGCCTCGTCAGCCTGTACAGCGTGTGCGTGCGTGTGTATCGTGCTTTTCTGGAAAGCCTCTTATCAACCTGCTACTACCACTGCAGCACCCTTTCCTCGAACAATCGCGTTTCGAGCGCCAAAAAAGGTGACGGACGCTTTTGCTCTTGAACGCCCGTTTCCTCTTTTTATTCTTACTAGAGCCGAATAATTTCTTTTGTTTTTATATACCTTGCGTACACTGCGTATGAAGGGTAGGGTCGTGAGCCTTTGACGTCTCGGCAGCCAACGCACGGACGCACTTGGTGCCAGCACACGGCCGCCCTGTTCGTCAGAGCCTGATCAGGCCGATCTAGATAGAATCGCCAGCAGAAGATTGCGAGTCGACAGCACCTTTCAGCGCGAAAACTCAAATTATCCGGGAAAGGCGAGCTTCATGGAAATGGCAGCCCCGTTTAGACCATCGGAGAACTTGATTTGCACCTTGTCTTAGGTCTTAAAGATGCAAAGAAAGCAAAAAAAAAAAACGCTCATAGTGTCTCAACATCGCTCACTGCATTTTTCCTTGCCTGTCACGCCGGTGATTGATGGACAAGGATGGCCAAAATGAGGTGCCTTTTGTCGGCAGTTTGCTGGCCTTACAAGAAACCTTTCAGTTATATCCAACCGGTGGCCAAGCGTACCGGTTTACAGCGCACCTTTCGGATCAAGTACAGGTCAGTGCTGGAAGCATGGAGTGTCTCGCCTTCATTTAGAGAAAGCACAGATGCTGTCTTCAGCTTCTCTGAATGAAGACACTGGTCGCGGTATAGCGCTCGCAGAACGCTGGAAGCGCGTCAAACTTGGTTAATGGGACGTGGGTGCATCTTTTTCGGCTCGTTGTTGCCCTTTAATTATAACCGCGTGTAGATCATGCACGATGCACACTTCTCTAAAGTCAAATCCGTGTCTGACTGACGTCATCTTATGCACCCTGCGTGCTGATGCAGCCCCAGTGAGAGGTCAACGTACACAATGCGAAGGATGCTTGCAGGGCATACTTCGGCAGTGCTTTTGCACACGTAAAGTTCATAGTACTGAGGTCACAGACGAGAAACCTTCCTGTTTAGCGTGCATCCAGAGTAATAAATTCCAGCGAGCTGTATCGTCGACTATGCGAGCGACAAGTGCACTAAAGGGCCTGTATCCGCATATAGCATATACAGGCTCGGTGTTCAAACAAACGGCCTTCTATAAACGGGTTCCGTATATGAAACACGCCAATTGCTTGCTACCCTTTTGAAATCGCTAGAACAAAAAAAAAAACAGAGCGATCAAACATACCCACGACATGTCTATAGTGAAGGTGTCGCTGCAGGCACCTACCTGCGCGCGCATAGGCGGCCGGCCTCTTGCCGTAGGCCGGCGCCAGCGGTAATGTAGCTCTGCTCGCCGTCCCGATCCTCTGCAAACACAGCCGCACAATCGCAGGCTGAGCAAACGCCCGCCCCACACAGCTGACCCAGCAAACAGACGAGCGCGCGCGCGTGCTCACACGGCGGCGAGCGACGCGCACAAAATGTAGTCCACCGGGACGATTGGTCTTCTTCCTTCTTCTGGTCGCAATACTCTCTTCGTTCGGCCTCCGAAATATGCTTCGCCAATAACTACTGCCCCGCAGATGCTCAGCCTTACACACCGCGGGCTATGCACGCACAAACACACACGCACACACACGTAAACATGAAGGAACGCAAGGAGCAGATTGTGTATGCGCACCAGCCGACGACAGTTAGGGCCTCGCCCTGGCGCACCTCCATTTGTCACGCAGTACCTCGCATATACACCGACGCAAAATGACTGAAAAGGAAAAAAAAAATAAGTGCGGTCTACACACGTCGAGGGTTTTGCGGTCCAACCATTCCAGAAGTCTGCTGAGACTGGAACCACTGGGACTGTATGCACAAGGCAGGGAGCATGGTTTCTCGATGTTCCTCGACGCAGATTACGCACGAGCTTCTTCACGCGAGCGCCATGCGCATTCGAAGTCCTGCACAGTTTCTGTTTTTCTGCTTACGGCCTCCCTCCATATGCTCGAGCACGCGTACGCACGAGGTGTGTGCGCACGGTAGCCGGAGCATGACGACGAGCTCAATTACGTGGTCTCGAACCCCCCCCCCCCCCCCCCCTCCCGCGTGATGTGCACGACAGTATAGTGTACAGTGCACAGTATGTATACACACAGAGGCGTTTCTCGCCCGCAGTCTTCTACTATCCAAAGCAGGTCCTCGCGTTTATTTTTTTTCTGCGCAGCATAAAACCACGCGCAGGGACCTTTACTTCTTGCTGCCGTTGCTTTCATTTCTGGTGGGTATTCGTTCTTTCAGGCCGTCGCGCACCCCTTTGGCGGTGCCTCGGAGCGGACGGCTGGAACTGGGCGTTGTTCGCGCAGGGGAGGATCCCCCTTCAAGGCGGTCGCGCGCAATCGGCAGTGAGCGATTGTTCGGGGCTGCGGGCGGCCTGATCGCTCTCTTTCTGCGGGAGAAAACCGATTCGTGTCCGGAAGAAACGGGGCCAAGGTGGGCGAACGGGTAGCCGATTCCTCGAAGCGATTGCGTCGCTCCGTTGCCCCCCCCTCCTAGCAAGAGCGAGCGCTGTCGCGGCAGAGTCCGCGCCGATCTGGGTTTGGCTGCCTGCGGGCGCGTTTCATTTCCCCCGTGCCTACTCCTCGTTAGTGTTTTGTTTCTTACGACTTACGACTAAACTTGGCCGTAGGACAACACCGGTAGAGTGCGCTGCATATGTCATGCCTGAGTACCCTCGCTGAGGTAATCAGACGAGAGGTGCTCAATTTTAAAGGTAATTCTGGAGGGCTTATCGCTTAGTAATGACACCGCGCCCACCCGGCGTGCCGATTGGTCGTAGTGGAGCCGAAAGAGATGCACCGTTAGATATCGCTTTATCCACCTCCTCCTGGAAAAATCTCTGGAGCACTGATTTCTGCGGTTTGCCTGAGATTGTATACACTGCGATAGTACGCGCAGATACGTGCAGATTGTCTAGGTACAGCTGCTTCTAGAAGATTAAGTGTGATTTAGGTGAGATACGCTGCTCGAGATGATATAAATATAACTATATATTATATACTTTACTAGAGAACATCTGTATTATACGGAACGTACTAAGGGGAATGAAAAGAACTGATGTGGTTCACAAGTTATAGACATACGTTTTAATCAAATATTAAGAAACGGTGCACTCAGCAAACACGTTCTAGCGGCCTGCGTTGTTGATGCTTTCTTTTCGAGCTGTTTGCGGGTCTTTGTTTAATTTAGACGCCTTGTAGGGCGATGTTGGCATCCGTTGTCGGAGGTGGTTTCACCACTCCTAATATGATGAATGCGTAGTGAAAGACGAATGCACCTAAATGGAGACGTTAACAGAACTCCTTCAAGCTCCTTTTTCCTTCCGGTGTCCGAGAGTTGTGCCGATTTATCCGTCTTGGCAGCAAGCGCATCTTCAAGCATACGCCAAGACGGCGAAAAAAGTACGGGGTGGAAATTTTGGTTCCACAGAGTTTAGTAGCGTTGCAGTAGAGAAAGTATCGGTTTGTACACCACAGTTTGTCGGAGCAAGTAGACAAGGTTAAGGCGAAATCAAGATCACACGGCGGAATTACGTGAATTCGTTTCATACCTGCGCGCCTGTACATCACACCTGCAAAAATTTTTGTCCTTCGATTTGGATTGGTGTGTTGTGCCCGAGAGCTTGAAGACAGATAAACATGAACCTCTTTTATACGCTACAATTCCTGCTGACCTCCCTTCAAACTCAATTTAGAGTAAACATTTTTCCCACTCTGTCAGTCTGCCTGCAAGCGACGTCGTCAACTCGAGAGGGTAAAACATTCGCGAAGATGAGCACATGCCGTAGTTGCATTTCTGAAAACATCTCTTGACCGGTCGCTACTTATACTTGGCTTCTCAGGAAATGTTCGACCTCAAGGACGTAAAAAACTCTGCCTTGCTGGCTCGTGCGCGCCTGGACTTCAAGACAGTCTTACATCTTGATGTTATTCGGCATGTAGTCAATATATATGGTCTTAGAATACTCCGCCTTAATTTGATTTCCTATGAACATTCGATTACGTGAGTTTCAAGCTCAAGCATGCGTTTTTAAACACCGGAGTACACTAGTACTGGCTTGTTCAGGGATTTTATTCATCTTTACCTTTTTCGACGGAGTCATGCCAGTCATTAAGGCTTATTCTGGCGCTTCAGTCCGACCCTTCACCGAACTGTACCTCAACACCATGTGTACTCGTTGGTGGTGAAGCATCGGGCACTAAACACCTCTTGACCTGAGCAAGAATAGTGCGCATGCGGAATGTGTTTTTTGGAATCGGTCTATATGATAAGACCGAATTTTAAGGTTCCTGCCATGGTTCTCCTTAGTACTTTCAATACTTCAAGGCGCGGGCTTTATTTATCATTTTTTGCGTATACACAAGCTTATACCAGGCATCCACTGCAATTGCCCTCAAGAAAAAAAATAGTGTTGGTACGAAAAGATCTCGAATACAAAACCACACAACTCGTGTAAATTCCAGGAGCGAAAGAGATAGACTGCTCGTACCGAGTGCAACCCAAGAACCTGCATTTTCCAAACTGTGCTGGAGTGCCACGAATAGTGAGAATGTACGAACCCTGCGCGCACAATTTATCTTAATTTATGCGCCGGCCAGCACCTTAAGCCCTCCTGCCTCTTCTCACTCACGTGCACAAAAATCTACGTCGAACGCGGTTTTCGCATTTGTTATGCGTTGCTCGCATGCCACGCCATTACCTCCGAAACCCTCTCTTTCTCTTTCCACATTACTATTTCACATTTCACGCATCTTTCCATGGCGTTTACAGAGGCTTTTATGCGGGGTTCCATGGGACTTGCGTGACCAAGCGAGTCACGGCCCAGTGGCCACGCTGGCGCTTGCCAGCCACCAGCGGAAACGCCGCGATTACTTTATTATCCCCCGCTTTTGTTACTTGCTCTGCTAATTCTCTTCAGCGGCAGTCTGGACCTTTGCGCGTTTGTCTACTTTTTATTTTCTTTGCGACCGGAGAGGGCGCGTCCTTCAACCCCCTAACTTTCTTTTGCGGAGTTAGCTCGTCGCGTGATTTTGTTGTGCTCCCTCCGCTGTTTCTCAACAACACGGTACGCACACAATGGGCAGATTCACACTGGAAGAGGCCCTTTGCGGTAGCGCACGCGGCTTCAGTGTTATGATTTACCCGTATCCAGCTGTGTAGCGGTGGCAGGGAGCGCACATTACGAGCTCAACACTGAGTAAACAAGATTTCTCGTAGTAGCGTTTTTTTTTCTCGACTCGAGGCTAACGTGCATGCTCCTTTGACGTAGAAGTAGTTAAATAAAACTGAGCACAACCCCATACGGTTTTTGCGGGGCTTTCATAACTCTCCGTCATCTAGATCTCTCCTGACTCTGTTCGCATTTGTTCGATAGTAAAAGTCAGTTCGATTACTGAAAAAAAAATTGAGTGGTGCAGTGATATTTAGAACATTATTTTCAGCTTGCCTGATTCAGGCTCGTGACGTTGGCACTTAAGTCAAAAGTTGCGATTTTTGTGTTTAGTTTTTTTTACGCTTAGTATTTTTTTTCGCCTTCTTTGTTCGTTAAAAGTGCTATAATGGTTGCGAAATACAAGGTACCTTAATATAGGGGCACATTCCACTCGTTTCCTAACGGCTCCATTTTCAGGGGAAGTAGCTTTTTTGCCATTATCAAGTGGAAATACATTTGGTTCCGAAACAAAATACACCTAGACGAATTTCAACTTGTCAGAGACAATATAAATGCGAGACGTGACGTCGTTTCTTACTTAAAGATCACCTTTCGTTGTCAGCTCAGCTCCTTCATACTGTATGGAATTATAAGAGGCGAGGCAGCAGGTTTCGCTGTCACGAAAAAAAAAATGTGGCAATAAGAATAATGAGTATGGGCGCTAGGAAGCCGGTTAAAATAAAAACGAAGAACTACGAGGAAGAAAGAGAAGCAGGGACGTGGTCTGTGTACGTTACGACGGTCGGGAAAGCAGCGTCGAAACGGCAGGCCGAAACCGGAGCAAAACGAACGCATGGCGGCCGCTGACCGGCGCCTCTTTGTTGGCTGCCCACGCAAGCCACGCAGAGATCAGGGCGTCGGCTTCGGAGCCGCCATCACGCAGAAACAAGGGCCGCCTGGCTACACGGGCGTCTCCCCTTCCTGCTGACCTTGCAACCCCCTAACGCAACCAGCCAAGCTATGCGGGGCGGCCGACAGATATACGGCAGCAGTGCAGGGCGCCGCCGGCACTGCGGCTGCCGACCCGGCTGCACCGGCGCGCGGCGACTTGGAGGTGCGAGGTGCGTGCAGTCTCCTCCTCGCACGGAACGACGCAGCACTGCTCCATCCTACGGGCGGAGGAACGCGCCGGAGTGCCGGCACTGGTTATCAAAAAAATATAAAAGAATGGCGCAGCACGCCCGCAACGGCGGCGACGGACGCCAGGTGGCGTCCGAGGGGCCTGGCCCGAGGAGGGCAGCGCCGGTGGCCCAAGGAGCCTGACGGCCGGCAGACGAGGAGCGCGCGTCCATAAATCTCGGCGCCGGCAAATTTCGCTGCCTCTAGTGGCGGTGGCCCTTTATTTCCTTGCCTCGGCCCCGGCGGAACCACATTCCGAGCGAGTCATGTTGTACGAGCTGCACAACCACCTCCGCCACCATCAAGACGCTGGTGGAGGCCCTGGCGTCGGTCTGGGTCCAGGTGGCGCCGCATGTACAGGTAGCTTCAGTATGAAAGGGAGCACTTAATTCATATCCGCAAATTCCATTAGCGTGAGGGAAAAACACAACGTTTTGTGTGTTGCGAAGGTTGTTCATCTGGACGGATAATGCCAATGCGGTATTTTCAAGTTCACTGTACAAGTAACAACAGAATTCGTTCTCGCGAGCAAGAAGGCCGTCCCCTCTCATAGTGATGCTGCTTATGCAGTCTTCGCTGCGACAATTGGACGCATCGGGCACTTGGCCTGTATAATTAACGGGCTTCCCTGTCAAACTACTCCGACGCTGTCCAGACTGTGAGGAAGTTCGGGAAGGGTCACGGAACGCCCTTGCAGGCACGTTTAAGAACTTATAAAATAAGACGCCGAGCAGGCCTCAAAGCACGGCCCCAAAGATTGTTCGCAAGAACCGTGAAGTAGGTTTTATATTACTGCGATAGCGTTAAGGCTCCCGTTGTGCAGAAAATCCGCCGTGGCCGTTGTGAGAAAAAAATGGGCCGAGGTAGGGTGGTCAAGTTCCACCTATAGGTCATGTAACCTTGTGAGATCATCACAACCTACCCACAGCTAGGATGGTGAGCAAGTTGCCCACCGTGGCAGGTTCAATTAATGGTTGGTCCCGAGAGGTTGCTAGCTAGGGAAGAGCAGCCTGGGTCACACAAGCCTCATTTGTGGCAGCACCTGCCATCGCAGGTCAGTGGCGCATCGCTTAACTGCTGCACCACTTCGCCAGCAGTGGTATGAGGACTCCCAGGGATCTATGAATGTAAAGTCTAGAATTTGCATATATGGGTAATAACCCATTAAAGAAATGGCGTCATACCCTTAATGAGGAGCTTACATGTATCCTCCAGTTTTTTCTCAAAAAGACAGCATGTACTGGAGAATAAAGATTAAGAGATTTAAAGAGTGCGTCTTCCGCCCAGAACCATGACCGAGCGAGGCGCCAACTCGGTCTTCGTCAGATTTGAAAAATTAAAACAACGCATGCATTTCAGTTCAGTTCTGTGAACCATCATTCTTAATCTCTGTGCTTCCATGCCAAGCTATATTGAGCAGCAGGTAGTGAACTTGGTGAAATATTAATTTCTATATGAGCGCACTAAAACACTGTTGGAAACAAGAAAGCATATGCGCATGTATAAGTGAAGCCGTCTTCCCACCAAATGTACGAGCACTGAGGTGCATAATGGAACTTGTCCGGTTTTCACCGCACAAGCACGAGATCATTAAAATTAGCCGCGATGTAAATGAGTTAACTCTACGGAGCAGCACGTTGAGCTCAGGAGCTGCGACCAGATATTTATACTAGTCGGTATGTGGTCAAAGCAGTTTTAATGAGGCGTGTGAAATGGAGCATGCTGTCCGAACCCTTTCAGTAGATTAGTATAGGCACCATTGGAGCCCTCTGCTTTGTAGTGCCGCGCAGCTGTGCCGAATGCTCGTGCCAGCACTTGATTATGACTCGGTGGTTTTGTGTTATTGTAGATGCTACAAAACGCCTTTATTAACAAGCACGAAGGATGCAGACGAAAAAAGTAGGCCATTTATATTTGCCTTATCATTCTTTCTGTTGTCTAAATTCACCCTCAACACTGATCGCACAAACAAATGCAGAAAAAAAACAAGTCCCTAAGAGATGGTTCTCAAAACAGGCACCTTTTCTGTATACAACGCGGTGTGAGGTTTGTGCAGGCTGTCAGTGGGGTTTTCCGCGACGGTTAATCGTGAGGAGTGATCCAACCCTGTAGTTTAAAGACTCAGGAACGAAAACTAAATTCCACATATATAATTTCATAAAATATAGATTCCATATTCCTCGATTCTTCGCGACTGTCGTATATCTCCCAGGAAAACCGGCGTTCAGTTTTCACGGCCCCTTTGATGGGCCAGTCAGGATACACGCAGGCTTTCGTGCGTGTAAAAATGGGCATTTATACTCGGAGCCATTTTCGTATCGCCCCTCTTTGAGAGCAGGCAGTTCCATTTGGGCGCGCAAGCGTAAAAACGGCACCAACGCTTGCCGGAATACGGGTTGAACGATCCGAAGAAAAGAAAAAAAAATTAAATGGTATTAAAAAGAGAGAAAATTCAGTGGACGCTGTCCTGGTGCCTTTGAAAATCGAGCGCTCATTGCTGACGGTGCGGAAAATGATGCCGGTTACTATAGTGTGCTACACAACGCTTGGATTCGCACACAGAGAGGGTTGGCGCCTTGAGCGATTGCTTCGGTGATTGGAGACGGAACTTACGAACAGCATGGTTGGAGTTGGGAGGAACACATGAAAAAAAAAAAGCTAGTAACCTAAAGAATAGTCCTAAGGCTGATTAAAAAAACTGGCAGTGGGTGAATGCGTCGCCAACTGTTCACGCTGAATCGGTCAGGTTTTAAAATGTCACGATTGAATACCTAACCAAGATCACAATGAGCATTAGAACGCCTTAGAGGATAGGCCTTTTCCTCGTAGTGAAGATTAAAAGCAGACGGTCCCGCCATGCGGGGAAATCTGCTTCTCAGTATCGCGAGCTATTAGCGACGAGCTGAAGAGGGACATCCTTATTTATTTATATAGTGCCCACAGCACCGTGTGACGGTCAGTGGTGGACGGGATTACAAGGCGAAAACAATGAATGCATAAAAAGAAACAGATAAGTAACGAAGAAAAGTTTCAATTATTGCAGAAAACGAGGGTTAAGTACCATGCATAAACCACGAAGACAAAAAAATGCATTACCGGAGGCAGTAATGCTAGCAGTATCCTGTGGCAGTTTATTACAACTGCTGATCGTTCTTGGAAAAAAAGACTTCCTGAAAAAGTTAGTTTTGCATCTTATTTCTTTGATGTTACAGGCATGATAAAACTGCGGTGAGTCATAGCCAGGTTAGCACAGATATTGCTTCCGAATGATGCCTGTCATGTTATGGAATATAGTCTTAAGAAATTTTAGCCTCAATACTTTCCAGTGATGCATAAATGATTCTCCATTCAAGCTTTTCCTTTGCACCGGAAACACTAAAATTTCTCAAATTACTAGCATGCACACAGCGCATAGCCAAGTTCTGGATCCTTTCTAGCTTATTAATGTCCACTTGCAGCCATGCGTACCATGCGCCGCAAGCATATTCTTGCCTGAAATGTATACGTGTCGAAATCTTCGCGAGGAAGCTTAAAACACGCCAGTGATAGCCAAGTTCAAGATTAAATTTAGCCTGAGAGGCCATTTCGGTAGCAGGTTAATTCATCTCCACCATCACAGTCCCTGATCTTAATGCATTAATGGGTTTTATAACGAACTCAACAAGCAGTGAAGCTTAAGTAACAACGTCCTACCCACCCAACCCGAGCCAGTCATCCTTCAGGAGATATGTCTGTTACCGATTTCAAGCTCTCCTGCAAGATGCCAGGTGCATGACGGGGCGCCCACGGTTACAAGTTTACATACGTGGTATTCGTGACCAATTTATGTTAGCGCGGGAAGGACAGCGCTTGATAGTGCATTTGAGTGCTCCCTGACACAATGAGACAAGCCGCAACGTGAAGTCGTGCCACGTGACGTCTTCATGCGACAAAAGCGGAAATTAGGTGCTCGTAAACTTGTCGATTTGCATTTGTTTCCCACCAGAAAGTAGAAACAATAACTTTGAGAGGAAAGGCATAAATTGCAATGTGGGGGCCAGTGAATAAATTGAAACCAGTATGAGGTAAAAGAAATGTGTGTCACACAATCTACGTGTATGGCTGAACGAAGACCAGAATCAGTACAGGACAAACCCACGCGGATGGATACCAGTGGAGTGAAACCGAAGCAAGGAAATATAGAAACGACTTAGAAAAAGGAGAACAGCACATGCCCTCGCGCTTATTTCTGCGTCCTCTCCTGCTTTCGGCTGTACAAAACATCTTTTTTTTTTCAAGCACGAACCCGGAGGCACAGAAACAGGAAAGCGGACTCGCTTTAAGCAGCACCACCGAGATATATTCTTACGACTGCTGAAAACTGCCTGCCTGCCCGAAGCATTTCTCAAAGCACAGAGCACGCATGGGCAAAACGCCAAACGAAGTGACCACCTCTGAGCATCGAGGACAAAGTTGGTCCTCCTGACCGCCGCTCCAGCTGCCTGCCGCGATCACGACAGGCGAAGGCAGAACATTCGGCCGCACGGAGAGCAACCGTTCTGCCTCCTTCCTTCATCTTATGTTTTTTCTTTTCTCAGAAAAATTCCAAAGCTGCCTTCTTCAGCATCTGCGTCATTAGCAAGTATAGTTTCGTAGTCGGCAGGAAGAAGTCTGTCGGCGCAGGAGAACCACTGCGCGTGTGGGCAGGAAGCGAAGGGCCGAGGTACACTTGAGGACGAAGGAGACGGGACAAAGGAAGATGAGCGCCGGCGAGCGGACTCGCGCCGACCTTGAACCGGGCCGCCCAACCGATGAGCTCCCGCCTCGGCGACGACGACCGCGACGACAGTTTCAATAACGATCGAGCAACGTTCGACGACAATGGAGAGCGCGCGTGCGTGCGCGTGGGCCACAGCTCGTCCCGGGCAGGCCAGCGACAATGGGAGCCACCGGACAAAGCAGGGTCATCGCTCAAAAACGCACCGTGACCGGAGAAAGAAAAAGAAGGCCAAACAAAAAAGGGCTACTCCTGTACACGTTGTAGCAAGTGCCTGCTCTTCTTGTATCGCGTGCTCAGGAGTACCGCGTACGGCTACTCGTACACTCGGTGCAACCCCGTAAGCTCGCTAGTGGGCCGCTTTTTCTTTTCTTTATTTATTTATCTACACCTCTTGTCCTTCTGTTTGTACGCGGCGTGCGTACGCGTGTTTACGGGGCGTCGCTCTACACCGGGCCGTACGCTACATGCTCTCGGCCGAACGCTGGCCCGCAGCTTCTCCTAACCTCCATTCTCTCTTGCTCCCTATACAGGGCGCAGTAGTCCACGCGCGCCATCCTCCGATGGCGGGGTCGTGCCATGGAACGACGACGACCAGCGTGGAAACAAGCGGCAATTACAGAGGCGCGTTCTCTGTGGGCTTGTCATCTATTCGGGAGCCTGCCTTTAGTGCGCGAGAGTGCGGCAACACGTTTTCTTTTTTTTTATTGTTTACGGGTATGCTGCGGAGCTTTTGTTTATTTCGATTTGCGGTCTCCACTGACCTCATCCTTTACTGCCGTACACGAGTGGACCAAGCCACACGTCGCTCCTGTTTCTTATGTTCGTTTTTGACTTCGCTTCTGCAGTGTGAGTTCTCGATGCGGTCCCGTAAGATTAAAGGGCCGCGCTCCGTCTTCAAGTGAAGGGCAAGTGCTGCCGCGTTGTCCACCCGAAACAGGTTGTGTACTGTACAGCCCGCATGATAAGGCTTCCTTCTAAGGAAAGCTCGCAGCGCGAACACCTACGCGCACTACGCAGCGTATGCAGCGGCGTCTGCACTTATACGAGCACACAGCCCGCAAGCAACGGCAGCTATACGGAAGCATATTCCACATATTTCTCCGACTTCCGCGGTGCCCCGGTCCTCCATATCGGTGCGGCACCCACTCACACGCACATTCGACGCACTTTCGCACTTGTTGCAACACACATCGCGGGAGCGAAACAAGCGAAACAAACACAGGCCGGAGGTAGAGGGCCTTACCTTTGGGAAGCGAATCGGAAAGGCGCCTACTCTGGCACGTCAGTGTATGTACGGAACACCGGCGTTCCCTTTGTTCGGGGCCTTTGTTTGGCGACGACGTCAGTTTCTTTATTTTTAGAGCGCCTTCTTCCTTTGGTTGTTTCTCGCCTTGCCCGCTGCGTGTACGGCCCGAGAGAAACCAGTGTTCCCCAGCGCGTAGTGTACTGTCCCGTGTTTGAGGCGCGGCTGTGACGCGGGCCGACGTATCTGGGTCGTGCAGCCGGTGATTCCCGCTACCTGTCCGACGTCGTTACCGTTCATATACGCCAGGTGCACATGTGAGTAGCGAAGCTTTCTGTCCATACTTCCCCCGGCCACCTCCGTGGTGACCCTTCCTATAGAGGCAAAAATAAGACGGAAAGAGTGCGCACGCGTGCTTTGGTTTGAGGCGCGTGCGGTGGTCACACTCTAGTGCCTATTGCACAACAGTTCAACCTATAGGACTGATACGAAAGGGATCTGATAAATCCCCCTGGTCAACAAGGCTTAGCCCGTTTTGCCTCTGGAGTTACGGGCTGTGCAACTTTCTGTTCTTTTTTTCTGCCCATTTTACTTTGTAAACAAGGGCTTGAGAGTCGTTTCTACGCTCGACACTCTAGGGAAGCACGCGCTCATGGCTGAGAAAGAAGTTCTAGGCGCAAGCCTCCTATGTATTGACGCCACATTCCAAAAGCCACATGACTTCACGGCTTCAATGACGTCACTTTTCACTTTTAGAGCGCAGCTCCTAAGCGCCCGTTCGTGAGTTGAGCCACGTCGGCACCTTCGGTGGAAGCGAGCCAAACCATAAATAAATAAATATAAATATTGCCGCCGAACCTGCGGTGCCGTGAGCAGATCACCTTCGCTGGCCACATCACGAGAGCACTAGTCTATCGCTGCAGCCGGTAATACTTCGTTTTAAACTGCAACACACTGTTGCTCTGTGCATCGCACATCGTCGTCTTGTTCAACTAATACTTTTATCGGACTAATAGACACATTCTCGGGCGCTGTGAATTGCTTCTTTTATATACTACTATCGAAATATTATCGTCGCCAGACGTGCCGACGACCCAGAAAAGCAATAAATGAGCCTACAGAGCCTGAAACGCCGACAGAGCTCCGTTCAAATTTCGCTTTAGGGAGAATCGTAACCGGAATTTTCTGCGTAAAGAATGAAGTGGTCTGTGCTGTTACATTAAAGAAAAACCTGAGTTCCATGCTAAGGTTAGGCGATCGCTCTTGTATAGTATCTGCGACGGGCCGCGCCATTTTTGATTCAGCCTTCCGGATTCCGCATGTGCAGCAACGAAGCTGTTATTTTAGTGAAGCGGCTAACTTGTTCCTGGTGTGCGAGAATCAATGATGCGCCTGTACAATTCGTGTGCGGTGTGCACGCGCCGAAGAAGATCGAAAGGAAATAAACGCTCTTTTTCTCCACCGGATGGAAACCTCCGCGTTACCTGTATAGTTGACTCGATACGTTCGGACATATCAGTGGGGCGGAGTACCTCAAGGCGAGGGTGCAACGAAACGCGGTGATGGGAGCCTGCGGCATTCTCCACCACGGCGTATGCACCCCTAGAGAGACGGCCAAACATACAAGCAGGGCTGCTGGAAAAGTTACCGATCTTGCCATATCGCACCGGAAAGCATCGCCCAGGCGTTGTTTCGTTTTATTCGCTGTCCAGTACCTGGTTAACTAGCACGCTGGTCAACGAACTCGTTGAAATAGCCAAAATTTCTGGGGCCACAGCGCCAAAGGTAACCGCGTTTTCTAAATTCTAAAAACGGATATGGATATTACTTAAGGTAGGCTACACGCCTCTCAATAATTAATGGCCCTAAAAGCAATAGTTTAAAACTTAACTTTCACTATTAGTTCATTATCTTTCTAGTTAGCACGCCTCAGATCTATTATGCACTACACAGCTATGCCGAAAAAGTGCTCTTCAAACTAAAGAAAAGCCTATATTTGAAAACTGTCAAGTGTTAGGTGAAACACCCTGTATAATGCGACTATAAGCCACCAATAACAAGAAAATACTGTAGAAAAGTTGGTTGCACGCTTTAGAGCAAATTTAAGAGGCATTAAGAATTCCCTAGAGGGTATCTCAGCGTGTAGTGACCAAGCAGGGCAATGGGCACTGTCTTTACTTCTTTTTAGCGAATCCATCCAGATCCATTTTTTTTCTACTTTTGTTCAAGGCGCACCTCACAGAACGCATCTTCACTCCAAGTGCAAACAATCTGCAGCGCGTGCAACCAGGAGGACGTCTCCCGTTTCCTATGCGTGCACCGGGGGGCGCAGCACGCATGCGCACTTTGAAAAGAGCTTATGCAGGCCTACAGAGCATCCGTGCAGCACCCACCACGCGGAACCTGTCAAGCGCGAACAGGCGCGCCGACGAACTCCCCCTGCGGGGCTCCCGTGAGAGCGCACGCACCCATGGCTCCCAGAAACGCGCGGGCCGCGTGCTACATCCACCACTGAGTGGGTATCGGTGCCAACGGTCATGCCTTGTTCTCCGACGGTGGCGGCCGACCTTGGCCTCACTCAGACAAAATAGGCGGACTTTGTCGGCCAGTGGCGCGTTTAGGCACGGCTTCGTGCCACCGGAGTGTTTGAGCGGACGCACTTGGCGTTAATGTGCTGTGTATTTAGAGCTCTCCGGAAGCGCGTTGCAGGTCATGCAAAGGTTCGAGTAAAGATAACTAACTCGAAAAAGGAAGGAGGAATGGAAGGAGACGTTAGTGAGCTCAGAACAGCTGATCAGGAGAAAAAGTATATAGTAAAACCTAATGAGGTATATATGGATGCATGTGAAAGTGCATGTCCAAGGAAGAATTTTGACGTCACAAATAACTGCAGGACCCTAAGTTATTCTAGCCATAGTGTGCTTGAGTGCTTATGAGCGTTTTCGGAACGGCAGGCCTGTTGGCTCGAATGAGTGCCGACAGAAGGCTTATTACGCCTCCGGAACGGAATGCTCCTTTGAATTCTTGCTTTGAAATCTCTGATTGCTCCTACTGACAAAACTATTGGTGAGACCGTTTAAGAAGTTCTACAATAAACTCACCAGTGATGGCAGTTTGCATGAAGTACAGTGCCATGGAAAGAAGGGTGCGATTTGGTTCGAAAGTACAACCCCACTTACCGCTACGAAAGTGTCAATAGAATATAAAGCGCCAGTGTTAACGTTGATAGGCGCCTTGTTTTTGTGCCGCGCTTTCTGAAAGGAGTGACTAGAGGATTGATAGTTTCCGGGCAGCAGTGATCGGACAGAAGAACTGATTTTTGGAGCTCCTGGAAACAAGCACAGACGCATCTGTCCTCCTTCGTTCGTCATTATCATTACCACAAACGATGTACAACAGGGTCTTCTGCCTCCATGTGCCCCGACCGCACGGCTTCCAATTAGACTCACTCTCTTTCGTGCTTGTCATCAACGTATGGGCGCGCACTCAGAGAAAGGAATCAGTCATGCAAATACTCGAGCTTGAAGCTGCAAGGGGCTGCAGCGCATTTTGCCACCGAGTCACAATTGCTCGCGGCGCAACTCGACGGCGACGCAGGGATGGCATTGGATGCTGCCAGGCATTGTTAAGTTGCGGAGACAACAAACGAACAGAGGACAACGGGCGACGTATACCGAGACGGGTCGAGTAAAGATACTCTATCCCAGGGGCCCGCACACACGCATTATATATATATAGAAGCAGTCTGCGTTTGCCTAATGGGACAGGGAAAACTAGCACATGCGAAAATGACAACGTGTACCGTTATCCTGGTTTATTCATCCAACGGTGGACCGTTCCACACTAATAGAGCACGGTTCACGGTCTCAAACCGTTGGATGAATAAACCAGAATGATCGTACTACCTGTGACACACACACGGTCCACAGTGCTCCGGGTATGTAAAAGCCCGCTCGCTGGCGGTGCCAAATCTGGCGACTCTTCCCGAATCGCACACTGGACGCTGGAGGTGCTTTCATCCAATCCAAACAGCCGAGAAACTCCTTGCCTCGAATACAGCGTGATCAGAGCCCTTCCCAACATCATCCTTCTACACACGGGCACACAACGCCAGGCCATCGTTGCCTAACTCATTCGCCACGATCTCGTGTCCTCTGGTCGGCCCCTGCTGCAGCGAGCGAGCAGGAGGTCGAGCTGCAATTGTCGCTCGACGCCCTAGTCGCTGGACGGCGCCTTTGTTTCTCTCGAGGGTATGCGCTTACGCTGGCGGGACCGAGTGCTGAGTACAGCCTAGTTTGAGCTTGTGTGCACGGCTGAGGAGCCGAGCAGTTCTCCCCTCTCCGGTGTAGTAGACGGTATACACATACGCACTCGCCGCGCGTTGGATGGTTTCGTTCCCGCCGAGGGAACGTCGCCAAGCGGGCACCGCCGCGAATTAAGCGGGGCGGCCGAAAAAACGGGGACACACAGGGGTGACGACGACGCAGAGGTGAGCGTGTGCATATGCCGCTGGAGGTTACGCGCACTGCTTCTACAAGACCTGGGCTGGACGCGATGCGAGACTGCGTCGTTTGACCTTCGTGGCATGTCGACATCGAGCGGAGAAGCGCGCCCTAGGGATAGAAAAAAAAAAGAAACCCGAGTGCTACGGGGCTACATTTTCATTGTCTCGTACAGTGAGTTACGGTGCGGTGACCGAGGTGATCTTCATCCTTTATTTTTTTTTTTTTTACATTTTAAATCCCGCCAGATTGCTGATGAGAACGCATGCGCACTCAGAACGCAATTGTCTCCGTTCTATATTGTACGCATTTTTTTTCAAAAGCTACGGTATGCGGGGTTCAACGTCCTGAAACAGTGTGTGGAGTTATGAGAGACGCTGCAGATTAATTTAGGCCTCCTGGGATTCTGTACCGTGCGTTGACATCGCACAGCGTAAGAGCTCTTTTGGATTTCTCCGGCTACGAAGTGTGGCTGCCGCCGTCGGGGCTCGATCTCGCGACCTTGGGATAGCAGCCGAACGCTGTAAATTACAAGCGTTGTTTCCCACTGCCGCGTTTTCAGAAAGAGGAGTCGCTCCTTGATACACATTGCCTGATATAGAATGTTGCTGGGAAGCATTTTGTTCTCGGATATACGTGAATTTTATTTTATTTACATGCCACGACCATGCTTAATCACTCAGGGTGACGCGCTAAGGGCAAAGATCATCGAAGCAGGAACGAAACTTTGAAATCTAAAACTAGTTACGCCGCCTGGTTCAATCTTGCCTTTTGTGTGACACGTGCTTCATTGTGTTGCAGTTTACCCTTCGGCTGATCTTTCCGAGCGATCCGCGTTTGTTGATGTTTCCACGGCCACTGGCGTTTCTAAATATGTGTTCGCTGCACTAAAGTTCAGTCGCCAGTTAACGCCATTCCGTGTCTTCCTGTCCGTCCGTAGACTTCACTTCGCAGTACAGTTTATCGTGAGCTTCTGCGCGCAATGATCGGCGGTCGCGATGCGGAACTTCGGGCGACGGTGCGCTGCAGATAGCCACACTGTAGAGAGGATGCATTCTCGGCGGCTGCTTCGCAAAAAATAAGCACTGCATGAACGCTGTCGTGGGTGTAACAGACTGCGTGGGAAAAAAGTTCAAGGGTATAGAACAGGCCACAGTGACCCCGATCTCGCAACTCAAGAGCATGGCAGTTGTTAGTAGCCCAGAGATGGAAGGAAGGAACTAACGTTTGTCGCGTTGACGTTTTAGGTCGTTCTACTGGATCTTTATCGGAGGCATGTGGTGCTCTCGGCACTCATTCACAACAAATGACTTCCCATCCGAATACGCTCTACCGTGTCAACTGGGAAAGTGTTAACTTCTCTGCGGAGGTGCACTAGCAGCATGTATTTTACCATTAATGATGATAATTATAGATTTTTATGCCGCAGCGGCATCTAGGGCCAAAGAGCGCCATGACACAAGGTATTTTCGACTACTCAAGGTGGGGTCGAAGACCCATTTTTCCAAGCATTTCACCCCAGATAAGCCGAGCACCAGGCCAGGGGAAAGCTTGTACCCATTGTATCACCGGTGGGTACCCGGCGGCACTGGGTATCGAACCCCGCACCTCCCGCATGCGAGGTGGATGCTCAACCACTAGGCCACAGCAGCGGCGGCATGCTCTTAAGCCCGCGTGCTTACGTGCTTGTATGCACGCAAAATAAAAACTTAATAAACAGTAAATGCCTTCGACTAGTAACACCCTAAATGCCGTCGCTTATAGCCCAAGGCGTCAGGCTACTCAATACGAGGTTCAATCCCGGCAGCGCCGGCCACATGCGAAAGGAGGAGGAAGGAGAGAGTTATTTATGATAATATTCTTGGGTTATTTCTGATAATATTTGGAAACTAAACTTGTTTGTGTTTTGAATACCACTCAGTTATTATTGTATAGTATCTGCTATTCTAGATCTATCCATTGTTTCTCTTAACTATTGCTAATAACTATGTCGGCACTGTCTTGTAGAGGTTTCCTGGGCCATGTCAAGCTGTGATTCACAGCTTTTAGCCCAGGTATCCTTCAAAATTTCTCGTAAATTAAAATGAATTGAATTGAATCCTTTGTGTACTGAAGGACCTTACATTGTCGAAGTTCACCTGGGGTCCTCACAGCAGCTCTGTACGCTATTTAGCATAAATTTATCTTAATGCCTACTTTTATCGCCGGATATCAGTCAGCGGTTGCTGAATTAGTGCCAAATCCTATTTTTTTGTAGTTTTCTGGAAGTCTATTAATCTTGAATGACGTTCGGCAAGGAAGCCCTCTGTGGTTTGCATACTTGCGCGCAGAAAACTTTCAAAGTCTGGATTGCGACGATAAGTCCCTGGTAGAGGGGCGTCTGAAGAGGCGCTACGGAAGTGAAATGTCTAGTGGGGATCCCGTGCCATCATACTTCTTTGATGTTAAATACTTGTTTGATCTCCCAACCGCAGGCTTTCAATGAGAGTAACTCAGAATCTTAAGTCGGTTGCAACTTTTCTGTCCCCATTTCCATTGCTTGGAAACGACGGCTCGTAAGTAGGGCTGCACATTTCTTGGACCGACATATTGCCTGCGAAGAATGTATGTGATGCAAGTCCTGTTTTTGGGGCACTCTTGGTGAAGTAAGACCTATAGTTCCTGCAAAACATTTTTTTCTTCGGCTGTAATGAGCCAACCAAACATCGACGGCACATTTTATAAAACCACACATTGTGATGTAAGAATATTAGACTCCTATTTAGGCGCACATACGGGCAATAAACAAGCAAATATTATCTGAAGTTCATTAAAAACATATTCTAATGCGAAGTAGTGTTATTCTCCCCGTTTAATTTTC
The DNA here is from genome assembly GCF_052857255.1 of Amblyomma americanum. Lineage (NCBI taxonomy): Eukaryota > Metazoa > Arthropoda > Arachnida > Ixodida > Ixodidae > Amblyomma > Amblyomma americanum. The sequence goes on from NC_135499.1 coordinate 116,318,885, forward strand.
CATTTATTTAAGTTTCCTTTTATCTGTTCTGAACTGCGAAGCAGGAAATATGAGGGATAGCAAGAGTACGAAAATCATGCAAGACATTTCTATGAGCCGCTATACGCTTGCGCATCGTACATTGACTGTGCTTATCTGTCAACCAACTCTTGGACAAGAACAGCCAATTGTGCCAGGAAATATCACACGGTTATGCCGACTGCGCTGTTATTCTGGCTGGCTTACGGGCATGGGCTTTGTGAGAGGACCCGGCCTTACAAACCCTTGCACTTAAAAGCCACCGAGAACCAATAGCATGGCCTTCACATAGTCTATACCATAAAGTGCCCACCGGCGTCATCAGGTAAAGTAATGAACAGCCGTTTTTATTCACGATGCTTCCTCTCCGATTTGAAGAGAATAAAGAGTGATAGATTTAGTTCTCGAACAGACCTCCAAGATTTCAAGTGATGACGCAGAGAGCTCCTGCGTGGCAATTGAATTTGATGAAGTAAGGCAGTCACGCATTGTTTCGTGGAAAAAGGCCTTTCCATCACCTTGAATGAGCGCCACGACCTTTACGCCCTCTCGGTTACGTGATCATCTTTTTCTGTTTGCTCAATTCTGTGTGCCCTGAAGATGTATTAGTGTTTGCATTGTCAAGTCAAAAGCCTTCATTGGGGGCAGGAGTAGGTGCGCTGTAAGACATTCACCACCCTGAGAGCCATTCTGTGGCTTGCAAGAGAAGAAAAAAAAAAGGAGTAACGACGTGGAAAGAGCCGTGAAGTGACATACACGTCAAAAGAAATATAGCGTCTAATTAAATGCCTGTATAGATTAGGTCACATATGTGGAACTGTTATATTGCACGGTGTTGTTGACGAAGCACAACGCTTACACGCCGGACCAAGTATAAACTCCTAATATACCATTCACGTTTATCACAAATCCGTGAAAACGACTAAAACCACTCGTAGACGTATTAAAAAAAAAGTTCGCCTTGAGCGCTTACCCGAAATCCTGCGGTTCAGCGTACTGCAGCGTGTCCGGGAGGCGGTGTATCCGGTCAAGAAATCCACAGGATAGTGGTGTAGAGCACACACATTCACAAACACGCACACTCGCAAAGCACTCGAGTAAAAATCCTGCGCGCGCAGGCCGCAAGCTTGTCAAATCCCAACGGTCAGTGCCACGGAAACCATTTAGCGGAACCAAAGAAAGACTGCACTCCTCGTAAGGGGAGAAAACGTGCGACGGCGATGACAGCCCGAGCGTTCACCACTCCAGGACGGCGATGGAAAGCACTAGGAAGAAGCCAGTGAGGTATCCGTTCAGGTAGGCGTAAATGAACAGGAGGCGGCGATCATCGCCAATCCTTCTCCTCCGTGGGGTTACAACGGCGACCCGCGTCGTCGCCGGGACCGGGGCAAGGCAGCGGCGACGACGGCATGTGCGGAGCGCGGGAGAGACGGCAGAACTCGGTCAACGGCAGCGGCACTGCACTCGCACGCACGGCTTGCGGCAGAGCTGGAAGTCGCTCCTCGCGCTACCTGGTCCAACAAAGGAATGGCACCTGCCCGACCGACCTCCTCCTTCGGGGCTTCCCCCAACCCGCCAACGGCCGCCGAGGCCGGAGCAGCAGCAGACGAAAGTTGTTGTTGTGGGGCGTCCGGTTGCCAGGCAACGCGCCCCCTGGTGCGAGCGTCTGTTGTCCTTCTCTCTCATCGTGAGGAGTGTCCCTTCTCTCCTGTGACGGCACTCTCCACTAGCAGCTCGTTTGAAGGGTTGTGTAGGCGACCCAGCCGCCATCTGGGGTACCCGGCAGCAAATATAGTTGTACCTGCGGTCGCTCAACGCCGTCTGTAAGAATCAAGGATTTCACAGTTCTTTCACAGAATTCGCATTAACAATTATGAAAAAAAAGGATAGGAATTGTACTGGTTTTATCTTGTTGCATTTTGAAACACCGTACCACTACACCAATATAGCTGCTATTTGTGTACTATTCTCTTAGTGTACCGCTTGTATCAGTATGTGGGTCTATTTCTTTAATGGCCCATTAGGTGGCCATGAATGGTCGGAGTGTCGTGAATTGAAGGCCTGTCGTTCCCGCAGCTCTGGAGGAGAGTGAACAGAATAGCGTTCTACATCATGATATATACATCAAGTGAGAAAGAAACAGCGCGGTTTGAATTCAGAATAAAGATGTCCTGTTCTCATATTAGTAACAGCAAAACTTAGCAAAAGCAAAAGTTATTATCACAGCAGAAGTACGCTTGAACCGAATCTCCAGCTAACAACAGCTATAAAAATGGAGCCAGTTAGCACTGCGTAGTACTTTGGAAGCTCTTAGCGGTAATAATAATGAAGAACGAACATAACAGACAAAACAATGGAACGCAGCGCAACTATCAACTAAATATTTCTTTTCAAAATGGACAGTTGTAGAGGCAGTGTACAGAGGGGTGCCGGCACTGGAAGCTTGCGCGCTGCCCAAATTTATTTTATGTCGCTAGCCGCGATCTGTCTTCTTGCAGTCTAATATCCTCCGGGGGCAAATAAACTGGTCTGGCACTAACATAACACACCATTCTCGTTTTTAGCAGCGAAATATGTCTACCATATTTCTCGGCTTCTTTCGTTTCCACGGTCGATTGCGACGAAAACAACGTTTGTCTTCTCAGGTAACGGTGTGCGAATACGTCTTTTGTTATGCTCTGGTAATGCTTCCGCGGCGCTCTCATGTTCTCATGTAACCCTTAATTCAAGCAGCCACCTGCATGACATCTGTCCTTCGTAACTGGAGAAAAAATTGAAAAGTGCGTCTCACATAACTTCTTCACAGCCCAGGGGCGGAATTATGAGGGGAGGGGTGGTCGCTTCTCCCCCTCCCCCAAGCGAGAAATTCTGCATAGTAAAACGATGCTGAACCACATATTTCTGCGAAAAAAGCCGAAAATATATTTTTCAAATAGAACCGCCCTAGCCATCTATCCCCACTGCCCGTGTCACAGCCAACAAAATTTCACATTTGGTTTACATCACAACGGCGTTTTGCATGTTGTCCACCCTCCTCTAGGGTACCCGTTCACCTATCTACACCAGCACAATGCAGCTAAGCCAGCTTCTCAAGAGGCATTTAGGTTATGCGGCAATGTCGATCCCGCAGTCGTGTCATTCTCCTAACAACATGAATGAAGTGTGGCGAAGCAACTCTGCCAGGGTCATGTGGTTGCGCTGACAGCTTGGCGACGGCTGACGTTCTGCTCTAAAGCTTCTGACTAAATACACGGTCCTAGATGCATTCCACAGCGCGAAGCCAGGGAAGGCTTTATAGCACGTACGACCAGAGCCCGTGTTCTTGTGGTTACTGGTCCATTTTGCAAGCTCTGAGAATAGGCGCATATTCACGTTCTTCACCGATATCGCATCGAAATGAGTTTTTTTTTTCACTAACTTCGGTTAATCTGTTCTTCGTTTTCTATTTGTTGTTTTTTGCACCTCTTCGTATTTTGCGGTGTTAGGAATAACTCGCGTAGTGTGTCTCCGACACCCTAGATTGGTATCATTACGACAAGCGAAATTTCCTGCAGCACCGTCTGTCATTGACCGGATTACATTGGAAATCCGTAAGGTCTTTATAAATTTCACTCTGCTAGGACATTTTTCCTATAGAAACCGTGGAAGTCACTCAGGAGGTGAACTGCAAACCATGATCAATAAGTTAGACAGGGAGAGCAGAACGGTGGGTCTAAAAATTAACATGAAGCAAATCAAAGTAAAGTTCAACAGCCTCGCAAAGGAACCGCAGTTCACAATTGGTAACGAGGTTCTGGACGTTGTAACGGAGTACGTCTACTTAGGGTAGGTAGCGACCGCTGATCCGGATCATGAGAGAGAAATAACTAGAAGGATAAGGATGGGGTGGAGCGCACATGGCAGGTTCTCAGATCATGAATGGCAGTCTACCAATATCCCTCAAGAGCAAAGTGTACAACAGCTGTATCTTACCGGTACTCACCTACGGGGCAGAAACGTGGAGGCTAACGAAAAGGGTTCAGCTCAAGTTAAGGAGAACGCAGCAAGCAATGGAAAGAAAAAAAAGATAGGTGTAAGGTTAAGAGGCCGGAAGCGGGCAGAGCGGGTGAGGGAACAAACGCGTGTTAATGACATTCTAGTCGAAACCGAGAGGAAGAAATGGGCTTGGGCAGGGCACGTACTGCGAAGGCAAGGTAACGGCTGGTCCTTAAGGGTAACGGAGTGGATTCCAAGAGAAGGCAGGCGTAGCACGGGGCGGCAGAAGGTTAGGTGAGCAGATGAGATTAAGAAGTTTGCAGGCATAGGGTGGGCGCAGCTGGCAAAGAAGAGGGCTAATTGGAGAGATGGGAGAGGCCTTTGCCCTGCAGTGGATATAGTCAGGATGATGATGATGATGATGATGAAGCTAGATACCTCGGTTCGAGCGCTGCGGAGCCGCTCTTGCCGGCGCAATTGACGGCTAGAGCGGGAATTATGAGGCCGCGTTCCTGTGGTTATTTGGTCCTTTTGAAAGATGCGAAATCCGCGCTTATTCATGTCTTCATGAGTAGCAAACTAAACGTCAACGAAGAAACTAAGTGCGGCAGCATGCGAAACACCTACGGAACTTTGTTTACTCCGAAGGACAAATTGTGTGCGTCATCCCACTGATTGATGGTTCCTGTACAATAATCAGCATGCGTAAAGCGCGCGAGCAGCGCGCTGCCCTCTAAAGAAAACGACACCCTGCCACAACGTCTAGACCCTTCTGGTAACGCATGCACCGAGGTTGAGCCGCGTTTACAGTCAACTAGGCGCGAACACTTGGCTCCAACCGGGGGCTGCTGTATAATCTCAGTTTTTCTTGCATGGCGTGCACTGCTCCACCGTTCTACACAACTGTGGCGCAGACTGTACACTGTTGTTTGAGAAAAGAAGTGTTTCCTCGCACGAAAAAAAAAAGTGGTAGGAGTTTAACGCAGTTAAACTGATTACACGGGTGAAAGCAGGGGACACATAAGCTCCGCCTTACGCGCTTTAGCGGATTAATAATGCCCATATATGCAGAATTGGTAATTCTCTACTTAACATTCATAAATCATGGCGAGCCCTCATACCACTATACCAGTGGAGTGGCGCAGCGGTTAAGCGATGCACCATTCCACTGGGAGGTGGCCGTTCATATCACAGCCACCGGTAGGGATTGTGCGACCCATGGAGCTGGCGTGACGTTCCTCTGAACTTACCCAAGCTTACCCAGAGCTAACCCCAGGTTAGTTTGGAACACAAGACAAGATTCTTGATCGGAGTTGGTACGCCTGAAACAGTGCTTTCGCTCTAAATGTAGCGAAATATGGGAGGCATATTTTATTGCTAACAATCGGCTCCGTGTCCTTCGAATTCCGCCGCTCTCTTTGTCCCCATAGGCATTTAGATGTGTTGCAGGGAGTCGTGGTCAGCCAGCATGAGTCTGGCGTCGTCATACTAAGATTCACGAAGCATACAGAGCGGTTATAGCCACTCGGGAGGCTCCGCAGCTGCTTTCTGGATGGCCAGAAAGCAGTCCATTCTTTGCCGAAAATAAATTCGGGCAGGTCGTGCGTCTTTGTCACAATAATAGCCTGCCATTCTGGAGCGCCATATACAGTGGAGGTCCAAGAGCACTATGAGATCAAATGGTACCCCATCCTCATTGTCAGTGCTTAAATAACGAATTCGCTGCGCGTCAAGTGGTAGCTTTTTCTTTATTGTCCTGTTATGTTATGGGCCAAAGCTAGGCAATAAAGAAAAAAAAGTGTTACAGGGAGTCCATGAGCTAGCTGGCTGAATAGGAAAGCTGCAGCACCCGCGAACATTTCCACTGATATGGCTGTTCTTTTCACGTTTTCTATATATGTGTTGCATGGCGTCCATGAGCTAGCTGTCTCATTAGGAAAACTGCAGCTCCCGCGAACATTTCCACTGATATGGCTGTTCTTTTCACGTTGTCTATATATGTGTTGCATGGAGTCCATGAGCTAGCTGTCTCATTAGGAAAACTGCAGCACCCGCGAACATTTCCACTGATATGGCGGTTCTTTTCACGTTGTCTATATATGTGTTGCATGGCGTCCATGAGCTAGCTGTCTCAATAGGAAAACTGCAGCCCCCGCGAACATTTCTATTGACATGGCTGTTCTTTTCACGTTGTCTATACAGGTGCTCATGGTTGATAATAAATTTATTAGGCATAACTGGGTAATTCGTCCAGTTGTATTGTATTTTACGTTTATCCTTGATTTTGTTGGGAGTAAGCACCTTCAACTCACTACACAGGTAATACCAAGTAGCAGCACATGTAGTCTAACACGGGTTGTTGGTGCAATGTACGATATAAATATCGCAGAACAAATTTCCTGTCTTTAGGAGAGCTACAACGAACTACATCACATTTTAACATTTACAAACTGTTTTAGCGCAACGTTGAAATAATATTCACGAACAGGTTTACGAGGAGTAGATATGGCTAATAGGGCTAACCTGCAAGCTGGGTAACCCTGCTATAGTAGTTAACATTTTGGTCATTATAGTTAGCCTGATTGCAATTAGAGCTCTGTAGATATAGTCGCATGACCTTCACTGCGTCTCTCGAGACGTGATCCTTACCGTTGCTCGCTGCTCCAGCCCATGTGGGACAGAGAAAGTTACGAGACGCTTGCGTAGCAGTGTAGTATGTGCGGGCGGGAGGGGTTGAGAGTGCTCCTCCTCCCTGTGGTTTTGGGTTTGCGCGCCGGGATATCCAGAGTTCGTTGAGCCATAGCGTGCAGCATAATTACGCTTTCGGATTTGTAAAAAAATGCTGCTATAATTAACGGCACGCTACAAGCTTCGAATGACAACCAGGCGCGAATCAGGTGCTGCATGCGGCTGTGCTCGTACACACCCCATTTTCTCCTCAACCTCTCTCTTCTACTAGCGGTAGAAGAGAAGTGTTTCAAAATTGCTCCTCATTTCGAATATTACGATTTCTATCATTTTCCCTTTTTATAATCTTTGAATCTCTCCATAGCCGATTAGTACTGGATGATTTTTCATTTATTTCCTTTTTTACTTTCTCTTACGCCTTTGCGTTATGTTGGAAAAAACTTCTGCCACCGTTGATATTCTAAAACTAATTCATTGCCGCAAATTATACTAATAGGTTTCAATTTTGTTTATATTTTTCCCAGCTAATCTGCCAAACTAGTGTACTTATACCCATGTATTTCTGATGAGACATTTATCAGACAGTTTTACTTCGGTACCTCGTACTGTACTAACCTTTTTGTGCACCTCTGATTGACTCTATGTCTTTTAATAAACCTTCCAGCGGTCCCTAGTTCGACCCCCAGTACAGGAGCACCTTGGAGATCCTTTAGTTTGTGCATGCTGTTCAGGCAAATTATTCATTTTTTTTTTATCAGCCCAGCAGTACGTCGTGTGCACCGCGGTGGCAGTGACTCTAACGCCGACGTGCGCATTCGGTTAAGCGCTTGCGTGCTATTCAAGCGATCTCCTATTTTGGTTGGATCTCCTGGAGTGTAAGCAAGTCAACATGGCTAAGACAGATGATTTTCGAAGTGTTAACAGCACTAGATTTTTTTGGCTGCGTCAACGAGAATGAAAGGGACCAGATATCTGCGCAAGTAAGCATGCTTTCTACGCGTTAGAACAGGGGTGCACAGCAGCGTACTGAAGGGACGGTTCGTGTGACAGACAGATAAGAGGGATTTTTTAAAAAGGGCTTGGCTGTCCAGGGTGGGCTGGTCTTCCAACTGCGTCGACAACATCCTGGTACTCCAGGAGAGGAGTGAATGGAAGGGAATGGAAAGGGCGACAGGATAGGAGAAGATGCAGAGCTCAGGATTGGCACAGATTGCAGGGCGGATTGGCTAGGCATGCAGGACGCAGTGGGAAAAAGTGGTATCGAACAAACCTAATTAGAGTGCTCGTTTGAATTTTACGACGTGTGTGCATGGATAACGTTAAGAAGGGGATGAAGACGCGGTAAATGTGGGGTGCTAAGTTTTAATATTTGCTAGTGGTTTTATGTGTTTGTAGTCGAGTGCCTCGTGTACTGGCGAAAATGAGTGCCGAGGCATGTTCTATTACTATTCAGGTTTAAGTAATGTTGTGAGATATATTTACCGAGAAGTACGGAAATCGAATCCCGCACCATCACCATATGTTGCAACATCTATTTACACAGGGAAACTATAGATACAGGGGGGGGGGGGGGGGGGGGGACAGGCACCAGAGGATACAGACAGCCGGGAATGTTGAGGGTTAGATGATGCGCACGCGTTTGGCGTTCCGGTTCCATCGCGCCGGTAGTGGTACGAACGGATTCAAGGTAATAAGGGCGCGGCTAGCTCCTGGATTTCGAACATAGCGAATTTTCAACAACTGCCTGTCCATCACCACCGCCTGTCTTAACCGATTCCTAATGACAGACTCGTCGAATAAAAAAATACCGCCGTCAGCGCGTCCACAACCGCTTCTCACAATGGAGACCTCCGCAACATTTTTCTCCCGTTTGTACTCCTGATTTGATTGGACTTTGTTATAATAAACAGGTTTACAATTAGCAGAGCCGTCGCTATCGCATTACGTAAGATGTACATATGCACTACCCATATCGATTCTGATGTTGAGGTTCTTACCGCTCAACGGCACAGTGCGAACCACTGCAGACTGAATTCATTGGAGCATACACTCTAAACACGAAAGAAGTATGCAAGGAGTAAGCTGTCCTCTAGAGCACTCCCTTTAAAGGGTCCCTGAAAAGAGTGTTCGAAGTTAGCTATAAAATGCTCGCATTATGTAGAGTACAGGCCAATGAGCGTTGATGCCGCGTACAAGACCTCAAAAGCGAGCCGATAATTTACAATACAGCTTTTGAAACTCACGCTTCCGCGTCTAGCGGCGACCTGCGGTGCTGGGCTTTCGCCCGAATCCGCGCTCGCTACGTCAGCATCCGCGCTCTTTACGTCAACAGCCGACTGCTAGCATTGGTTCGCGTGCGTCGGCAGCCGACGGAGGGGGGCGAGAGCGAGGGGCCGGCGCAGGATCGCCGACATTTCAGAGTGCAAAAAGTGACAAGAGGAGAGGGAAAGGCGCGAAGACGCGGAAATTTAAACTTGGACTACAGGTAACTCAGCTTCCTCGCCGAATGCCTTCGCGTCCATTGGTGCTGACACGCAGTGCAGAGGGCGTGCAGCTTCGTAGCGTTCTGATGTGCTATTGTGGTGTTATAAAAAATACGGCACGGAAAGACACAAAGATCAATACAAGAAAATTTGAGATAACTTAGTTTTTAATGCAAGATTGTCCATACGGGAGAATTATCGCAGCTTGCTCTTTTAAATTTATGAGGTGGGTCCTTCTCGCAAGCAACTGTTCGGGTCTATCGAACAATTTAATATAGATTAGCGGGAAACTAGTTTGGTACACTTTTCTTACAAGCAACCAAGACATACAGATTTCAATTCTATATGAGTGACGTCTCACACCCCGCTGAAGATTATGGGCTTCATTGAGGCAAGCTTCACAACCGAATACGCGCAGGAATATGATCATGGTACAGGCGGGACGATATAATACCAGCATCGCTTAACCACTGTACAGACTGTTCCGCAATTACACGCGCGCCGTAGAGTGCTCCTCACACCTAAACCAGTGGATTGTTCGAGCTCAAAGTTTGCTCAGAAATGGCATTTGGTCACTAGAATGGTTTTAAACCGCATTTATTTGGGGTACATGCCTGATCAATGAGCAGAAATGGGATATTTGCGTCGTCTGCGGCGACGACAAAACGAAACATGCGTCTCTATCTGCGATTGCACCGGTGGCGCCATCTGTTTGGTCAACCGTGGAGATAAGGCGAACGACGGTGGCAGTTTGCGGGAGATTTGAAGACTCTTCAGCAACTATTTTATCAATGCAGCGCCTCGTCTGTTTTTACAATGACTGCCGAGTACGGCCGATCCGACCGTCCAACACCCTCTCCTATCCTCCTTTCCTGCTCTTCCCCGCCGACTTGCCTTCGCGCCTGCTCTACGCCTGTGAGGGAGAGTGCCATCTTAGTGGCCCCTGACGACGGACAGCGGAAGAAGACAATTTTTTTTAAACGTTCACTCTTTCTTCGTGAGGTGGCGCTCTGCATCCCTCATAGTGTTCCTGTACATGCTCTCGCAGGGAGCAGAGTTGTGCGACTGTTTTCCTCGCGCCGCTCTTGACGCCATTCGCCGAGCGGCCCTCACGTGATTCCGCTGACGACGTTTGTTCCATATTGTAGTGGAGGAGCCGACTTTCCAGGCGCAACGCCGGTTCCTCGCCAGCCCCAGTACCCTCTCGGCTGTCAATGTGATCGGACACGTCCGGTGCAGTCGACTGCGGTGTGTTCCAGCCTCTTCCGTGCGCTCCAGTTGTATATATTTTGATATTGTGCAGTGACGGCAGCCTAGTATGATAAAAATTACAGTTCAATATCAATTATAAATTGTTCAGCAGGCACGCTCAAACTTCATGCGGCGACTCATGTTTGCCATCAACTACTAATCTTCATTTTTTTTCCTGCAACGCTACAAGTTCCGAATGAAAATAGGAACAAAGGTTTTGCTACTAACCTAACTGTACGTGACAGAGCATTTCTCATGTGCAGCCGCTGCCAGCCTGTCTGCTTATTCTGCTGCCACCTCCAGCATTTTGCAGAAATGGTTTGTTTTATGAAATGAATGTTTTACAAGCAACCTGCATGTGAAATTTTGTTCTAGTCCCAGTCTAATACACAGAAGTGGGAGGCCAGTCTCTCTGCATGAGAACAAGCTTTGCCTAGGCTATTTAACTATTTTATTTTTTAAGAATACCCTTAAGGTTCCACTGACAAAAATGTTAACACTGAAGGAGAGGGGAACAAAATAGCATGAAATACTTGAAAGCAAAATTGGATATTCAGATAATTATTTTTCCTTGAGTAAAACCATGGAGTAGTCCAAAACAAAGATATTTCAGAATGCAGTGAAGGTACATATATTTCAAGTAGGTCAAGAGAAAACGCAATAGTGCTTTGGGAAAAACGAGCAAATAACAGCACCAGAAAGAGATACACATCACTTTTCGAGATCCTTGGAAACTGTTAAAAAAGTACGGAACGTGATGTGTTTGGCTTGAAAAGATGACCATGGCATAGGAAAAATGCATTGGAGGGCTAGAAGTCAGAGCAACCAATGATACGTGTATTTTGTGAAAGATAAGTGCGCGAGTTTGTGATATCTGTGCTTTCAGTTGGTTAGATTTACTTTCGTGCAAAATGCATTGCTTTAGACTGCCTGCATTCACATCGTATGCAGCGAGGTTTCACAAGCTTCGTGCAACATCGGCGGTCGCAACCCTATAGAATAATGTATTTCAATGTGGTTTGGCAGGGAGATGCAATACCGCACTTCTCTTCATTGCACAACTCACGCAGGTTTTTGATTTTCAAGCATTTCTGCGCCATTAATATCCGTACTGCGAGCTATCGCTGTCATTCCGCGATCTTTCTGTCATGCTGTATGATATTTTCGGCAAATCAGATATTTTTTCGGCGTTTTTTCAACGAAGTATGATGGGCTTAGCATCGATCCCTGAGCACTGAGGCAGTAAAAGGAATAAAGGATGCCCGCAATCCAGCGCCGTTTGTAAGCTTTAGAAAAAAAAAGCAAACTGCTCTACAACGCCAGCCCCGTCATGATCCCATGCAGCGCCTGTGCCCTCGAGGAGCTGCTTTCCCGCACAGCTTGGAACAAAATGGTGGACCTTCGCGCAATTCTGCTCCCTGCGGGAGCATATAGAGGAACACTACTCATAGTAATCAAGCTGCCTGCCAGGTACTGACGCGTCAAGAGCGCGCCGTTCGTGGCGCTGCTCACCGCGGGGCCGCTGCAGGCGCTGGTTTTAAAAGGAGCCACAGAGAGTGCGGTGCAGCGGCGTTGGCATTGTAACAAAAGGCTGTGCCGACTTGTTCGAATCATGTTTGTCTTTTAGCTCCAACGCTGAAAAATTCCGGGAGAGGTACTGAAACTGCATGGCAGAAATATTAAATCAGAGGGTAAAGGTAGTTAGTAACCCGTTTTACTCTATTGATTTGCGATTCAATCATGTTGAATAAGGAAAAAGAGAAGAATGTAATATAGAAGGAATGATATAGCTTCCAGAGAAGGCCATTTTCGAAACTGCCAAGTAGCAGTAGCTTTCAAGTCGTAGGTCTACTTTTTGCATGCTAAGCTGTCATCGTTACGACAACTAGATAAAGATTTTTCTCTGTGCGTGGCAGACTGCAGCTACGATTGTTTTAAGAAGCAAAAAGAACTCCAGTCGCAAATGCACGGTGCAGCAGCTGATGCCGAAGCATTTCGAACGTTCTGCCTGGTCTTCACTACAACCGGGCGCTAATAAAACGATGCAAAACTAAAAAAAGCGCTCGCAGGAAAGGAGGCTGATAAAATCGAAATCAAGTCCGCTTGAGCACGTCTTCAGGCGCAGTCACCGTAATGCCGAACCACAAGGCAGCGTTACTTCAGCGCAGCATCAGCGTTTATTCTACCTTCGTTGTCGATTCAGGCCGCAGGAGAGGGCGATCAAACACACGAGGGCGTTAGGTGTGTTTTGTTTCGTTCACTGTTATGTTCAGCTCGCGCACGAGATGCTTTGTCCTCATCATGCGTACAAATGTGGTTGAGCTACAATGCATATTTCTCATGTCTGTAAATATGTGTCAATACAAGCAAATACACAAATTCTAGAAATGTAAATGGCTATAAACGCAGAGTTGTAATGTATATAGCAGCAGACACATGCACAATATTGTATATGCTATTGCCGTAAAGAGTTGTAAATATAGGTAAATAAATGCACGTGAGCGTCCCCTTCTTTTCTACAGACGGGCTTAAAATTTCCCACACTTCGCACAAAACTGAAAGCAGCAGCCGTGCTTGCCATAATTATCTTGTGCCATTTTAGTGTTGCTGCGAGGACACCTCGTCAGCGTCCCAAACCACACCATTTATCCGCGCAAAACAACTTTCGTTAATCGTGGTGCCACGAAACGAACAAACGTAACAACTTGCAACGCTCTATTCGTCTGGCAAGGAACAGCGTATTCAAGTGATAGGCAGAGCGAACGCCTGAGGCCACCTCTGCAAACTGCGAGCGAAGCTGCCGCTCCAGCTGATTGTCGTTGGAAAAAGCACTGCGCCGCGGATGAATCGAGAGCTACGCAAGAAGGGGTACGAGGCAGGAATCTGACAGACGTGTGGTCTAGGTCTGTCGTATAGGAGTAGAAGAGATAACGCCAGCACCACGCGACCGTTGGCAAGCATGACGCAAGCAGTCCAACCAACTTGGTAGCGCCGCAGCGCGGCAACCAACTGAAGTGAGGCGTACCGGCGGCTCCCATTGCGAAGCGGGTGATGAGGCTGGCATTGTAAAAATAGAGGAGGCGCTGATCAATGATAACAAAATGCTTAGTTTGGCCAAAAGCGCATTGAGTTTGAAGACTTTCGTGGCACAGGACCGTCAAACCTCCCGCAACTCCCCTCACCCACTTCCTTTGCTGAATCTTCACGGCCAAAAAATGAGATGGCGCCACCAGTGCAATCGCTAAGAAAGCTGCGCGATTTGTTTCGTCGTCGCCGCACACGATGCGACTATCCGACTTTTTTTGTTGATTCAGGCAAGTACTCCAATAAAATATGTATAAAATAATTCTGCGCACCAAATGCCATTTTTGTGCGAAATTTCACCTCGAACAATGCACAACATTAGCGGTTAAGTGCATTCTACGAGGCGCGTTTAATTGCAGAACTCGCTGTACAGGGCCGATGAAAGAAACACGAACAGAGCGCAGCCTAGGTGCTTTTCATCACGGTTTTACGTTGGTGGTAGCAAAAAGTCGTCCGTAATGCTTTCTAGGACGACTCTAATGTCTTTTTCTTACCGCCAAAGTAAAAGCGCCATCAAATGAAATTAGAACAGTGGAGTGGGTAGGCGCCACGTTGTTCGCGTTTCTTGGCATCGCGATAGTACCTCTGCGACAGCCGTGGTACGAGTACTGCCTGTGATCTATTTGTGTAAAGTAGAGAATGATTTATTCCGCATGTATGGGCATGAAGGCAGAACCTGTGGGCGACAGAGAAGGAGTACGTGCGTGGGAGGGATCTTTAATGCTATCGAATTGCCCTCTGATGGGTAGGTTGAGCGTCATGTGATAGTGAAAGAAACAACAGTGCCTGGGCCTGCGAAGTGAAAAGAGACCCCCCAGACCGCTTAAGGTACCCATTAACGCTATCTCGTAATACCCTGAAGGCGGAACTTGTGTCCCTTCAAGTTTCTAGAGCGGTATCCTAACAAGACCCTTGGTAACAAAATGGTCAGACCTTTTGTTGGAAGGCCTAAAGGACATTTCAACCTCAAATTAATTTTTTTCCCGGTTCCTGAAGTCAGCGCATTCGACCATACAACCGACTGAATAATTTGGAAGTAAATACGGACGTCATGCTGAGTTGACACTTGCATGTGTCGTAAAATTCACGTTCGAGGTACGAGGTCATGCTATGATAATGTACGTTTTGGTCTCCCTTTTTCTCGATATGAAGAGCACTTTGCTTGAATAAAGCGGATTCTCGACTTCCTTTGAACGCTTAGCCTTGGTGGTGGTGGTGGCAAACTTTTCTAAACGAATCACCCCTGCTTGACATACATGGTCGCTCTAGTTTGATGTTTATCTCTTGTCCTGTGACTTCTTATGCTCTTACTCAGCGACCTTATCAAACTCGGTTGGAGTGTTGCCTTTTAGTGCACATTTAAGATTTAACATAAATACCCACAAAAGCAGCAGATTGGACAGCCGTCGCCGTAGCTCAGTTGGTAGAGCACCGGACGCTATATTCGGAAGTAGTGGGTTCGGATCCCACAGGCGTCATGGTTGTTTTTTCTGCTGCGTTATAAGTAATTTTTCTAAGGGGCAGATTAATCGAAGTATTGTTCTACCATACATTGGCAATGCAAATGAAAAAAAAAGAAACATTCCCCTATGCACCTTGGTTTCGGTGACTGTTGGCTTTCTTCATATGTATGTCAAACGAGCCCCTAGTTTCATTAGCCTTGTTTCAATATATATATATATATATATATATATATATATATATATATATATATATATATATATATATATATATATATATATATATATATATATATATATATATATATATATATATATATATATATATATATATATATATATATATATATATATATATATATATGTAAAGTACACGCGTGCGCGTTGAGGAAACATTCTGGTTGGCGGGTCGCAGCGCCAAACATCTCAGTACGAATCTGCATTGAAAGACAAGTATTAGTCAGCACAGTCAGACATGATTAGAGGATCGTAAAGGATCACTGTATTCACGAGATCGCGAAAAGACTGGTCGTGAGCTCAAATGCACCAGAAAAGGCGAGCAGCAACAGAAAAATTCAGCTAACTGACGACACAGATGAATATCAGCGCAGATTTAACAACGCGTCGCGTGAAAGACTGCTGGGCATGGCGCTAATATATTTAATGCTGTTGCGGCGAGAGGCAATATACTAAACAATTAAAAAATAGGGAGAAGCAGTGGAAGAGAGATCCAAACTGAAGATCAGTGAAAGTGAAACACAGCGAGGTACATTTAAAGTACCGTGGTTATAACAAGATAATAGCTGGCTTCTAAACATTTTTATTCAGTCCGCTAGGGACAGTATTAAACTTGCGCATCAGGAATGATTCACGAACTTCGTGTTCATGGCCGATCTTGAAGCCTGATGTTAGTAACGTTACTTGAATTTTTTCAAAAGGATGCTTAGTATTGTTTACATGTTTAGAGATAGGAAGGTTCGGCAGCTTCCTGCAATAAGCTTTATGATTACTAAAACGATATCTGAACGGTGTTTCTGATTGAGCAATACATTGATTTTTGCAGATTGAGCATTGAAGTATGTTGATTACGTTTCTGGTTTAACATGAGTAGTTACCCCGCATTTGCACATAAAAGTTCGATGCAGTGCTAGAAGCCATTACTGATATCATCTGCGCACAAACTTTGCAGCGCTATTTATTGCATGGATGGCAGCCGATTGGCACACTTGGGCTTGTCTTAGATGAAGTGAGAATGCCACTGAGGTTTTTTCCGTGGCGGCTTGCTGAAAAATGTACATGGTGTTTTTATAAAATTCCCGCGACGTTTGGGACCGATACTGAGTCGGTTAATAACAGGTTTATTTGTGATTGATCACTTGGTTGCTTTCCTGTTTTGAGGAGTGCCCCGCGGTAAAAAAGGCCTGCACGTTCTACCGCATCGTTTAACAGTCGCGCTGGGTATTTTCTTTTAATCAGAGCGTTCCGGAGGTTGGTACAGTTTCGTTCGAAGTCGCGCTCGTCAGAAAGTATCCGTTTCAAGCGTATGGCTTGTCCATATGGGATGCTAGTCTTCCAGTGTTTAAGATGGCTGCTTTCGAACTGTAAGTATTCAGGTTGGTCACTAGATTCCGGTATAAATGAGAGTTAAGTTTGCCATTCTTTATTTATACAGTCACATCTAGAAAAATAACTGTTGGTAACGAGTAAGATATATATATATATATATATATATATATATATATATATATATATATATATATATATATATATATATATATATATATATATATATATATATATATATATATATTGCCGCGAATATTTGCGGTGTTCGTTTTTCAAATCTGCCGCTACACCACTTTATCGCTTTGTTTGCGACGCAAGACGCGACTAGATTTATCTCGATTGATCGCAGCCAGGCAAAGCTGATTCTACGTTGTTCCGGAATGTTCTAGTAACTTTGCGCTCTTTATCTCGAAAGTTCGCTATCAGCTTTAAATTGAGCACGGCCGACAGCGGCGGGCATTCTGTTCGACGACCGCCGAGCACGCTTGTCGCTTCGCTGCCGCCTAGTGATTCAGTCCATTTTGGGTGCAAGTCAGCCCAATAAACAGTTTTGTTTTAGAAGACCCCTTTGTCCGTCTTCATCGCTGGTTCGACTGCCGCCACCACTACGTGACAATATAACGAGCCCCTACTTCCCTTTTATTATATATATATATATATATATATATATATATATATATATATATATATATATATATATATATATATATATATATATATATATATATATATATATATATATATATATATATATATATATATATATATATATATATAATAAAAGGGAAGTAGGGGCTCGTTATACATATGACAGAAGCCAACTGCCACAGAAAGAAAGGGGCATACGGGATTTTTTAAATTTGTGGTGTTCATCAATGGGATTTTTAGTGAATATTTTATCGCTTAAAGATCACTGATCTTTAAGAAGACCTGAACCTCAACAACCACATGCCGCAGGCGGGTACCGAACCCACGATCTCCGAATTCGGAGGTAAGTTACACCTGTGTAAGTTACAGAGAGTAGGCATTCGGCTTTTACAGCTGATGAATCAAGGCAGGAATAAATGATTTATGCTGTAAAAGCGCAGTCCCAAACTGATAATTACTGTGATTACTGTCTACATGAAGGCAGTCCTATATGAAGGTCCTATATGAAGGGCAGAGCATGGGACAGACACTTAGTAAGGGCAACGACGCCACCTATATTGCGAAACAACCACACGACCCGCTCCGCCGTTCGTTTACTCCTCGCTAGATGGCGCTACTCATCGTTAGACGGGATGAGGGAGTCCAATATATTAAAGTTATCGAGATAATAAACTTGAAATTACATGGGAAGGGACAGAAAATGCGACAACTGTCGAGGTTCGCAAAGGATTAAGGCAAGGTTGTCCTCTATCATCAATGCTGTTCATACCTTATATGATAAATATGGAAAGAAGGATACAAGAAAGTAATCTACGTTATGTCATTCAGATTAGGCGGAAAGGTCTTTGAGCATAGGCTCCCGTGTTTGATGTATGCAGACAATACTGTACTGTTAGCAGATGGCCCGGAACATTTACAAACTCTGGTCAATTGCTGTGGAGACTGAGACGCTCTGGGTTTTAGCGCAACTAAAACAGGTGTGATGATTTTCTACGATACAACTGATGAGGCAGTTACAAAGCTATGAAATGTCCAGAGTGGCCGAATACAAATATCTCGATGTACGGGTAAACGAAGGGCAGATATACACGGGAAACCACTAGCAGTCTCTTTGGGCAAAAAAGGCGGAGAGATGCCGGGATAATGAAACATAAGGCATTAGGGGGGTACGACAAATATCAAGTACTGAGAGTTATTTGGAAACGAATAATGGTACCGGGGCTTACCTTCGGGAAACAAGATTCTGCAATCTTAAGGTCGCTGTACCATCGTTTGTCGACCGGATTCGGAAGCATGTGGGTTGTACGTTTTCAGCCCGTAAGCGGGCGTGGAGAGGAAGAGGTGAAGTACGATCGCTTTGTTGCTTATGGGCGAGCCGGACAGTTCGGGCGCTTCGATTGGCGCCTCCGGTAGTGCCACCCGTCTACGGTCGTGCGGCGGCTCAGACTGGATCAAAGCATGCATGCACCTTGAATTACTCTCATCAATTGTGGCTTAGATGTACGTTGTGTCTGCGTATTTTGGCTGCGGGGTTTTCCGTCGGAAGTAAACTCGTGGTCGGCTGTGATGGCCGTGGATCTCGACGCGTCGACCCTGGATGCCGCGAACGAATTCATGACCGATTTTGCAACATTTCAGGCGAGCTTAAACATCGAAGCAATGTCGTGGGAAACGTTACGTATTTTGAAAATTTCTATTCCAGAAACTGAATAGAGCATCACATCTCAGTGGCGTTCACCTCTTGTTCGATCTCTACCAGTCACAACAGTCGACGATTTGTGCAACAAAATAAGAGGAGGGTGCCTCTATTGAAAGTTACGTTTTCCGCAAACGTCCAGTAAGAACTTAAGAACGACGACATGATTCTTTTTGCCAATTATTGGGGCAAGGTACCCCTTTTGTCAAAAGTAACCGAACAACAGGTTTTTGCTTCTCAACTATATAACGGAGCATATTTGCGCCATTAAAAAAACTATATAACGAAGCCGTTACGGCACCTTTAAAGACCGAAAGGTGTCAGATCGTGAGGAAAAGGGCTCATCTTACTTTACACGGAATCATGGCGTATGGGATGCCATAAGTCCTTCGCTACGTGGCTATGAAACTTACCACCTGTGCCCAGTTACTTTTGACAAAGACGGTACATGGACTAGAACAAGACAGGTCAACAGTAGAGGCAGCTAGCAGCCATCAGTAACTGCAACCTGTATAATCACACTTTTCAAGTATAAGATTATGCGCTTTAAATTATTAGTGTTTTTACATTACTGATAGAGATAAACATAATTGCACTTGCAGCCTTTCCCAACCAATGCACAGTAGAGAAGATCGTACACCCAGCCAGAATTGATGTGAAGTCCTCTATGTGAGGAAGTGGATAGCGGTCTGGTAAAAGTGTGAGCATTGAGGGCACTTTAATCTTCACATTGTCTCCAGTCGCCAGGATCTTTCTTTGGCACCATGTAAAGTGGCGATGTCCAGTTGCTGGAGGAGGGGCGTACAATGCCGAGTTCAAGCAAGTGTTGGAACCCACGGCGAGTGATAGCGAGGCGTTCTCCAGGCAAGCGGTGAGGGTGAGCAAACACCGGGGGTCCCAAAGTCCCAATGTGGTGGGTGATCGAGTGCTTCACCGGTGACTCTCTGGTATGCGGCTTTGTGAGGTTGGGAAAATCGGCGAGAACTTTCGCATACGGCGAAACAGGGACGAGAGCGCGAAGCCCCGTCGCCGCAGCGGTGGAGAGTACGCCGTTGACGAAGAGATGCATGCTGAGGTCTATGAGGCGATAAGCTTGCATGTCGACGGCTAGGTTGAAGAAGCTGAGGAAGTCTGCTCCGAGAACAGCTTGCGAGACGTCAGCGATAATGAAGATCCAACGAAACGTGCGGCGCAATCCCAGTTAAGCGTAAGGGGACCGTTTGCCGTACGTGCCAATGGGCGAGTTGTTGATCGCTTGAAGCGGGGAGGTCTGGTTGTTGCGACAGCGATCTGCCCAAGAGGCCGCTATGACGCTCACCTGTGCTTCCGTGTCGACCAGGAAGGGAGCGCCAGTGACTGTCCGAAACATAAAATAGGCGGCATGCCCGTCGACCAGCACCATTTGCTGCCGTCAGTGACCGGTCGCAGCGTTTCCCGACCAGAAGCACAGGTGGGTACACTTGCGAGCAGAGCTGCCGAAGGTACGGTGGTACCAGCATACAGCCAAGGGCAAGGTGTCGGGCCGCACGTCAGATGGTTGGGATTCTGGGGAGCAGCGGCGTGGTCTGAACCACGGCGGAGAACGGCGCAGCAAAGGCGCGAGGACATCAAGCCGCCTGGCAAGAGCATCAAGCCGACGTTCGATGCTGGCATACTGGGAGTGTGCGGCAGTAGTTGGAGGCGGACTGGTCACAGAGCTGACGTTGGGGAGCCGTGAGTAGTCCACAACACGGTCAGCGAGTTCAATAATCTTGTCCAGTGAAACATCACCCGCAGCTGCGAGGATGGGGATCTTATGTTGGGGAATACGCTGAAAGAACAACTCACGCAGAAGGGGGTCGTGCTGAGCAGCGGAGTCTCCAATGAGCTGGCGTGTGTGACCGAGGAGCTGCGAAGGGCGGCTGTCACCAAGCTGTGTAGCGCTGAGGAGCTGTTGGAGTTTGCTGCGCTAGGGAGTCGATGATAGCCGCCTTCAACGTGTCGAAGGGTCGAGCCGAGTCCGGCGAGCTGATGACGTCCACTAAGTCTTCAGCGACGTCAGGAGGCAAGGACGACATGAGGTGTAGAAACTTTGTCTTCTGGCTGGTCATACGTCGCAGCTGGAAATGCGCCTCAACCTGCAGGAGCCAGGCGCGGGGGCTATTGGGCCAAAACTGGCTGGAACGCGGCCACCGAAGCACCGAGAGGCTGAGCGTTCTGGGACGGGTCGCCGCCGGTAGGAAGGGCGGAAGAGCCAGCGGAATCCATGGAGGAAGATGGGGTTGCGTATTCAAAGCCGGGTCGCCAAATCCGTCGGAGCTAAAGCGAGGAAGAACCAGCTCCGAGGGCGTTGAGGTTCGAACTGTTTATTTGTGCTGCTCGCGCTGCTGCGGCCTATATAGCCCAACTTTCTCTTTCCTGTCCGGTGCCGCGTGCCATGGCCTGCGAGCCGAGCGCGGCGCGAGGGGTGCTACATATTACTCAACCGCTGCTGCCCCACTGCGCTGGTAGTCGTATGAGGACTCACCACCAGTTACGAAATGTTAAGTAGAGAATGAGAAATCCTGCATATATGGACATTAAACCACAAAATACATCGCCTCATGCCCTTAAGGCGGAGCTCAAGTGCCTCCTGCCATTGAAGAATCACCACCTGCTTTCGGACGTCTGCTCGGTTTAACTAAGTTAAACTCCTAACAATTTTTTATACCGCCTTGCAGCGCGAAATGATCAGCAAACGCGATATATTTCTTGAAACCAAGCTGAAGGCGCTATTTTGGACGCATTTCGCGGAAGGTTTGCTTCATCCAGTGAGCGAGCGCTTTCATCTACAGACACGCGCTGCTTTCCTTGTACAGGGGCATAGACGCAAGTGATGTGAACAGTAATATTAAGCGGTATTTAAACATTAAAAGGAACATTCTAAAGACGCGAGGCTTATCAAAACCTTATCGGATTTGCAAAGAGCCTTGCAGAAAGCGCGAAACCACCCGCGGGATGTCCTGACAGCAGCAGCCATGCAGAGTTCCGGAAGAAGTAAATCAAAAACAGAAAAAAAGCAGGAATTACTTGGCGACTGTGCAGAGCACAAAGTGGAGACTTAAGTCCCGTTATGAAGGCACATTTATTGTTTTTGATACAGCACGTAGTCGTGGAAAATATGTGAAGCGTAATTCCCGCCACATCACTAAAAACTGGCTACATTATTTTTGCTCCTCTAGCGAGCAGTCCTCACACACAAGTAAGGCTTCCGTTAACGGCGTCGGTAGCCGCCATAACCAGGAGCCCACCCGTTGGCTCCACCGTATCCGAATGAACCATACCCTCCTGCATAAGCTCCAGCGCCATAGGCGTAGCCACCCACAGCAGCGCCATTCGGAGTGTAGCCGTTTCCTGCGTACGGGATGCGGCCATAGCCAGCTGCACCACCACTGTACGGCCCATATCCGTATCCAGTGTACCCGCCGTATGCATTGTTGTAGCCGGTTGCCACACCACTGGCGCCGTAGGCAGTGGGTGCAAATCCGGCCCTTGAGGCTGCTGCACCTCCAGGAACCGGTGGGACGACCGGGGCGGCATTGAAGACTGCATTGGCGCTGGCACCCGGTGCAATTCCTGGCTCGTTGGTGTCCACCGTGGCCCGGAAGCCATTGGCGTCAGCGACGTAGTTCACCCGGCGGTAGAGGCCGTACGCGTCCCTGTAGCCGTAATATCCGGTCTTGGCGTTGCTTGAGTCTCCCTGCTCGCTGTGGAATAGGCGGTTGCCGTACTCGTCCACGTTGTCGTAGCCGAAAGTGTACGGCTGAGGTGGCTGAAAAAAAAGTGCAAATGAGTTGAAAATTCCCCCTACTGTGTCAACATTAGGCAGAAAGTCTTCGCAGCAAAGGCTACAGTATTTTTACAATGAATCCCAATCATGCATTACTTTTTGACTAGTGCACAGGACCAGAGATGTGCCCTTTTTATTACATGTAGTCTTACCAACTTGCCCAGCTACTTGCATCAATCAAGGAAATAACAAGGCAGTATATAAGTCTCTTGAGTAAATATCGCTTCCTGTGGTAATATTTATGTAGATAACTTATGGCATAAGCAGAGTGATACAGAATCCTAAGCATAATATTGTTAAATACAGTTGAGATTACTGAAAACGATCTTGACGGTCATGGGGTTCTTGTTCGTTATATCCAAGGTTCGTAGTAAGTGGACTGCCTCTAGTACATTCGGGCAAAAGAAGCGTTATTTGGTTAAAAGGTGCATTATGCATGTCTGCTTCTTCAGGCAGGCCCCATAACAGCCCTTTCCCAGCTGTCCAGGGTGGTGATGTCCTTCTCGTGGAATTAATTCCTGCCAGGGAGCTGCTTTAGGGACGGGATATTACTAATTGCGATATGAGCGTCCATGGCCTCAAAGCTGTACGGATAGAGCGATAGAGCTAATGCAACGCATGTTTGCGTACAACGTACTAGTTACACTTCCTTGTGTAAGTACAATGGTGTCGCCTGGCAGCAGCGCAGAAGTAGGCGAACCAATTGCAGAACGTACCCCACATGGCCGGCTGGGCACTGCATATATGAATGGCAGCCTGTGTTCTCAGATAGCCGCCACTGGTTGATCCCCGACGGCGTGCAGTTTTGCATTCAACGCTACCCCGCTTTCGCGCACACCACTCTTCTACTTCCACTTTAGAGCACCCTGCACCCGTGCGTGCATCTATGGACACAGCAGCCCGTCGATGCGGTTTCAGTGCGGACTTTGCATTGTTTTGTTGGGGTCGCCGACTTGTTTTGGAAAAAGGGGCGAGGGTGCCGCGGAAGCTAAGCGCTTTTCAGTCTCCAGGCTGGCGTGAAATGTGGTTTTCCACGGCGGGCTCCAATTTACGGCGCCTTCTCGGTCGCTGTAACTGAATTGTGCTGTCAGGTCGTTCGTTGTATCTGATACGCAGTGCCGTTGGTCTAATACATAATTCCACGGCAGCACCATTTTAGTTCGTAATAAGCAGCGTTCATTATACGAGGTACGTTATAAGTGGGCTCGGCTAGATACACAACGAAAACACTGCCCCTGAGTTTTCCATTAGACGAGAGTATCGTTTGTTCGCGATAGAGGCTGTCCTGCTTAGTTCAAGTCACGGCGCTCCTGAAGCTGCCGCTGTCGACACTGGGTAAGCGGCCCCATTTCTGCTCTCGCCACGCATTTTGGGAGTCTCATTTGGACGGTGAGCCGAGGGAACGTAGCATATGTGTATGGTTTAGGCTGCTGCAGCATAATCTTCTTTTACAAACTTATACCGTTACTTTTGTTCCGCATTCTCACACAAATCTTACCCCAAAAACACTGCCATCTTCTTTAAGAAGCCAATAAGGAAATAAAAATTTAAATCCTTTTTAATGCGGCACCATAATTAATGAAAATATATTCGACCTACAAAAGGGCAACTGTTTATCATTACCTCGTGAAATTGCCCCACCGTATTTCATAATTTCTTTCTTTGTAATAGAATGAATTTCTCTGCCCCTGCTTTCATTTAGCATGAACGGCTATGCATGTTGATTTCGATTTCATAAATCCTTTCATGCCACTATTTTCAATGCAATGCCTTTCCTACTTACGCGTCATGCATTTCACAATCCAGAATCACTGTGTCAGACGGTTCTTTTTTGTGCAGTGGTATGCAATTCTCGAAGTGCCGTCTGCGCGTTGTTTACATTGTATTAGCGCCGCTGTGTTACAGTCAGAAGCGCAGTTAGGCGAAGTACTCGTGCGCACTGGGCGCTACCTACAGATGCGTAGTCGGCGTAGCCACGGAAAGCAGTGGCCGCTGTCGGTGCAGCATAGCCGCCGTAGCCAGTTGCACGGTACCCGGCTGACGGTTGGTGATGGTGCAGCCCGTAAGCTTTCACCACCAGGCAGGCCAGTAGGAGTTGTGCCTGTCAAGAAAGAACAGAAGTGTATGTCCCTGCGTTCGAAGCCGGAGAAAGGATGACGCGTCCAGAACGCTGGTGCTTTTGCAGAGCTAATAACAAAGATAGAAGCGCTCAGACAACCTGCAGGCGCACTTTTTCGTGGTGCCACTTAAGGATTAGGATTGGTCAGAAAGCTAGGCGGGCTGTGGGTTTTCTTAACGTTCCGCCTAGTGATAGGTTTTTTAGAGCGCACGTACGCGGCCGAAATGCAGCTGAGGCTCGTTATAATGAAGTTAAAGGAGCCGGCAATTATGTCGTCGCAGCCGTAGCTTCGTTATAGCCCGTATTGACCTAGCTTCTGAGAGGAATTGTCATCTCTATATTTATATCAACTGTTCAATTATAAACCGCTTCGTTATAACGGGGTTCGGCTCGACTAAGGAAAACACGTGTATTGAATTAGTCCTCTTACTCATTAGGCATACAAGAGCGATCGCCACATCTCGACATACTTCCGTTACCACGTGTCCGTCTTGTTCCAACGCAATAAATAAAAACGTGGGCGTAACTATAATACCTTTCATAGCATTTCAAAAAACAAAAAGAAACTACATCGTATATTGAAAATTATGCGACGTTCTGTGGTGTGTCCTGAATAACCAGTAGCATCCGACGGTGAAACTACATAATATAAATTTAATTGGATGGTGTTGTGTGTTTCTGAGAATTTAAATCCAGATATCGTTGTTGCTAACGCTCAGCAATATACCTCTACTCTCACTGCAGCACCTAGAAGCCGTAAGTGTCGCATTACCTCTATGTTCGCGAACTTATTACTGTAACGCCTGGGACTAGTTTTCTGGGGTTCTGCCTCTCTAACACTATTTCGTCCTCGCATGAACTTCAAATCTGCATTCATTTATTATCTAAATTAACTAAAGAACAACCAAACCCAGAGACTGGGAACCTGCTAGATATAAAATCTCCTCACACAGGCGCGGACACAAGAGTACAAAGCAAATGTTTCGAAATTACATTTATTACATCAAGCCTTGGAGTCTAAACTCCTCGCTGCGACAATAAAAAAATTCCTTGCCGATTGCTCTTCAAGGAATTAGCAGATGGTTTAAAGAAAATTTAAAAAGACTGTTTGATGGCTCCTGAGTTCCTTGTGAACTAGAGAGAACAAAGACGAGCACAACTAAGCACTCTAGATGTGTCACTCTTTCCACCGTCATTGCGCCACCAAGAAGCAAATTTCCTGCACTCGTAATTGAAAGGTACGGTGGTGAAAGTGTTACTTTTATAACTCTCATGCAGCAGCACATGCCAGGTCTCCGGATTTAACTATGTGTCATCCAACCCCAATTCGAATTATAGAGACCGGTCTTCTGAGCAGCATGACTGTCATCACACGAATGCTTAGATTGTCGCCGAAGGTATCCTTTTTCTGTCATAGTTTCTTATTGTTTAACTGCAAATCACGTAGCTTCGGAGTCTGGAAGGCGCTTTGATTACTCTCGAGCGATGTCGCAAATCGGCAAGGGGCCTAGAATCTTAAGTAAAAGAGTTTCCTTAGATTGATGAAAATAGCCATCCTTAATGGAAGGCATTTTTCTTTCACGAAAAAATCGACTTCCACAGGCAAGCTTCCACTTCCCAGGCATATTCACAGCAGGCTATCTATCTCCCCGATAACAAAGAACACGCACCCGACTCATTACACTGACTGGCGAGACGCGCGCTCCAATGCTCCCTGCAAAAAATGCCGGGATCGCGAACACATCACATACGTCAATCCTGCTGCACATACTCAGCAGGCAGCTTTTGCTACGGCAGCTCTACCCACATTTGCTTCCTTCTCGTTTCCGCGACTGTTCGCACTCGCACCTCGCAAGAAGCAGAAGAATGTGCGATAGCGATATGGCCACAGCTTCCACATTGTGTTCTCCTTTTCTTAGTGACTCTCAGTCTGCAGCACATAGCTTTGCCAGTTGACGGCTTTCCTCCGCTACTCTTTGCATACTTCGGATCGTCCCAATCGATAGCCGCACCATTGCCAGAATCTGGATTCCCGGTCAACTGCACACGCATTGGGATACGGGGCACCTCACGACGCTGCTCGAAGACTCACACACCGAGTAGGACAGTTGGCAGACTAAAACGAGGTATTTTCCACGAAGAACAGCTTGGTGACGTACCACGGCATGACGCTGCATTACCGGCTCGTACGACTCCGGTTTCAACCGGGTGATAAATCTATTACAAAATCTGAAACGGTCTTTTGGTGACAGCTTCAAACATTTCCTCTCGGTACGCTGGCGCAGTATGCCGCCATGTCTGCCGGTAGCTATAAATGGGTTGCTCATGACGTCACACCCGCCTTGATGGAGCCCAAGGCATAGCTTCTACAGTGCAGGCCGGAACAGGTGACGGCAAGCAGATTAGGAAAACGCTCCCGTTCCCGCCGTGCTCGTGTTCTCAACTAAAGCGGCTGCTGTGACGTCGGTGCAACCCATGTATAGCCCTGAGTGCGCCCTCTGGAGTCAACGCATCGATTAAGCCCACAACCTACGGGCTTGCCCCGCTGATCTCCTGAAACCAGAGCTGCAACTCAGTACATTTCTGCAGTGGCAGACGGCGCTGCTCTGCAAGGCGCTAGCTGCCCAACGCCGGGCTCTCGAGTCATCCATCGAGGTGGTTACGACGCAACGTCTTGTGATCACCTTGGGTCGACCTCAAATTGCTTTTTTCTCTTTTTGAAACTTAATAAGCTTTCCTCCTCCTCCTGCTCACTCCAGAATAATTCCCCCGTAATTCCGGAAAAGTGAATGGTGTCTTCTTGTCTCACCTTCGGAAACATCCCGGCTGTTTTCTGCCTTCACAAGTAGTGACCGACCACACCGCTGTCCCAAGTAGCGAGGCTGAGGAGGAGACGTCCTGTGCTGACGCCTTGTCCCGGTCCGCGAGCATTTATACTGTTGAGTTGCGAAGTGTGACTTAGTGGAAAAGAAAAACAAACTCTTCTTTCGTTTAGTTTTGCCCTGTTCTTCAGCTTTTTTTTCTCATTGTTGACATTTCAGAAAACTGCTTTCCTTCTCGCGTGATTGCGTGAAAAGTCAAGGGAATGTAAGAAGAGGAGTTTCAACACATAACCCCTTGAGCACACTGGTTGCATGAATGCTTACAGGACATGCGTGTAAGCCTTTCACAGTGTAATTCTGTCGTGTGGCAGTTACAGTAACCTCAAAGCGCGTCAGTGTTGCGAGATTGTACTGTGGATTTTTTTGTTTTTGCGGTTCATTTACCGCTCCTGACAGTCGTTACGTAGGATTCTTGTTTCTGTTGCATTTATTTTTAGTTGTGTTCATCCAATAACTATAAGCAGATAGTCAACACGTCCACTATTTAGGTGATCAGCATGGCGCTCCATTACATTGCTATTTGTCATGTACCATAATAATCCCAGCATTAAACTATAACCCTTTCAGACACGCGTTGTGTTAGTCGAGAAAAATCTAAAACCTGAATCTTAATGTGTGTGTCTGTGTGTGTGTGTGTGTGTGTGTGTGTGTGTGTGTGTGTGTGTGTGTGTGTGTGTGTGTGTAAGTGTGTGTGTGTGTTTATTTGGAACCCACTATTCCACAAAAATAATATAAATGCTCATAAACTTAAGGAATTCACACACACCACACATTTCCGCGATCGCGGAATTGATGCCTTATTCGAAAGATGGTACATTTCTGCCCAATTTATTTTGTTTATCATCTGAAACTGTTTCCTCAACGAAGCGTAAGCTACAGTGCCCTTTAGAGAAACATTCCTGCGCGTGAAAGATAGGGCGCTCGACTACTGATCCGGAGTTCCCGGTTTCGATCCCGCCCGCGGCGGCTGCGTCTTTATGGAGGAAAAACGCTAAGGCGCCCGTGTGCTGTGCGATGTCAGTGCACGTTAAAGATCCCCAGGTGCTCGAAATCATTCCGGAGACCTCCACTACGGCACCTCTCTCTTCCTTTCTTCTTTCACTCCCTCCTTTATCCCTTCCCTTACGGCGCGGTTCAGGTGTCCAACGATATATAAGACAGATACTGCGCCATTTCCTTTCCACCAAAAACAACTAATAAGAGAAGAAAGAAGCTAGAAGCTACAGCACCAAACCGCATTTCCTAGGTGCGCCGTTAAACTTCATGACGCACATCTTTATTTATTGTTTTTGAAAAGCGATCCTTTTTTCTAGAAAATAAACATTTCTTACCATTCTCTCTAATAGGAATTTCTAAAGAAGCCAGCATCACTGACTTCCTTAGAACACATCTAGGCGCTTGGAAAAAGACTTTGAAAAGTCGCGTGCATAAATTTAGATGCCATGCAGCAAAGGGATAAGCTTTAGTTGAAGGCTAAACAGACGAGGTTTGCGCTTATTTATTTCCACATTTCCAGAAATGCTCTTTGCACCATGCCGTTATCTTTCTCATTAGAATTACTGGGCGATATGCAGTCAAACCGCGGAGCCGTTTGCTAGAATACATCTTCTATTAAGTCACCATAACGAAGCCAAGGTCGATGTTATTATTTTTGGCTATTTAGTTTTGGTTACGCTTCAAATGATTCAAGGTGTACCCTATTTACAAACTGTAACGGCGCCCCAATTTAGCAGTAATCGCTACGTATTCCTCCCAGAGCAAACTACGAAACGCGAATCCTAGAAGACCGATAAGTATGGCAGGAGGTAAAAAAAGAAAACTCCACAGAATGTTTGCTTAGATTAGAATCAGTGCGAACGCACGCATTTGTGCTACGTATAGGACGATGATGAGCGGGCAGTGCCGAGGGACGAAGCGCTCGCGCTAGTATAACAAAGAAAGGCAGGCTAGTTGGTGACTAGTATTAGAACACATCTTAATAGATAGAGAATGAATACTGGTGACAGTATTAGATGCATTTTAATGCTCGCGATAGGCCAGCTACGAACCGACAAAAGGAGCAGACAGCGGACGATTTTGCACGGGGTTGGTACCCATCGCATCAGTGCTTACGCACTAATACTTCACTCATATTACACCTTGGTTTAAAAATTTACAACTTTGGGTCTTCCCGCACAGCAGTGACCATAGTTAGAGCGAGATTAGATGAAACTCCTCATATATTACACATGCACAAAATGGAAGCGTTTTGAGAAATATCTGCAGTTCATATTAGCATCTGAATGAAACGACACACATGAAAATAGTATGTCAGCACGATCTATGCGTTTGATCGATTTCTTGCTAAAGAATCAGAATCTCAAATATGATTTCTCTTTTCGTTTTCTGTACTTACAAGCTGTGACATTTCGGTCGCAATAGGGTCCGCTGAGGTTTCGCAACAATATTCCTCCTTTTCATCTGCTGATAATGATCAGCCGGTATAAGCATTCCCCTACTGCAGCATAATAGCCAGTTGGCCCACACATGCAAAAAAAAAGTTTTCGTTATATCATCTCACACGTGCAAACGATACAGGGCGTTTCACGAGCTTGAAACAACGATTTAGAAAACAAATGGCGCGCTGAATCTGGATGAAACCGATTACAATATTATTTCCCGTCGTGTAGAGCTCCTGAGCGCATTTAAAAAAAATTGCCTATTTAAATTATTCACTGACTAATTAGGAAAATTTTTATCAATCATAGTAGAGTTATGCGCTTTGTTACATGTAGAGGGGGTTAATTCAATTCGTTTTTTGTTTCAGAGCGGTCACAGACACAACTCTGAAGGCCCCTTGGGCTAGAGGTTTCACTCAGCAACTTGACGAGGCCCAGGGGCAGGAGTACAAAACAGCAGTCTACGTACGCTATCAAAACGATAAAAACTACACACTCATCAGAGCTGAAAGAAGATGTACAAAGATATTAGTATCAAACGCACATATCATGAACAAGGAATCTAATATAATAGAGAAGCACACAATACAGGACAACTGAATTAATGTAAAAAATCACAATAAAAAATAATTTACCATTTCAAGAGCTTTCGAATAATCAAGGCGACACGTATCGTTTGAGCTGAGGTTACCAAATTTTTTAAAATTCTTTATTAGATGAAAAAGACTCTTTTGGATATTTGTTTGCAAGCGAGCGTAGGTTTTGTTTTATTGACAGAAACTTGTATTGGGTGCGGAAATAGGGAACGAGCCAATATGAAAATTTCTAATGCATAAATTTGTTGTTAAAATAAAGATGTCCTCTGCAAAAGGGACTCCTAGTGCATCTTGTTTCTCAATGCAGCCTTGGATCGGGTCCGGATCAAAGCAAAACCAAAGCCGTTCTCTTCCGGGCATAGAAAAAAACGACTTGAAGTTCAAAACGCTGCCAGGTATGCTGATGATGAAATATGAATCGTACATGAGCACAAAATTCTGCGTGTGTTTTTCTTAGGCAGCCTCAGCCAGGATAAGCAAGTGAATAACCTTTGTAAAATCTTATTGCGACAACAGGGGCATTGGCACTCTGCCGAACGCTCCAACCTTCAAAGGTTAAGGGTCAAATTTATTATGCACTTTTTAGATCGCACATCAATTATTGTATAGATATCGGCAACCATTACCAAAACAATTATCCCTAAAATTGTGCTGCCACAAAAGAAAATCCTTCGTCACATCGCCAACGTCCCCTGCTTGTCCTCCACAAACACTTCGTTTCCTTCTTACCAGATTATCAACATTGCCCATATATGTTTGACTTCGGATGCTACATTTGGTTTCTTTTTCTCATGGCTCTTACACGAGATTTCTAGCTCAAACAATGTCCTTAACAGTTTAGCCTACTTGTGTTCATACTACGTAGCACTGGTCTTTAGCTTGTCTCTCAGTTCAGAACCGTTTATAAATTCCAGGCAGTGCAATGTAATCTTCCGCATGTAGTCAAAAAATATAAACTTACTGCAAGTTTTATTCAAGGAATTGCGATGATACTTTGTTGAGTAGTGGGTTATTTTTAATTTCGATACTTCTGAATGGGTTTGTGCATACAGTAACCTACAGAGATAATTTTGCGCATGCTATATTTAAAATATTGGTTAGCTTTTATTACTCATATGTGTATTTTGCTTGTTACGTATGCATATCTGTTAACAGTCTGTGTTAGTGAACATCAATTACGTCTGCGTAAATAAGCTACACGTGCTTATTTCCTACTTCCGTGTTATATTGTTACGTGGCGGCCAGCCGAAGAAAGAGACACGATGATCGATGGCAATGAGATGATTTAATTCCTGCTGGCCAAGCGCGAGCGCTCCTGTCCGCGCCACTGCACAGTTCGTCGTCTTCTTCGTCACACTACCCGGGGCCACCGAGCGATCGTCCCGATCGGTGACAAAGAGACGCGCGAAGTGGTTACTGGCTTAAGAGGATGATTGGACAGGAACGAGAAAGGGGTGGGGTGCTGGCCGCCACGATGAATGAGATGGCTGAATGATGCCTGGTCCACGAAGCTTCCGGGCCACAGGTCGCCAGTAGCCGACGGTCGAGGCCCCAGGATGCGCCGAACGGCCTGGGCAGGGGAACGGTGTCTTCATTTGTAAGCGGCGTCTCGGGTCGGTGGGGTCGGTAGCTCACGTCCTTGCGTCGGGTTCAGTTCGTCGTGTTGAGTGGTCTGGGTAAGGGACGGGGCGGGGGGGGGGGGGGGGGGGGATAACGGCGAGGTCGGGTCGGGTCTGGAAGGCTGGGGCACGGTCGAGCGACGCAAGCCAAGAACTCACGGCCGACGACCACGGCTGCCGCAGGACGCCGAAGCTCCCCGGAACAGGATGTCTATGACACCCCGCACCTCAACCAAACGTTACGTGGCGGCCAGCCGAAGAAACAGACACGATAATCGATGGCAATGAGATGATGGCAATGAGCTGCTGGCCTAGCGCGAGCGCTCCTGCCCGCGCCACTGCACAGCTCGTCGTCTTCTTCGTCACAATATTAAATCAGATGAAGCTAGTAGTTATGTCTACATCCCAGAATTATATTTATTGACTGTTTTATAGGAATAACTTTAGTTCACGACCGAAGCTGCAAAATCCGGGGTATCACTGAAGGCTTGACCTTAAACCTGAATAAATAAATATTGCCCCGACAGAGATTGAAACCAGCGGCGGCAGGAACAGATCAGCTGCGCTGGCGACTCCACGAGAGCGGTATGCTATCGTCGCAGCCGATCACGCCTCGTGTTGAAGTGCAACGCACTCTCGAGTTGTGCATTGCACATCGTCGTGTTCATCACCTTCAATCTGCGGCGCGATAAGATAAGCTCGATTAGAGATTTACCTGAGTCAAATATCGTCGCTAGACGTGCTGGCGACCCAGAAAAACAATACCATAATTAGGCTGAACACAAGCTTTCGCACGTGCACTCCGTTTAACCGCGTAAAAGCCGTACGAGTTTTGTGTTTGTATATTACAGTGTATATGGTGTTTTCGTCTTCTCGTGTCTCTTTCGCGCCCATTATCTATAATGTCTGATATATTGATTCCACTGCTCTGAAACGGTTTTCTGGCTCTGGTCAAGTTGCAAAAGCAGCCTTTCGCATTGAAATCATTTGCAGTTGTACCGGTCCAATAAACTGAATTGAATTCAGTTCATCTAGAACTGTCCAAATCACACCGCAGCCAGGGACAGAGCCCTCGGCGGTACTTCTGGGAACGTGAGACAATGCTATGACACAGACCGGCCCGTTACCCGAACAAGAGCGAAACGATAACTGCACTGCTTGTAAAAGTCCTTAATTAATTTCTGCACAGTGGATGAGTGCCTAGGACCGAGGCTCTAGCTAGAGTAACCACCTCGAGCCATGCCACCTGACGCCCGCTGTTGCAGCATGGTACGTCAGCGGTTTTTCTGGACTAATAAAAACAAAAAACCATAACAAAGAAGAAACAACAGAAATGCTGCAACTAGGGAGTCACGTGGGACTTGACGTCCCGAAGCGACACGTGGACAGTGAATGACGCAACACTACAAAAAAGTATCTCAGGCAGCGCTGTTACCCGCTTTCACTTGCTATGCCTCATAGTGTTCGCCGAAGATTCCTCTCAAAGAAACGATACAAAAGACCTCACTTTAGACCACTCTTTCATTCAGTTTCATGCTTCCCTGCTGACAAAAACTAGGCAAAAAGACGAAGACAACAGCAAGCGCTGTTCGCCAGCGTTTTCTCTGACGCCACGCTCCTTAACTAAATCTCATATTGCAATATCGTTTCCCGAATGTGTCAGAGGTCATCTTTTCCCCTGACCCTGTGTAACTAGAGTGGCGGGAATTTTATGTGGAAGCATCAGTGCCACCCTATCAAATGCAAGTCCTGGCACCCCGGTGTTGAACGCCCTACCGAGGGTTCCGGCATCGTCGTTTTAATTTGGGATCCTCGGCTGTATAGTTTACATCTTGTAATAAAAGAAACGAGATCACCAAGAAAAAGAAGAGATAGCTGTCCATTACGCTCAGCTCGAAGGCACGTTCCGGAAACGCGCTGTGACCAGAAGAAGAAGAGGCGTCCTCCGGTGCACACCGCCTTAACTGTTCTGACAGAAGAAAGACTGCCTACTCCCCTGTTCGCCAACGTCACGCTTCAGGTATTCTCTTACCAGATTTTGAAGGTTAAGCAGCAGACGAAACGGTGTTGCGAGCGAGTTCGGTGACCGATTCTGGAGGCATTTATAACGTGATATTCGGGACAGCCTTTCACGCTAAGCCTAATGGTCTACCGCGCTCTGTGCTACTGCCACTCGCTCAGTTTCTTTCTATCCAACGAAACGAATCATGTCAACGCGCTTTTAATGTTCCATGTCATGCTCAACGCGGTGGCTGGCAAGGGTACTTGAGGCGCTTGTCCTTCATTACTGGTAATGCCTGCCAGAGGGTGAAGCGGCATCGCCGGTACTATACAGCAACTACGTGCGAACGAAGCACTGGTTAAAGCTGAGCTAGACCTGCTTATTTTCTAACATCGCCTCCGTCGTCTGTGTGCCCTATCGCTAAGCTCACGAAGGCAGTGGTGGTGCATACTCTGCATAACATAACATGGATGCTGTGCTGCCATTGCACTACGTATACCTCGAGTATTGCGAACTGCAGTGCATTAATAACGAGCACCAAGAACAGACTGTGGCAGAAAACAAGTAATGTTAAAGTGATCTTGCAACGTTTCGGGGCCCGCTCGGTCCCTTCTTCAGGTGCGACTAAGCGGTCCGCACGCAGCAGGCAGCGGACCTCGCGGTCCCAAGGTCACGTGGCCAAGATTATTTACGTGGGCGGAGGCTAGAGACTCCAGGCGCCTATTCAACTTCCCTTTTGTGTCTCGAATGTGCCACGATTCGAGCTGCAGCTTCTTAAACGAATTTAGCTTGACGACGGGTGCACTCGCTAGCTTGAAGGCGATTCTATTGTTCCTTTGTTGCTTATCAGCCGTCGCTTTATTGTTGTTTAAGTGTTGTGTGTTGCTGAAGCCAGATTGTTTCTCTCGCCGACGACGAAATGAGCGCGGCATACAGCTCAAGAAATTTTGCACTGGTCTCGCAGACGACATATTCCTGGTTGTGTTTGGGTCACCTTAGGAAACGGTCGAGCCTTGAGGTTGGTTTGTTGGAAGCGAAGATGTTTTGCTTGTGCAGAATTAATGGAAGCACATCGCTGACGCCTCTCACGTTTGGTACAGCGATGCGAGCGTTTTTTTTTCTTCATTAGTAACCGGGTTCTGTGCCCTCCGGGCCTGACAACAGGACGCACGCTGAACAAAGCTTCGAGTGTAGCCATTGTTTTGAAATATCGGTGAACACGTCAGTTTCTCGCTCAACAAGATTTGTCTCATGCATCGTCTCCTCTATTCCTTCTGTCAGAGATGTTCATGTTCACTCGCGGCAATATGAGCACCTGTCCGCAGATCTGAGAGCAGGTGCCTTATTTTATTCAAATATTTACCACGAGGTTTTATCAATAAGTATTTTTGTTTGGGCGAGTCGGTTCATTTTGCATTAAAGGAATAAACTTACGCCACAATGGGGGAAGAAAAAGACGCAACAACAGGACAGAGCTCAACTGTCCTGTCATTGCGTCTCTTTTCTTCCCACATTTTGACGGCAGTTTATTCCTTGAACGAAGTTTGAGCACTGTACGAACCCGATGAGCGAGATTGATTTATATAATATCACATGAAGTACACGCATGAGCGCGCTTGTCCAGAGCGCTCGAGTGATCTGCTGCAGAGCAAACGGAGTGAAATCTTAAAGCAACTGTTTTGCTAGGGTCAAGTTGGTGGTGCCCGATGAATCTGCATTTGTATTCGTCTGCTCTCCAACTGAGGCATTATCTGTAAATTCAGAATAAGCGTTTAAATTGTTTCCTTTCCTCTGCACAGAAACGCTGGGGCGTTTTATAGAAGTCACCTGACGACTTTACTTAATAACAGCTAAAGCATATAATTTCGTAAGTTTTTTTTTAATGTTTGCGACTTATAATTTGCAAAAATAACGTCATCGCACAAGGAACCTGCACACAACATAAAAGCGGGCGCAGTCTACCTTGTTTGTCTTTTATACGCTGGTTAACGTACTTGTATCATCGACCGCTTTGCGAACTTTTTCTTCATCTAACTCTGCCAAAACGACGTGTCGTAAACCAGTGCCCGTGCTATTTTAGGCCACTCTGAGTTCTTCCGTCACAGTTCGCATAATTTGACTTTCATCTCTATTAAATCAATGTTACCTAATGAGGAGCCCACGAGCGCCTGAATTAAGCCATAACAGTCGAGTATGCTACCTTAAAAAAACACAGACAGCAGAAAAATTAGAGATTTTTAACAAAATTTATACACTGAAGTTTAGAGACAGTGAACAGCGTAGATGAGGGAACAAACCTGAGTTCTTGATATGCTGGCTTAAGTCAAAAGAACAAATGGACCTGGGCCCGACACGCAATGCACACTGATATTAAGTGGAATGCAATTGCAAAAGAGCGGATTTTAAAGGGACCCTCAAATTATTTTGATGGGTGTATTCAAGTGAAACAGATCCGTAGAGGTGGCCTTTGCGGGTATTCGAGTCAAATTTAAAAGTCTGCGTTTACCCTATAATTAAAAAAATAATTCTGAGAAATCGCTGCTCGCAGTAGCACGAAAGCGCGACACGTCGATGACGTCAGTGGGCAGAAGGACCAGCCTTCATGCTGTCCCCATCTTTCCACTGACGTTATCAGGGTAGGGGACATGCGGAGAGGTGTGTCACCCTAACCGGTTGCGAGCTACTGTGAGCAGTGGGTTTTAAAAATTATTTATAAATTATGGGGTCCATGCAGAGCTTTCTAATATGGCTCCAATACCCACAAAGACCCCCTCTACAGATCTATTCCGCTAGAATATGCTCATTGCAATCATTTCAGGTTATCTACAAGAGGGGAATTTTAGCTGTAGGGGACAGGGAGCCAGATAATAGATTGAAGTCAAGAAATGTGCTGGAATAGACAGGCGGCCTGTGGTCTTCGTGGGAGAAGGAAAAGTAGACATCAACGAGGAACGCCTCTGAACAGCCATGGAATCAAGTTGACTGATAATAATGTCATCCGTGAGGACGTGTAGCTGAATCAGTGGTCTCTGCATTTGATATAAAGCACTCGCTCTACTGTAAACTGCCCGTTTCTGCTATTTTTCGATTGCATTGCGTTTTCTCGCTCAAGAAAATACTGGTTTGTTGCAGTGGCTATTTGAGGATTTTTCAAACAGTACGCGTGTGATATGGTGCGCGTTCCGCTGAGCTAAAGACTGCGAGCTGAGAAGTGAGGTTGAGAAATAATGTGTGTGTAATTATGTTGCCCTTGGTATTGTGGAGAACAACAGTATTCCTAAAATACTTCGTTCACCTTTCGAACTGTCGAGCTACTTTGGGGGCGCGTAAGTTGATAGCTTGTATGTTTCGTGATGTTACATGTTGCACGAGAAGATATGTATACCATGCGTACAACTTGTGTACGCTTTCGTAAAGATCGGTTACATTAACAAAATTAACGCCACCATGCTTGCCGTCGTGTGGTGTAGGATGCTTTTTATGTGGCCTCCCAAGGCAGACTGTTTTTGTTTCTGAAATACCTGATGTCTGGTAGTCCGGCGTTATGTGCTCAATGTGACTGACATTGTGATTTTGATTGTCAATGACGCAATGTCGCTGTGCTGTGGGGCTTTCAGCTGGTACCGTTTTTGCGGGTCCATGAGTTCATGGGCGCAATATACGTGCACTCGCGGCTTTGAGAGGTTTCTGTGCCATGCGAGTCTAACTGTATAGCTTGACTACTTGCATCGTGCGGCTTTACTCAATAAACTGAAATGATTGTTTTTTTCATTTGGGGTGACGTGGAATAAAAGAATGTAGGTCTCTGTATAGTTTGCAATGGTTGTCATACTGAGCGCATATGAATTTTAGCACATGAGTGTTTTAACATAGTACAACCGGGCAAATATGGCTTGCCGGCCAGCGACGGCAGAAAATTGAATTTTTTTTTGCGCAAAGGAAATGACGCAGTAACTGTCTCTCACTCCTTGGTGGACACTCGAACCGCGCCCTAAGAGAAGGGATAAAGGAGGGAGCGAAAGAAAGGAAGAAGAGGTGCCGTAGAGGTGGTCTCCGGAGTAATTTCGACAACCTGGGGATCACGTGCACTGACATCCCACACCACACGGGCGCCTTTTGCGTTTCGCCTCCATCCAAACGCAGCCGCCGCGGTGGGTTTCGAACCCGGGTACTCCTGCTCAGCTGACGAGTGCCTTAACCACTGAGCCACCGCAGCGGGTGCCCAGCGGTGGTAGCCTTGACGTCGTTTTAACTGCCGAATGTCATAGCCGCCGAGTGGCTGCGGCTCTTGTGGTGTACCATTGTACACGCGCAAGGTACGTAAATTTCTGAACGGATTCTTGCTTGGCGCAGGTCGCCATGAATGTGCAGCCCGCCGACCCATTTGCCATGGCTGCAGAGGCGCCCGGCCCGCAAGGAGGTGCCGGTGACCCGAACGCCCCGGGCGGTGAGGCGCTGGACCTGAACATGATGATGGACCAGGACATGATGCCGCAAGAGCTCATCGAGATGGGAAAACCCATGGAAGAGAGAAACCTCGTGTAAGCAGCTAGCCATGAAGAGATCTCCGCAGCTGAGTGCTCGATTAAAATACATTTTGCGGGAAAGAGCGGTTTGTGAGCGCCCTCCGCTTCTGGCTAACTGTTAGAGGCAGAGAGATTATAGCCAAGCCTACCAACAACCGACCTTGGAAATGGGTAACATTTTAATTCGGGCTGTAAATGGCCTTACACTACGGATCTGTCAGTACCATTGCGGTCTTCTCAACGTTTCTTGAAGACCGGCAAATCAGGAACGAGAAATTTATACTCACCCTAGAGTAGCAAAAAAATCTGCTTGCTATGCGTCTTGGAAAAAAAAAAGAATACCATAAAGTGATTGTCACATAGCCTGGTTTAGCGTTTAGTGGTTACAGGTCAAAATGTGTTAGATAATGTAACCTACTAGCTGAAGAGCGCTAGTATAGTGGAACTGTATAGTACTTACTAGGTGACAGCTACCTAACCAGTTAGTGGAGCATTCGCTCGATGTCATGACGAGGCCAAGAAGGGACAACGTGCAAATCACCCTTATTTAGTG
Organism: Amblyomma americanum; assembly: GCF_052857255.1. Lineage (NCBI taxonomy): Eukaryota > Metazoa > Arthropoda > Arachnida > Ixodida > Ixodidae > Amblyomma > Amblyomma americanum. Next base: position 116,358,297 of record NC_135499.1, read on the forward strand.
CTAAGCAAGCAACGTTTGTCGCAGTAAGCAGTCTTCACGTAGCGGACGCGTTAAACAGGGAAACTAAAGAGGAAATAAAACAGCAAAACGTGCACAGGTGGGTTAAGCTGAAAGCTGTCGTCGTCACCACCAGGTTCGGTACATCCATTGTAGGACAAATGTGTATGCCACTGAGTTCTATTTACCCCTGTCTTGCACAAGCCACAGCCAGGCTATTCCAGAAAATTCTATAATCTCCTCTCCTCACCTGTTTCTATGCCGGCTCGTGCTATGTTTTCTCACCAATAAGCACTGTCGCTCTGATGACCTCAGTTTCGGAAACTTATTATTCGCGCTCCCCTTTCACAACCTGAAACGCACGCACTGAAGCTCAGTATTAGTGTATTATGCATTCATTGTCCACCGGCAGTTTTATCGGGCTTACAGGAACGGCCACCAGCACTTATATTTTAAAGAGTATGATGATTTCTCAGTGGAGCAAGGGGAGCTTTCGACAAAGAGCTCCATGGCATAGACCTTTTTCATCCACACGAGGTGCGGTAACAGACAAGTTTTCCAAGCATTTCACCCTGAACAAGCCGAGCACCAGGCCAAGGGAAGCTTGTGTCCATGGTGTCATCGGTGGGTACACGACAGCACTGGGGATCTAAATTCGTACCTCCCGCATGCAAGGCGCATGTTCAAAGGATTAGGCAACAGCTGCGGTTTTGTCGTGATTTGGTCACGCTGCCTGAATAGCTGCTGAGTTATGAATACATGATGTCGCTGCACGTGGTTTCTTCGAACTGAATATGGAGTAAAAAACTGGTGGGGACACCTAAGCTCCCTCCTTAAAGGTATCACACTATAGCCTTAATGAGTTAATGCCCATATATGAAGAATTGATTATTCTCAACTTTACATTCCTATGCCCCTGGTAGTCCTCATACCAATCCTTGGGCGATGGTGCAGAAGTTAAAGGACGCGCCACTGCCCTGCGACGGCAGGTGCTGCCATTGGTGGGTCTAGTGCGATGCAAGTGACTCTTCCCTAGGGAACCTCTCGCAATCAGCCATTAATTTAACTGCCACCTACCAGGGTGGTTGGTTTGATGACAATCCGGTGGGTAGGTTGGGATGACACCACAAGGTCAAGTGACCTAGGTCGCCCACCTAGGTGTGTGGCTCGCTTGGCCACCCTACTTATCACTCACAACGCCGACAACGACAACGCCAACGCCGACAACGCCGACGGCGGATTTTTTGCTCGCAGTACCGATCGCAGGCTGTCCTCGGGACCCATCATCCGTCGTGGTGGCGCAGTGGCTTTTGCGTCCGGCTGCTGACGCCAAGGTCGCGGGTTGGATGCCGGCCGCGGCGGTTGGATTTTTTCGAAGGCGAAATACAAAAGCGCCTTAGCAGTGCACGATGTCAGTGCAGGCAGAAAAAAATTACCAAATAACGTGAATTAATTCGAAGCCCTCCACGACAGCATCTCTCAAACCTCATGTGTAGCTTGGAGGTCGTAAACCCCACATGCCATATTTGAGTCTCTACCTGTCACTGATGATTCCTTACAACTTTCATGCGTCATCGAAAAGGAAATGTCGTTACGTGTAAGACAGAAAAAGCACATTGGCGTGCATATTGTCGTGACAGAACACAAATTGGAGCTTAGAACGTAAGCGTTTTAACCTGACATTCAGGCTCCCGTTCTGAAAAAAATCCGGCTCTTGGCGTCGCCGTCATCTACGATGTGAGCGCAAAATCCCCGATGAAGCAGTCTAGACTACGTCACGTGAAATAGGTCAAGTGACCTTGTGGCGCCATCACAACCTGCCCATCGGATCGTGAGCAAACTGAGTACCGTGGCAGGTAGCAGCTATATCAGTGATTGGGCGCGAAAGTTTGCTTAGAAGAGCAACCTGGGTGGCACAAGATCGACCGGTGGCAGCACATGCCATCGCAAGGCAGTGACACATCGCTTAACCGCCGCACCACTGAGCCAGGAGAGGCAACAATGGGGACTCCCAGTGATCTATGAATGTCGAGAACGACAAATTATGCGTATGTTGACACTGAGCCATTAACGCTGTCGCGTCATACGCTTAAGGTGGAACTTGAGTGTCCCCGCCAATCTTAACGCGGCAGCGTTAAAGGCGCCGTTATGCGGAAAATCCGGCGTCGGCGTTGTGAGCGATAAGTAGGGTGGCCCAGGTAGCCACCCCCGGAAATGCAACCTAGGTGGGAAAACTAAATCAAGTGACCTAGTGGGGTCATCAAAACCTACCCACCAGATTGTGAGCGAAGAAGCCACCCTTGCAGGTGACAGTTAAATTAATGGCTGATCGCAAGAGCTTGCTTCGGAAGAGCAACTGGGTCGCACAAGACCCACCGGTGCCAGCACCTGCCATCGCAGGGCAGTGGCGCATCGCTTAACCGCTGCACCATTGTGCTAGGAATGGTATGATGACTTCCAAGGTCATATGAATGTAAAGTTGAGAACGACAAATTCCGCATATATGTGCATTAACCCATTAACGCTCTTGCGCCATATCCTAAGGAGGGAGCGTAAGTGTTCCCTCTAATTTTTATTAGCCGCCTATTCTTTGGATTTCCTTTCCGACTCCGGATTCCGCCTTGGAAGGCTTTGCCCATAATAGCAGTTTGGAGAAAAAAAAAACGCAAATGAAAGCTGTTCTCTCAGGGCAAGGGAAGCTTTTCTCTCAGACAGACAGAGATGCCAGCTGCCTAAGTTGCCACAGCGCTACACGATGCCACCGTGACACAGCTCGAGCGTAGACAGAATCGGCGCCATGCGCATGACTGCAGCTAAATGAACACAATGGTTCTTGAAGAAATATAAGGCGAGACATTAAGTGATTGCATTTTCGCACCTGCGCGGGCGCAGCGAAGCGGTGATGGCGGCGGTTGTCATGAGAAACTCAGTTTTTAGCACGCTGTGAAAAGAAGAAAACCGTGATTGCATCAACAGCTTTTAAGGGCAATCTCATTTTAAAAATGTGACACACGAGAAGTTATCGCTTCCTCAAATACGCCGCGGCATACTTTGCGCTCTTGCGCAGGCTGGTGAAACTGTACAAAACGGTGCTTTTTTTAGCATTAGGACAGAGCACCAAACACCATTCTTGTTTTTGGTGCCGCAGTGAACACGCGCTGGAGTACAACCCACACCGCAAGACTCTCGAGGTGTTCCTCATGCTGGGCATGCTGACAAGCATCATCGGCGTGGTCAGCTACGCCGTCGTCTCCTACGCCCTCGTCGAGGCCTTCTGTAAGCAGCGCATGCCATGTTCGCACGTTGTTTCTAGCTCCTCGCGAAAAATTAGCGAAAATAAATCCTTACATTACACTACACACAATTCTTTCAGGAGCAACAGGAGCACGTCCTATAACTGGTGGAAAGAAAATGCCCCTGACGTTTGAGTCTTGATTAAAAAAAAAATCACCTGCACAGCAACCTCGGGAACACAGTGACGGAGATTAGCGAACTGTACGCAGAAAGTCAAGAGCTCTTTGTTTAGAAGTTATGAAGTTCCTCGATTGGTTGCGCCTACCGTGAAAGAAGAAGCAGTGCGGAAGATGAAGGTTATGTGAATTACCATATACGAACAGGAAACTGGCTCGTAGTTGTCTGGGGAATACCGTAAAGCAGTCCTCCGACGTCCAGCAGGAACGACTCGGACCGTTGTTAAGAAGGTACTACGGAACTGAACTGTTTACTGCATGGCAGAAACACACATTACATGATCTTGAAAGGCCATCAATGACCCCATTTTGCTAGGCAAAAAACACCCCATTGCTTCTCGATTGGCGGCGCAATTGTGTAGGTGGGTCGCCGTCTCCGTTAGGCAACAGCTGTGTGCACAGTTCGGCATGAACGGTGGGAACGACAACTACTTAGAGAAATGCCTAGACCAAGTCCCAACAACTGAGTCCCTTTTAGCTGAGTAGTACGTGACGTCACGCGTGCGTAGGCGGCTAGTAACGGGTTATTGCCAGAGAACTGTTTGGTCTCAAAGCAATTTTTGAATGTTTAACTGCCCATAATCGGAGACGTGTGGGAAGACACAGAACACATGGGCTCTCCTGTCACGACACTGGTCCATGGGAAAAATTGGTTTCCAGTCCGAGTTATTTTTAAGGCGGAATTTAAAGCCTACGGGCCAGCAGGTCTCCTTGCCCGTCTGTGGTGGCTCAGGGGTGAATTGGGCACGACTAGCTATTACCTTGCCTGAAAATAACAGCCATATTTATAGCTACAAGCAGCACATAATGTTGGGCCACTCACTGTTCACGCGAGAAACTGCATTAAACAGCACGGATATGACAGGGCGTAAGCAAACAAAACACGTGCGTCTACTTAGATTTATTAGTGTGCTTGAAAGAAAGTACATGCATAAGTGACTGGTTCTAACAAATTCAGGAAAAGACGACCTAATTGCATTTTCCTTCCTATTGATGAATTCTTTCCTGTATAAAGAAACTAATGGTTATTTACTCTAGAATCCCCGTTTGCATCAACACTGAACGCTTTATGTTTTCACCCGTGTTTGGTGATGATCGCTCTTCCCTGGTGGACTTTTCTAGATTAGTGTGCACAGGCACCCAAACCTTTAGCTTTCTCAAGCGACAGCGGGCATTTTTGTGCTCCAGCATTTTATGACAGAGAGAACTTGAGAAAAGGTTAATATTAAAGATCGGTTCACCCAGACTACGCTTAGGCTCGAACTTTTTTATATTCCGCAATGTCGTAATGAGCTTGGGGACTGAAAAGTCTGCACTGTTATGAGATATACAGCTTGAAAATGTGGAAGCTTGTACCTTTACTTTTGAACGTGACCTTCTAAATGAGTGCCTAACGATATTTAGTCTAAATAGGCATGAACGTGGCCTTCTGGATGAGTGCCTAACGATATTTAGACCAAGTTGACCCGCTAACTGAACCTAAATATGAAGATAACCTAGCTTACTTTTGCAGCGATGCTCCTATTTTTGAATGTGCCACGGAAAGACTGCGCATGAGCTATATAGGTGTGAGCAGTCAGCACGCGACGAAACGGTTTTGGTAGCGGTATATAAGAACGATAGAAGTTGGAGTGTTCTCATTTAAAATAAGAACATATCGCCCTGCAATTTGACACATGCCAATTAACATTTAGCATGCAAAAATTGAGCCAAATGAAGCTTTTTTACTCGCAATCACTGCTATGCGGGCTGCTTGGATCACCGCATCAATAGAGGAGCAAGCGAACCCAATAAACAAGCCGCGTTATGTAGCCACACAGAAGTCCACGTTGAAAACTGCAGGTGCATCCTTGAGCTTAATAACGCATTTATTGTAAAAAAAAAGAACTACCCAGGCCTCAATGTGCATATCGTGTGCAGTTTAGGACAAAGTAAAACTGACTATACGTTACAATAATTATGGTATTGCCTTCTATAGTCGTCCACAACTCAAGAACAAGCGGCAAATACCGCTTAAAGACGGTCCTTCAGCCAATGGTGCTGAGCAATCCTCAGCACATCGTGGTTATTCCCGTTAGAGCTGCTAGCGTGACAACGTAGGGGGCGGTAGATCTGAGGGTGCGTCGCTTAATCGGATTAACCGTGCCGTCATGAAACTTGTTCGACGCCATTGGCTGGAGGGCCTCCTTAGAGGAGCATCTGCCGCGTCATTCATTAGATATATCCGACTATTGTGGCCCAGCCACGTGACGTCGATATCTTTGCGCATGGGAGTCCTTTTGTGCTCGCCCCCTTCCCAAATCGTTCCATTCTGCTCTGCGCGGTCCATAGTCATAGGGCGTCACGGTTGTCAGGGCCTCACTTAATCTACATCCATTTTCTCTGCTGTCCCCTATCCAATGTCTCCCATATCATTAGTGCCAGCCGTCAGCTGCCAATAATTTTAAATAGATATAAAGATATAAATAACCTTACTAACAAAGCATTGCTTGAATTATTTTTTCAGAAATAATTCCTGACTCCTCATTCGCGCCCAAGTACAGCTGTTTCATTGTATGTTTTGCAAATTTGTTTTTTTTTCTTGCACTTCCGTATTTTCATTAATGATGATTTTGTGCTTTTTGACTGTCCTGTTTTCGTGAAAACTGTAACCTGACTATGTGTTCGCTTTTTTATTTTGTGTATGTAAAGATTTTCAACTCAATCTGCTCCTTTTTTTCTGTGCATGTAACGATTCTGAACTGAGTCTGGCCCTGTTCCTTGTAAACGGCTGCCTGCGCCTCGTCAAGCTGTATACCTACAGCTTTTACTCCAGGCAGCCAGCCAGAATTTTCTGGGAAATAAATGGCAATTGAATTGAATATCCGGGGGAACTTGACGGCTGACGCCAGAGAAAACGACAGGGAAGACGGCACTGTTCAGGCATTTGGAGGTAGATTACGCACTCCGCGAATAATTCCGGCAGCGCTTCCGCAACAGCTGTAGCGGCTTCCATTAGATGGCAGTACCGTGTTTTTCGCACGCGCTCGCGCAACCCACTTTAGTTTGTCCTTGCTGTCGTCTCCATGGAACATATCTGTTCCAACTGCTGCCGTCTCCTGTGCCCACACTGGGCGCTGATCACTGCGCTAAGTGTAACAGGCTACTGTTTCAACAACACCGCGCGCAAGCGCGGCTTTAAATACGTTCTTGTGTTGCCGATAAAGCGCTATTCTGGTTGTCTCAGCTGCGTTCAGTACGCTCTACGCATAGTATAAGAATAGGTATCCGAACCCACACGTCACGTCTCTGCTCTTGCCTCATAATTTCTGATATTTATTGCCCATGGCGTATCATGATCTCAGTGTGACGTGCAATGAAGGCCCTTTTGAGTTTCCCAAGGTATACAATACCTATCTGCTTTCTGACAAGAAGAATATGTGTGTATGTGCACATAGGTCACTTGTAGTGTGCGACTGTATAAGCCCATGTTTTTCATGGTCACATGGAGTTGCGTAGCAAATGCATTACTTGACAGACATTTTTCTTTTGCTCTTTATCACTCCTCCACTCCTGTTCCCGAGTGTGAAGAGTATGCGATCTTGGGAAAATATTTGGACAAAAGGATAAATTTTTTTGAGATGTCATTATACACGTACACGCTAGTGCGTGCGTATGCATGATTCAGCAGTTTCTCTACAAAAGCCGGAATAGGCCAATCTCACTAGTGAGGTGTAGCTGCTCTGCCGAATTTTGTTCGCTATTACCACTCCCCCACGCGTGCCCCGTTGGTTATGCGAAGTTAAGCAATCGATTGTTCACTAATGTGGGTGTGCCACATGCTTGCGAACAACCCTTATTGCACTGTTTTGGTCTATTGCTGAGAGAGCATAGCAAAATAAATTCCATCCAAAGAAAGGGCACGCACGCACTTCAGACGGCAAGTACACCTACCCTGCATGAAGCGGACAAGGGAGTGGAAGGAGGTGCTCGCTATGACATACATCAGGGAAGACAATCAGTTTCCGAAACCAAGGAGCTTAGCGGATGTTTTTTTTTATTTGCGGTTTTCATCAATGGCGAGCTTAATGAAAACAGAAGAAAAAATTTACGGTGGTTTAGCTCTGGTTAAACCTGAAGTGGCGTGACAGCTACAGCTGGCCGAGTGGAACTTGGTGACGTGACCAAACACGTGACGAATCACGTGATCAGCCACGACACCGTACCGCCGGCAGCTGCTTCGCACCACGTGACCAACCACGTGGCAGCGTTGCACGCCGCCACCGCCACGGCGCCGCCACGCTGAAGGCTCGAAATGCTACCGTAATGTAGCTATCGCTACAAAAAACTGGCAGTGGCTTAGCTCGGCTATGCCAGGATATACGTAGCGAGAGGTACGTTTCCCTGGCTGAGCTTGTTTTTCGGAAACTCGAATCGTGTGATCAGTCACAGGATGGGCCTTCACATCCTCTGCTGTTGGTTCCCGTTGACTGACGCCTTCCATAGGCTCCATCTCGGCGGCTATGCGCCGTCTATTACGCTCGGCAGTCTGGCATCTCCGTTTGGCAAGCTGTTCCTTTCTCTGTTCGGGCGTCTTCGCTGCTCTCTTCGCCTTCTTACGCTCATTCTCTGTTTCTTGAGTAGCCAACTGCCAGGCGACATCCTCACGGTCGGAAGAGTTAATCTTCGCTTGTTGATACCGCCGTTTAGCAGCGGCTGGACTCTCCTTCTGCATGTCAAACGTTGTGATAAAGACGCCACTACATTTCCCACTACCTCTCCGCGCATGCGATGTGCGGTTCGGGTGATAGAGCGGGGTGCGGTGAGAAGTGAACGAAGAACGCGGCGCATCTGTGGGGTCTGTCTGGTACCATGGCATCGCCGCATGCGCACAACTGCTCATCCGCGTGACGTGACGCTCTGCTCTGACGGTGGAGCGGGCGCGCGGCCGCGGCGACGGCGAAGCGCACACCGCACCTTGCTCCTCTCCGGTTGTCATGGTAACGGCGCATGCGCACAACTGGCCTCTCCCATGCACCGCGAAATGCTCGACTGGTAGCCCAGTGTAGCTCTCGCTACAAAGACCACCACATGCCGCCGGTGGAATCTGAACCCACAACCACCGAATTTCACGTCCGGTGCGACGCGAAGACGTGACAGGATTAGACTTCACATAAAATAATTTCATGTTGTGCGTCTGTTACAAAGAACACTGACTGGTCGAGTGGGCGATGACTGCTTAAGATCGCGTGACCAGGGCGTGAAAAGGCAAAGCTGAAAAACAAGGACAGAGGGCGCCACCGGGAAAGGGCCGTACAGGCAGGTTGGAACAGGTTCTCTGTGGACTCACTCAGCGAATGATTACGTGCGTGCAGAAAAAAAAAAGATATGATGCAAGTGAGAACATCGTGTTTTTAGTGACAAATGACACGGGCACATAGGCATGTAGTAGTAACGTTGCTTATAATGCTGTTGGTATGCCATTTTAGAAAGGAACAGCGCTGATTTTGAGAGGGGCGAAAGACACACGAGAACATGTGCTGACCTCTTAAGGTGTTTTAATCGTCCTTAATTCTTTTTTTCTCTCTGAACGCAGTTGCTGGCGGAGGAAGCATCCATGAGTTCGAGACTATGTACGAAATCTGCGAGGACGATGCCTGCGGAGAATTCGGTAAGAACACGACCTCCAGACAACTGCGGCCACAGCGGCGCGTTTCACACGAAAGCATGGTCTTCTTCCAGGAATTTGTGCTGGCCACACAATGGGATTGATGATGAGGATTAACTGGTGCGCAGTGACCCTCATAGACGAACGAAAATCTTGTGTAAAATGGTCTCATTGTTGTGTGACCAACATGAAATGAGAGAAGCAGAGCAGGTGCTTTCTTTCAGTGGGTCAGTGTTGTAGGCAAAGCGTAAAACGTAACTGATTAATTTTAATTAGTTACATTTTTTTTGCAGTTTTGTAATTAAGCGATTACTTTTTCAAACGGCAACTGCATTTGCTTTTTGCTGTTAACTGATTACTGGTAATGATTTTCTGCTTTTGCAAAAAACAAGTTGCAGAGATGAATCGCACCGTTTCGGTCTGATGATTGAAGTATAGGCTAAAAGCTTCGCACTACTAGGGGCAGCTTTTAATTTATACCCAAGAAAGCAAAGTTTATGAAAGGATGCCGTTACTATGTTATATGCTTATTCCAGCTAAGATTATTCGTTATAGCAAAGCCTAAGTATTTGTATTCGTTAACTTTCTCAAGCGGGTGATTTGGAAGGTTACACGGAAATGAAATTCTATTTCGTTTATTCCTCACTTTATATAAGGCTGTTTCGTCATTATTAAGCTTCATGTCCTATCTACTGCACCAGGAATGAATTTTGTGATGGTTAGAATTAAGAATGACTTTTTCTTCACGTCATCCGGTTTCATTAAACAAAATGCAGTCATTAGCAAAAAACCTAATTTACACTGATTCACTACTTCATCAACAGCATCATATATGTAGACCAAAAAGAGTAAGGGTCTCAGTACACTTCCTTTCGGTACGCTAGAAGTGACTGGAAGGTAGTTTGAACGATGAGCATCAAAACTGACAAACTGTGCACGGTAAGGAAGGTGAGCAGAAACTCAGTTAATTATCATAGAAGGAGGCTCGATAGTTTCAAGCTTGTGCATTAGCTTGGCATGTGAAACTAGGTAAAAGGCTTTCTTGAAATATGGAAAAATAACATCCCTGTGCCCTGACTTGTTTAGACTATCACCAAAGCTGTGAACTACCAATTTTAACAGTGATGGCCGAAAAGCCTTTTCGAAATCTATGCTGATGTGGTGATAGGATGTCTATTTCATTTAGAAAGGTAATTATACAAGTGGCTACAATCTTTTCGATAATTTTACAAGAAGAAGATGTAAGTGATATTGGACAAACATTTGTAACAGTCAAGGTCGTAATTTTTCTTAGAATTGATACAACCCGCGCAACTCGCCAATCCGAAGGAACGCTGACAGATGATAGGCTTCTGTGGAAAATTATGACAAGATATTTGAATTACATTTCACTGTAAGGACGCAAGAACATATCTAGAATTCTATTAGAACCAGGAGACACTTTTGTTTTCAGGTCCAACAACATGGAAAACACACCTGTAAGACATACAACGCTTGATTCGGGAGGACATGATAATGTACGTAATGGGGAGTCTGATTCCGCGAAGACACTGCAGAAATATCTATGCATTGCTGAACATTTTGTTCAGCAATGCTTGTTTTATCGGCGATAAGAACTCCGCTGTGCAGAACTTCGTCGACAGGTTGGTTTTCTTTCTTGCACTATTAAGTGATGATGAGCTATGAAAAAACGGTTCGGCATGGCTCCCACCCGAAAGTACGAGCACGGCTGGAAGTTCGCATGGATACGAAACAGTTCCATCTTTGCGCGGCGCACTGCGCTATCCTCAGTCATTCCGATTACTCGAGAAACTGATCTAGACAAGATCAGCAGCGACGCGCAGGACACTGTGTCACCAGCAGTCGCCCCGAACACCGATGTTACAGCGTAGGAAGGTCTCTGATTCTTATCGATGTTCATATCAGAAATGGCCAGTGCTTGCACTTCTCCCGAAGACATCGCTAAACTTATCGCTCAAAACAATATAGCCAAGTGTCTTAAACTGCTGCATTTAAATGCAAGATGAATCGAGTGAAAAAAGAATGACATACCTTCTTTGCTTACATCTTGCCATTGCAACTTTGATGCCCCTCACCCTTTTTTTTTACAGAGACGTGGTACAACCAAAACTCTTACCATTGTGTGCTACTCGAATATCACCATTTCTGTTTAAATCGCACAGATACGAGAGGAGATGGCGTGTCAATACTAACGTTGTTATCGCATTGAGAAATTTTAAATGAATATAGCCTTAGCACAAACGACAACGAAATAATTAGCGTGAAAAAGGATAAAAACTTGTTTGCAGTGGTTTATCGCCCTCCGGCCGGTAATATTCGCTTATTCTTCGAGTTCTTGGAACGCTTCGTTTCTTACACAAATGACTCGGCAAACACATAGATCTATCAAAAGCTTCTACCCAAGGCATAGAATTTCAACCACTACTGGAGTGCAATGGCTTTTATATTGTCATTTCCGTACCAACACGAGTCACTTAATCATCGTCATTTTTGCTTGACTTGTTCATTACAAACTCATCTGATAAGATTATAAAGTCAGGAGCTCTAACCTGCGACATTAGCCACCACCTTCCCGTATTTTTGTTCTTACGGCGCAAACAGCCCACGTGTAAACAGACACAACTGACTATTTATCGTACTATATCACCTGAAGCATTATAATATTTCAAAGATATGATTAGACAGACTGATTGGACAGACATTTTTGACATTTCAAATACGAACACAGCATATCAAACATTTTTAGCCAGATTTAAAGGAATATATGCTGATTGTTTCCCTCTTAAACATTACTGTCAGCCTAGAAAGGCTCGAAACCTATGGATTACACGGGAGTTGATGGGGAAAATAAAGCAGAACAACAAACTTTATCAGCGGTTCTTAAAAACACGCGATCAGGTAAAGTGGCTGGATTACAAAGCATTTAGTAATAACAAAACAGCGAAAAATAGAAATGAAGAAAGGACTACTACCACCGTATTTTTGACGCAAACTGTCTACGGAAGAGCGACAAAGTATGGAAGAAATTAAACAAATTATTAAACCAAACCAGCACCCCGCGCATTGATAGCCTTACCATAAATGACAAAGAGACACATGGAACAGAACTTTCGGACTGTTTTAACAATCTCTTTTTGCGGAAAGAGGTGGAAACAGCGGGCGTAGCAGATCAACCACAAAAACAACAATAAATCTTAAAGGCGTATTTCTTCAGGCAACCTGTCCAAGCGAAGTCAGTACAATATTTCAAAGCCTTAACAACAGTCGCAGCACGGACGCAGATGTTTTAGAGATAAGGTCTATTAAATATGTCTGCTCATATTGTGCCTTTGCTAGCAAATATATTTCATTCAGCACTTTCAGCAGGTGTGTTCGCAAAGAACATGCAATTAGCGCGTGTTATCGTAATTCATGAGGGAGGTGACAGAAACAGTATAATTAACAACCGTCCAATATCCATTTTACAATATTTTTTAAAGGGTTAGAAAAAACTATTAATATGCGAATGGATAATTTTCTCAAAAAACGCAGCCTTTTAACTGAATGTCAGTTTGGATTCAGGAAAAGGCGTTTCACAGAAAGTGCTTTGCTGAACCAAAATTCATTATCTTAGAAAGTATAGAAAAGAGACTAATGACTTTGGTCATCTATATAGATTTTAGCAAAGCCTTTGATCGTGTTAATCACCATCTATTAATAGACAAGCTTGACAAGTATGGTTTCCGTGGTACGTGCACTCGACTAACCCGTTCGTACATATCTTGAGGCTCACAATTCGTTGAAATTAATGACCATAAGTCACAAATCTGATCTATACAAAGTGGTGTGCCACAAGGCAGCATCTTTGGTACCTTACTTTTTCTATTTGATATAAATGATCTAGTGCTAATTGATAATTTGTACAAATGTGTTGTCTACACTGATAATTGTAACATAATTTTTAGTGGAAAAAATCTGACCGATATTCTAACACTCGCAAGTTCAGTTTGTTTTCGGCTGCAGGAATGGTCTGAGAATAACAACCTCTTATTAAATGAATCAAAAACAAAGTGTGTTTTTTCCGTGCACCCAGTAAATGTGTAGACATGCTGAAAGCATTATCATTGGTCCATATAAAATTAATAGAGAGAGATCTGTGAAAACATTTCGAGTTGTTTTCTCAAAGCACATGCTTTGGAACCACCATGTCGATCATCTTCGCTCAAAGGCGCGAAAAGGAGTTTGCATTCTCAATCGAAATCGCGTTTTTTTTCCTGCCAAAATTAAACAGCTTTATATAATTCCCTTTTCCATACCGTGCTCAGTTACTGCGCACTGGTGGGAAACACCAGTGCACAAAATTTGAACGAACTAAACTTACTACAAATAAAAAGCTGTTCGGGAAATAGAAAATGTTCCATTCAACGCGCATACTGAAACTCTATTCTGCAAATACAAAATGATTAAGCCGATAACATATACAAGTACAAACTAATAAGAATTACACTGGAACGAAACAGGGCAAGATAGATACATTTCTCTCACCTACTAATCTCCACAAATAATACATATACCCTCATCGCCTTGAACTGCTTTGAGAAATTCCTGTCGCACGCACAAGTTATGGCTGCCAGCGCGTTGAATACACACTCCCCTACACACTCAATGACATCGCGAAGCAAGATATAGACATTACAACCCTTAACAAAGGTGACACAATGCAGCTGTTTGTTAACGACCATTAGTGTAACTAGAGACTACTCTTTTATACTTTCTTTTTCTGTGCGATTTGTTTTCCTAGTAAAATGAACAAACAATTGAACTGTTACAGTGCTGTCATTGTTGCCAGAGTGGTAGAGTGGTAGCTGCTATTATGCAGCTTTTTCTCCTACTCCCCCTCCCCCCCCCCTTTTCCGCCATGTATATTTTATTTTGGTAGAAATGAAATTGAATTTATTGATTGATTGAATTATATTTATGGCACAAGGGCACCTATGGCCAAAGAGCGCCATGGCACAAGGTATTTTTCGATTACTCATGGTGGGGTCAAAGACCCATTTCCCAAGCATTTCACCTCTGATAAGCCGAGCACCAGGCCAGGGGAAAGCTTGTACCCATTGTACCACCGGTGTGTTCCCAGTGGCGCAGGGGATTGAACCCCGCACCTCCCGCATGCGAGGCGGATGTGCACAATTAAGTGTTTCAAAAACTTCTGTGGAGCATTCTGTATGAAGATTTTTGCCTGTGCCCAAAGTAGTGTTGGTTTCGTTGAGCCACAGCCTGAAGTAGTGCACCTTGTGCAGCTTCAATAGCGTTTCGGCATACACGTAATCGTTTCAATTGTTTTAGTAATCATTTTAAATGCAAGATTTTGCGCGTAATCCAGGGAATAATTTTGTGTGTTTTCTTTGCTTTGGCGAGAACAAAATTTTTAATTCAGTACGTGCAGATTTATTTAAATTTATTCCACAGTAGGGACACAGCATTTTCTTGAATATCACTCGGGCGTAGATCGCTTGCACCCCTGACACAGGAAAAATCTTTTTGCACAAACAGGCTTTGCATTTGAAGAGTTATTTGGTTTTTGATTGCAACATAAAAAAAAATACACCACACTGTAAGTGGAGAGGCCGTTTTCCTCCGAGATAGAAGAATTCTCTGCAGATAGGCTGACAAACAAAAGATTACGGATGAGGCATAGGTGCCCTGGACGCGCGTGGGTTTTGTAACCACCTCTTGAAGACTGTGTTGCAATATATCAAAAATGCTTGCGTGCCTAGGCCAGAACAAGAAACAGAAGAATTCCAACGTATCCCAGGCAGGTTGAAGTCGTGAAGAATAGTTTTATCATGAATTAATTAGTCATCTGACCAGCCTAATCGGAAAAAAAAGCAGCTGTGGCTGATCAGGTGGTAGATAAACCGTTAATAATAATAAAGACTGGCCCCAGCAGCATAATTTTACATAGACGTTCTTGTGGCCATTAAGATGCGGTGAGACAAAACCCTGAATATTGTGCTTCAGCAAGACAGCAACACCACCGACTCTTGATTGTCAGTTGCAACGGTATACGCAGTACGAAGAAGGAAAAACAACTGCATCATAAATTTATTTCAGCCAAGTTTCAGTGATAGCTACAATACGCGTATTATCTAAGATTAGAGCTTCTAGTGATCGGTTTTATTTACTATAGTACTGGCATTGAGGTTCATCAAGCGTATATTTTTATCAGTGGAGAGATGACGTCACTCAGTGCCTGAACTGGCCTAACGACTGGACTGGTGACTTGACAGTTCAGCTTTTCCTCACGTGGAGTCGTCCCATGCGTAAATTACGCTATCCACTTTCAATTTATCATTTATCAGGGTGACTATCTTTCCTTCTAGTTTTTCATGTCCAGCCCAAGGAAGCGTTTTTGCGGAGCGTCTCACGGGAGTAATAGTTCTGAAGCGATACGTTCGTTTCTTTGAGTTTGAAAGCAATATCTCAAAATTTTCTGTTTTTGTTTGTAGTCTTACAAGAATATCACAAACCGTATTTGATTTCCCGTTTTTTTCAACCCTATGAATGCAACCGCCATGGCAGGGATCAAACCCACGCTTTCTGGAGAGCAGCCGAACACCATTATATATTGAACCACCGTGGTTGCCGCAATACTGTCCAGTAAACTTACCGACAAATTTTTGTTTCATTGTCGATACAGTTTGATCCGGCTCTTCAGATACCCCAAAAAGCATGAAGTATCAGCGCCTACTTTGGTCCTCCAAATCAGTGACTTTCACTTGGAGCTTATTTATTTTTTATGAGGAATTTAACGTCCCAAAGCGACTCAGGCTATGAGGGACGCCGTAGTGAAGGGCTTCGGAAATTTCAACCACCTGGGGTTCTTTTACGTGCACTGGCATCGCACAGCACACGGGCCTCTAGAATTTCGCCTCCATCGAAATTCGACCGCCGCGGCCGGGATCGAACCCGCGTCTTTCGGGCCGGCAGCCGAGCGCCATATCCACTCAGCCACCGCGGCGGCGGAGCTTATTTATTGTTTCTCAATGCTCTCACTTTGTGCTACACAACTTTCAAAGTGAGCAAACTTGGAGGTGAAGTCGGACATTAGCTTTTCTATATTCATCCGCTAGTTTATTTTGGCCAGCCTCATACACTAGCTTATCTCTCATCTGCTAGTTTATTTTGGCCAGCCGGCCGGCAGTTCCTTTATTAGCCCTTTGGTACTGGTGTCTCCAATATTCGGGCCGGGATTCAACTCAACATTCTCGCACACGTTAAATACTTCACAAGTACCGAAAATGCACTGATGTGGGCTGTTGGGATTCAGGCAGCGTGGTCGGGCCGACAGGGGACGAGGAAGATCGGAGACATGGTTACGAGGAAGGCAAGGAAAACTATATGCAACTGTTTACATTATGCACAAGTACACAGCAATTGAGAGAGTCTCTCAGAAAAACGGAACGTCATATCACAAGGAAGTCTCAGTGAAAGGGAGCTTCCCGTCCGTACTGGACACCGAGTTTTATAGGGTTTTCCTTCCTTGAAATACCTGGATGGAGAGGGGCCTGACGAGAAGGCGTGTCCTGAAAAGTTCACTTTGTCGCTCGTCACACACTCTCTCAATAGGAAACCCGCCCCCGTTCCGTGTTGAACTTGAAAGGAGGTTGCCGTCTACGTCGCGCAGGCACCGGAAGGTACGCGAGTGGCGTTCCCACGGTCCGCAGGTGGTCGCACTTCTTCCTCATCAGTGCAAGGCCAAGGCTACTTGCAAGGCCACGCGGGGTATACAGAAACCGCTTGCTGTTAACTCCTCCTTTGAAGACAGATACCACTGTCAAAAATTATTACTGGACCCAGCTGACCTCCAGGTCCTCTCTAAGGTACATTACTGCTGGCCTTTGCAACTCTCTTCGTCATGTAGATGAGGTGCACTGGCAGAGCTGCGCTGGCGGCTTTTAGGCAGGGGGGCGGGGGGGGGGGGGTGGCGCTGTCGCCGTTGGCGTGGATAGGCCTGACGAGCGCCCATGTTTTTAAACCGCTTATGCCGGAGGGCATCCCGATCAAAACAGGACACGGCAGAACCAAGGTACAGGAACAGTCACTCTTAATTGCGCTATAATAATCACTGACCTGCATGAAACAGGAAGCGCATGTTAGGCCACATGCTTAAGCTTGGCCCGCCGTGCCCTCTCTTTGTGCGTGCAAGTCGGTCCATTAAAGAGGTATATTCAGTGCCACGTGAGTCTGCTTATCTCTTCTCTGTGGCCTTGTGACCCGTGCATGACAATATGAACTGCTTCCACAATCTCCCTAACAACTTGATTACTGTGTAGGAAGATTACTTCGCTGTCATCTGATATCAGTTCACATTTGCGTTCCTGGCAATGCAGGTTAAAATTTTTCGCCGGCCCCATGCGCCTAAGAGATCCACTGAGGCGCTCATATAGGCAACGCCCTGACTGCTCGATATAACAGCGGCACCAGGAGGGGGAAATCAGATGGACTATGCTTTTCTGGCATTCCACAAAACCAGTCTAATAGTTGATCATGGAGAAATAGTCGTTTTGCCGGGCCCTGCTTCTTTGGTATGTCGAGCAACTCGACAAACTGTGTATAGCTTCTGTTCTAGAAAAAAAAAGAAAAACCTGCCTCGTCATCATCGATGGCACGCCCGAAAAACAGATCTCTAAGGCACGTGTGGCCGTCGGAGAATTTTAGCGTACATTGCAGGAAATTCATAAGTTAATACAACCAAGTAATAATTTTGCGCACTGATCAAACTGTTAGAGAGATAGTACAAACCGTTCATATTAACAAGGCTGGCGCGACGTGC
The DNA here is from genome assembly GCF_052857255.1 of Amblyomma americanum. Taxonomy (NCBI): domain Eukaryota; kingdom Metazoa; phylum Arthropoda; class Arachnida; order Ixodida; family Ixodidae; genus Amblyomma; species Amblyomma americanum. Next base: position 116,376,250 of record NC_135499.1, read on the forward strand.
GTTACGAAAACATCTATCGCACCCCCGGAGTGTGATATTGCGCTTTTGGAGAGCATGTTGTGAGCATGGCCGGATGACATCATCGTTACAAGGCGCATATATTGCTCCTCTTGTTCGAATAAACATTCGCATGAAAGTAATAATCGTTTCTGTCTTACTGTGCATAGTCCTACTTTTCCTGCGCTATGCTTTGCAGACTCTTGCCTTGCTCGTCTCTACTGATGCGTTAATGAGGTGCTAATTTTGCTTTCGCTATATCCCTAAAATGTTATCCCAGATTCGTGAACAAAACGCCAAGCACCCTCGCTAAAGAGGCGATCGTTCACACCGGCTCAATCAACATTCATCGCTCTGCCGCCGAAGCCTACAATACCACTCCGGCACTGAATATCGTGAAATTCTTGTCACGTGAGATGCCCCGTCGCCACCGCCAGGGGAGAGCTACATTTCCAATTTTAACACTACTGCTTAAAAGGGAGGTAGTCCGTAATGTCCTCCCCCCCCCCTTTTTTTTTGTGGCATCGTTATGCTATACTGCTGCGCTAGCACAGGTCCCATGAAATTTCAGGTTGCAGGCAAGCATGGCACCAGATGAAACACGGCCTTGGTATATCATAATTTTCATCTGTATGTATCTCCTGTCTTCACTGCCCATCTTGGATTTAGGAAAAGTGATCAGAAATATTTCTAGCTGCATTGGTCAGCGGTGCTTGATAGCAGTGTCCTCCCCTGGCATTCCTCCTCAGACCTGATAGGCAGCATTCGCTGAGACGTCATCTTATGGGTGATGCATAATAGTCATATTAACGAGATAGAGTTTTAAAGGCTTCCGCATATATAGCTGACAGTCGGCGTTGTGAGCGAAAAATCCCCGGAGAAACAACCTACAGGCCGGCCACATCGGTCACGTGACCTTGCGACGTCATCAGAATCTGCCAATCGGACTGTGAGCAAATGGACCACTGTAGCAAGTGACAGTTAAATTAATGATTAGTTGCGAGAATTTGCTCAACAAGAGCAACCTTGGTATCAATAGCCGCAGCTGTGCCTGCTTTTGAAAGAGCCACCTGCCGAGGCAGTAGCTTCTAGGACGGCTATCAGGACTCTCAGCGATCTAATAATGTAAAGCAGACAGTGACCACTTCCGCATCTATGGGCATTAATCCATAAACGTTATCGTATCGTAGCCTTAAAGCGCATCTTAAGTGTATCTCCCATTTTTTTTAGCACTGAGGTAATTAGAGGTACTACCCTAGTCCATGTTTTTATCTGTGTGCACCTGTGCATTCTGTGACAGCGCATCCGTCTTTAAATGACACGCAGAGCACCGCACCATGGGATTCGTCAGCTGGGCCTTGAATCCCTGCGACAATTACTTTGTGTACGCCTGCACGGGTTTCCAAAAGGAAGCTGTCGATCTGAACGTCGCCATCTACGAGTCTCACCTAGACTTCATCAGCGCCGAGTACGCGCTGCTGGCTTCAGCGCTCCAGAGAGGTGAGTCGTGAAGCGTTTTCTCTTATTTGGCGATGGGCCTAGCAGAGCCGCCGCGGCGGCTCAGTGGTTGGAGAAACTTCATGTTGGAGAAACTCCCTGTTGGAAATCTCTTTGTTGGAGAAACTCTCAGTTGGAGAAATTCCGTGTTGGAGAAATTCCGTGTTGGAGAAACTCCATGTTGGAGAAACTCCGTGTTGGAGAAACTCCGTGTTGGAGAAACTCCCTTGTATTTGTTTTTGTGAGAAGAGGCATGCGAGCTGCCGCCGCCTGCAGACGAAGCGCAGTAGGTGACTGGCTAAGTCTAAGACGCTATCTTGGGCACTAAGACCTCGGCGGAATCCTGTCATACATGTTGGCAGTGCCTTGCTGTCCTCAAGCCACCACGACTCAGTGGTTATGGCGCTCGGCTGCTCACCCGAAAGACGCGGGCTCCATCCCGGCGGCGGCGGTCGAATTTCGATTGAGGCAAAATTCTAGAGGTCCGTATACTGTGCAATGTCAGTGGACGTTAAAGAACCCCAGGTGGTCGAAATTAGCGGTGTCCTTCCCTACGGTGTACTTCATAGCCTAAGTCACTTGAGGTCGTTAAACCCGCATAAACCAAACCAAAACTAGCGGGAAAGTACCGCAAAGTTTACGACCCCGTGAGTGGATTAAAAAAAGAAAACGGCTGTGTAGAAATCAAGGGCGCAGTAATTCTCTCACTTGTCTCTGGATATCCGAACCGCTCCTTAAAGGAAAGTATGAACAAGAGAGCGAAAGGAGGAGGAGGGAAAGATGAACAAGAGTGGAGGGCTCAGCAAATATATCCACCAACTTGAGTTCTTTAAGGTGCAGCGACAACGCAGAGCACAAGGGCAACTTTGCATTTAGGCTCCTTCGGTCGCCGCGGTATGCGGGTTAACACTCACGTCCTAGTGATGGTAGCAGTGTGGCGGTAGCCGTCAGCGGATAAATGCTCAAAGAAAGTGCCTGCCAGTTACATTTTCAGGCTTCCGCTGTAACATGTAATTAGCACCTGAGTAGATGCCTATTTTTCTTGAAGGAGAGCTGCCACGATAGAGCACTTATAAGGAATACGGGCTGTATTGTGAGCGTGGGGAAGCAAAAAGAAAGAAGTGAATAAAACGGCTATATTTCAGCCTCGTGAGCGTAAGAAGTGCGTGGACACAACTCGCAGTTTATCAGTCAGTTGAAGAAAAGTTTTGTTTGATGATTCGTATGATCTTTTTGCCTGGACACACTGGCTCATCCGAGGCCATACATGGCTCACGTGGGGTGCGGTGGGTCTCATTCGCCTGCTGGCTCAAAATACCGAAATCTTAATCGAGCGGAGCGCTTATTGTTCCTGCGCCACCCAGTGGAACGTCTTCGTTAATGTGTGCCGAACGGTTCATGAATTACGATGAAAGAGAGTTCCGCTATACGCTCGCAGGGGCTCAAGATGTACACTATTACACTGGAAAGCATTGGAAAGCATTAACATGGAGCTTCCCAAAGTAACAAGTAGAGCTTTAGACATCGTCAAGCCAAAGATCCGTTGCGATGTTCTGCATCCTACATCAATGCCAAAGTAGTCACGGTCGAAACGATGCTCTCGGGATGCTTCAGGATCTTAATACACTGTCTTCTTTTATACCACCTTTCATTACTCCCTCACGTTGACTCAGGGGCTGATTCGGCGGCTGCTGGCAAACCGGTGCATAAGGCTGTGAGGGAGACATACCGCCAGTGCCGCACCAGCAACGGTGAGTGTTCATCTCGAAATTGCGTTGGATTCATGTTTGCGATAATTAAACCTGTCGTGAATAGAAGCAGAAGTTACCTTTATTTGGAGTGGGGTCTCCATCGTAAATCGCGCACAGGTTCGTGACGGATGGACGGACGAACAGACATACAGACAGCACCAGTGATGTATCGCGGGTGATGACGAGTATCTAAATAAAAATGAAAGAAAAGGGCATAATATCAAAAACAAGGAAAAGTAAATAAATTTTGATAAAGATGAGAAAGGGAAGATATTAAGGGGATGAAGGCAGGCAGTGCAAGCAGACTGCTGTCCCATGGGAAGTTACGTTTAGAAGAGGCTATACAGAGGCTATACCATCTGCATTTTGCCTTCTGACGAAATAAATGTTTTGCAATCCAATCCGCGTTCACCAGCTCGCAGCTGAGGATGCCATCAGATGGGACTGGCCAATGTGGCTAGCCGGCGTCTTAGGGAATGAGCTATTTCGCTCTAAACCGAAAGTGGGTAACGAGGGAGCAACTGCGGTACAGAGTCCACGGAGGATTGCTCCGTGTATACTACCAGAGGGATCATTAGCCAGTCACTTTACCTGATGATCCCCCACGTAACCTTATCCTGTTCGCCGCAGTACCCTTACTCGAGTGTAGATACGATTTAACGTGTTTAATCAATCAATCAATCAATCAATCAATCAATCAATCAATCAATCAATCAATCAATCAATCAATCAATCAATCAATCAATCAATCAATCAATCAATAAACCAATCAATCAATCAATCAATCAATCAATCAATCAATCAATTGTAACCATTAACTCTCAGTCATTGACTAGGTTTTTCCGCTTAGCACAAGAGCATCTCGAGGCCTTGATTAAAGGGATCCTGAAATGATTTTGAGGGTCATATTCTATTGCAACGGATATGTACCAGTGATCTTTGAGTATCCGAGTGAAATTTAAAAATTCTGCGTGCAATCTATAATTTTCAAATAGTGTCGACACTTCACCGTGCGTTATTATCCCCTGTTTCGTTTCCCGATGGCTTTGAAAGGGCAGTGTTGCTGAGCCTTCTTGTGGTGCGTGCCCAGTTTACATGTGCGGAATGGGGCGCAGCTGGGTGCAATCCCGACCAGTTTTTGATTATTATTTTTCCTGGCTCGTCGGCGTGATCGAGAGGAAGGAGAGGGGAGGAGGAGCATCATATTTAATCGCTGATATCTTCGGTGTTAATGAAGGTAGCTTGAACTATTTTGTGGTGCGGAGAACAGTAATGGAATCTTCTGCTGACCCAAAAAACGCGGGCTCGATCCCGGCCGCAGTTGTCGCATTTCGATGGAGGCGAAACGCTAGGGGCCCGTGTACTGTGCGATGTCAGTGCACGTTAAAGAACCTCAGGTGGTCGAAATTTCCTGAGCCCTTTTCTACGGTGTCCCTCATAGCCTGAGTTGCTTTGGGACGTCAAACGCGCAGAAAACAAACGAAATCAAACCTTTAATGGAATACCGATCACTTGTGAGCTTTTATTAACCATACTAATAGCCTTTCATATCCGCTTTAAAGAAAAAAAGCTTCTACGTATAGTTAAACCATTTCTTGACGGGGGTTTATGATTTCACAGTGCAGTTAACCTTGGAAGTGGCTGAATTAGTGGGTGGTAAGGGGCAATTGTAGCTGTATCTAATTTGCTTATAGGTAACAGCTAACAGCAGATTACTTTCTTCAAAGGGTCAGTATTACGGCTGAGGCTCCACACGTGTTTAAATGTGATTGGCACTGTGGCACGAAACTTTTGAAACTGGCGCTTCATGCGCGACGCTTGGACACAGTTCGTTCAGGTTGACTGCCTCAATGTGCTGCCCTGCCTTCAGTGGGGAAACAAGAGCGCCATTTTCGCTCAGAAGTCTAATGCTTTCTTACCCTGATTCCATTCTGGAAGACAGTATTTCGACTCTGTGAGCCTACCTGTAAGTACTATTTCTCGCAAAAATGGAAAACCTTGATATTCAGACCTGATGTTTATGCATTCCTTGTCATTCAGTATGACATCTCTAGACGGAACATTGTGAGTGCTCTGAACAGCTGCGCTGGCATTCAGGCACCTGATAGTGGCAAAGAACCGCCGCTCGCGGAGAGCTTTAGAGCTGAGGCGTCTGCAGTGGTCCCAAGGTAGTCCCAAGTATAGCCAGATTTACAAATTGACGTCCATGATTGCAGATATTTAATATTTACTGAGGAGAGTTGGACAAGCCAAAATATTAGGAAGTAACTAGAAACATGCTTTCAATGGTGTTTTTTATCAATTGACAGCAATGGCGGGCTATTGTTTCGTGAAGCGTCACGTTTTTCTTTCCATATTTCGTTCGTGAGCTGGATTATGAAGATGTGTTCGTTAAAGTTTTCTTCAGCATATTCCTACGTATTTCATATGGAACACCAATGTGTGGCATTGTGCCCATGTATATGTTAGGATTTCTAGGATTTCTAATGCGATCCTGTTGGTCTGCCTAGTCTCGCACCCAGGTTGCTTGACAATTATGCGAGCAGGAAACAACACGTTTACTGAAGCGAATAAAAGCGTAACTATAATTATTATTGTTATGCAACGCGTGCCTAGGCGATTTCGGCGAACAGCGGCCAGTCATTTAACAGCATCATCTATCAAGCATAATTTACCTTCATTTTAACGATCATCATTTAAGAACTTGCCTGTTGAATTGAAACTGAAAAGGGGCTTAATGACTCTAACAGAACCATTGACTGAGCGGCGTTTATCTGCCCGTCAGCGGTCGTTTTAGAGCAAGCCAACAGCGCGCGATCAGCGATAGCACTGCCGCTACCGCACTGACACATCTTCGTCGTTACAATTTCCCCGGGCAGGAAAGGAGCCATTATGGCTACTCAAGGCGTATAGGGCACATCACGGGGTCATGGTAAGGTTTATGGTTTAGGGGGGTTTAACGTCCCAAAGCGACTCAGGCTATGAGAGACGCCGTAGTGAAGGGCTCCGGAGATTTTTACCACCTGGGTTCTTTAACGTGCACTGACATCGCACAGTACACGGGCCTCTAGAATTTCTCCTCCATCGAAATTCGACTGCCGCGGCCGGGATCGAACCCGCGTCTTTCGGGCCAGCAGCAGAGCGCCCTAACCACTCAGCCACCGCGGCGGCTCATGGTAAGGCTTCAGGCGACGGATGTGCACCGTTTCACGGCCGCGACGGCGAAGTTCGGAGGAGGGTGTCAATGGTTGCAAGACATAGTTCACAGGGGAAGCTTGAGACAGAACACGGTAAGGCCCGCAATATTTTGCGAGGAATTTGGACGACAGGCCAGGGGTGCCGGTAGGGATCCAAAGCCAAACATGTGAGCCGGTAGGGAGGGTTACATGGGATTGTCCACATTCTCGGCGCTCTCTTTGTCGATTCTGATCATCGGATGTAAGAGAACGGGCGAGCTGGCGTCATTCCTCGCATACTTGGCAATTTCAGAAGCAGGCGTGTAGTCTGATGCGCCAGGATGGTAGGGGAGAATTGTTTCAAGCATACTTGCAGGCTCGCGTCCGTAAACAAGAAAGACCGGAGAATATCTGGTGGTGGATTGGACGTCGGCATTATAGCCGTACCTGAAGAACGGAAGTATGACGTCCCAGTTAGAATTGTCGGGATTGATGTGCCTACATGGTCAGCATGTCACCGAGTGTCCGGATAAACTGTTCGGTGAGGCCGTTGGCCTGAGGATGGTACGCTGAGCAGGTTCTGTGAGCACTGCGGCATTCTTCGAGGAGGGATTGAACAACCACGGATGAAAACACGCGGCGGCGCTCGCTCAGAAGTTCACGAGGGGCGCCGTGGCGGAAAATGAGATGGCGCAGCATGAAGAAAGCCACATCGCTTGCTGCAGCCGCCGGAAGAGCCACCGTTTCAGCATAGCGCGTAAGGTGGTCGATGGCGACTGTAACCCAGTGGTTACCAGAAGGGGAAGACGGCAGGGGCCCGTTAAAGTCGATGCCTACGCGATTAAAGGGACGAGCAGGGTAAGGTAATGGCTGCGACGGGCCAAAAAGGCGCTGTGGTGGAGACTTAAGGCCTTGACAGTCAAGGCATGAGTGAATGTACTTGCGTATTAAGCTGTACATTCCACGCCAGTAGTACCGGTGCCGAAGTCGAGTGTAGGTTTTCAAAAAACCGGCATGATCAGTCTGGGGGTCGGCTTGGAAAGATGCGCTGACTTCAGCTCGTAGGTGGCGAGGAATAATGAGCCATTCTCGACCGTCCGGCAAGTAATTACCACGATAGAGGAGACCGTCGTGGAGAGTGAAGTGGCGGGCTTGTCGCCGAAGCGATCGAGAGGCTGCTGCCGCAGGGCAGCCCGACAGATGGTGCACGAGAGATGTAATCCATGGGTCCTTACGCGGTTCCACAAGCATGTTTGGTGGGTGCAACGAGTACAGCAGAGAGTCAGTGCTGGAGATGGTCGCAGTGTCAGAAGACAGCGGAGACCGGGAGATGTCGTCAGCGTCAGAGTGCTTGCGTCCGGAGCGGTAAACGACGCGAATGTCGTGCTCCTGAAGGCGCAAGGCCCAACGGCCAAGACGCCCCGAGGGATCCTTCAACGTCGACAGTCAGCATAAAGCGGAAATGATAGGCGACTACGTCGAATGGGTCACCGTAGAGGTATGGTCAAAATTTGATCATTGTCCACAATATGGCCAAGCAGAGTAATTGAGCTCGGCCTGGAACAACGTGCGGCTCGCATAGGCGTGGACGGATTCATGAAATCCAGGTATTCGCTGGGCGAGCACAGCACCAATGCCTACGCGGCTAGCATCCGTGTGCATCTCTGTCGGAGCGGTACGGTCATAGTGGCGAAGAATGGGGGTTAAGAAAGGAGCCGGCGTAAGGTAACAAAGGCTTCACCGCAATGAGGGGATCATGATGAGAAAGAGCTCTGGACTTGAAGCTGCGTCAAAGGTGAAATGATGGTAGCAAAATTTAGTATCAAGTGCCAAAAGAATAGAGGACAATGAAACTCCGCAGTGTTTTGAGAGTGGACGGCTTCGGAAAGTTCGCAACCGCGCGGAGATTTGCGGAATCCGGAAGATTGCTGCATTAGATACGACGTGGCCGAGTATGGTCAGTTGGCCAGCTCCGAAGTGGCATTTCTTCAAATTCAATTGCAGTCCTGTGGTGGTGAGGCGGGTCAAGACTTGGCGCAAGCGAGTCGAATGTGTGGAGAAGTCGGCCGAGAACACGACGATGTCGTCGAGGTAGCAAATACACGTATTCCAGCGCAAGCCCCGCAAGACAATATCCGTCATGAGTTCGAATGTTGCGGGGGCATTGTAAAGGTCAGAAGGAATGACGTTAAATTCGCATAATTCGTCAGGCATGACAAAAGCTGTTTTTTCACGGTCGCATTCGTCCATGGCGATTTGCCAATATCCAGAACGCTGGTGAAGTGACAAAAAGAATTCTGCACCTTTTAGGCAATCGAAGGCGTCATCTATGCGTGTCATATGATAGACATCTTTCTGGGTATTGTGTTCAGGTGGCGGTAATCCACGCCGAATCTGATGGCGCCATCTTTCTTATTATAATTATAATTGGTTTTTGGGGGAGAGGAAAAGGCGCAGTATCTGTCTCATATATCGTTGGACACCTGAACCGCGCCGTAAGGGAAGGGATAAAGGAGGGAGTGAAAGAAGAAAGGAAGAAGATGTGCCATAGTGGAGGGCTCCGGAATAATTTCGACCACCTGGGGATCTTTAACGTGCACTGACATCGCACAGCACACGGGCGCCTTAGCGTTTTTCCTCCATAAAAACGCAGCCGCCGTGGTCGGGTTCGAACCCGGGAACTCCGGATCAGTAGTCGAGCGCCCTAACCACTGAGCCACCGCGGCGGGGCCCATCTTTCTTCCAAACTAGCATGACCGGGGATGACCAAGGGATGTTCGACGGCTTTATAGTCCCTCGCTCTAGTATGTCGTTCATTTGCTCGTTGATGACTCGACGCTCTGTTGCGGACACGTGATATGGGCGCTGTCGAAAGGGTGGATGAGAGCCAGTGTCCATGGTATGGTTGACGTCTGAAGAACGCCCGAGGGGAGCCTGGCAGGCGTCAAACGATGAACGAAATTGGTGCAAAAGGCAGAACAGCTGGTCACGGCACGTTAAATTGAGACCTGGATCAATTGCGCATCACAGGACGTCAGACAGCGGCCTGGGTGACAGGGGAAAGGGAGCAAGAGTCCAGCGCTGCAGGAATAACAGTGTCGCGATCGTCGACTATCTGCAGCAATTGAGCCGGTTCAACGCGCCCAAGGCTTTCACCATGAATCAGGGTCACATGAGAGGGCAGGTGGTTGCTGACGTACGTGGCGGGTTGGTCGCGTGGAGAGGCGCACGAGAGGGATACAAGGACGGAATAGTTTGCAGGGAGTTCGACATCCCGAGAAAGATGCACTTCGACCGGATACTCAGGAGACGGTTCGGCCGAGGAGGCATTGGGCAGAGCAGAAAAGGCAACTTCGGCTCGGGTGCAATCGACGACGGCGGAGTGCTCAGAGAGAAAGTCTCGTCATAAAAACTTCATGTGAGCAAGAGGAAAGAACTATGAATTGAATTATGTACAAGTCTGGAATAATATGCAGGCTACGAGCGGCTCGATCTCTCTCTTAGAGAAACTCCAGAAAGTGGCGTCATAACTTTTTTCAGTCTGCGAAAGAATTTCGCGCCCATAATTGACACACAGTAGCCATGGTGTCTACGAGAGGACATGTCGCAACGCCTTCTACAAAAACATCGATAACGTTTGTGGGTGATATGGGAGGATTATAGATTTCGCAGCGGGCGAAACTGTTGCCTTGGGAACTGCGTTAACTAGTTTTCTGCAGCTGAAGGGCTGGCTCGACGGTGCATCGAGTAGATGGAGCGGCGCCGAGGGGAAGGGGAGAGGCGAGAGGTGGCAGCCTGGCTGTCGGCGAAGGCAGGAGGCAGTGAATCAGCTTGCAGGCGGTGTTTCCGCGCGTGGATCCCGTACGTAGGAGGCGGCAAGACGTCAGCAGGTGAAGACGGACGACTGCGGCAGTGGCGGGCTACATGGCCGACAAAACTCCCAGGCAAAGCAAATTGGTCTGTTGTCGCGAGTGCGCCACGGACGAGCGTAGTGGGGAACTACCGGCGCGAAGCAAGGCGACGGTTGTGCCACTGGAGCCCGATACGAGAAAACAGGCTGGGGCGTCGAAGGCGGCGGCGCTTGAGTGGCGTCTCGGAAATGGCCCAAGAAATGGGACGGTGGTCTGGCCAGAACAGCGGCGTACGTAAGAGGGTCAGCCACAGTTTGCTGAGGCAGGGGTGGTAGGGCCTCCGCGACCTGGGATCGGATCGTCTGCAGAAGGGTGGGAGTGAGCGCTGGTGGTGAGTCCCGGACTACATGGACGAACGCAAGTTGACGTGCGACCTCTTCTCTGATCAACTGCGGAATATCTTGCATGAGCTGCGGCCCTCCTGCGATCACGTCATCAGCGGACAGGACCTCGGCATGCTACACTGTGCGGCGAGTGAGCAAGCTCTGCTTGCGGAGCTCCTCGTAGCTCTGGCCCGAGCTGATGACGGAGGCCACGGTGTCCAGCTGCTTGGCCAGAATCATTTGGAACGCATCTTCATCAATACCCTTCATAATATTTTTGATCTTATCAGCCTCTGACATCGGAGTGTTCACGCGCTTACAGAGATCAACCTCGTCCTCAATGTAGTGAATGTCTCGTCGGGCTGCTGGGTCCGCTCTCGTAAGCGTTGTTCGGCGCGGAGCTTGCGCACTCCAGGACGGCCAAATATCTCAGTGAAGCTTGTCTTGAACGTCGACTATGTGGTGATGTCCGCTTCGTGGTTGCGGAACCAGAGGTTCGCGACATCAACGAGGCAAAATATGACGTTAAGTTTCAAGGCGTCATCCCAGCAGTAGTGCGTGCTGACCCGCTGGTAGCAAGCCAGCCAGGCCTCGACGTCAGAGTCGCCGATCCCACTGAAGAGAGCCGGGTCCCGTTATCGAGGCGTGCCTGTGCAGACAACCGGCGCAGGCGGCGGCTGGGGCGCCACCGGGGCGTCATGCGGCAATTCAGTTGTTACAGTGCCGCTGCGCAGCTCCAGGACGAGATCAGGTGCAACCGCCACCACTTGAAAAAGAGTTTAATTACTCCGAAAGAATTAGGGACTGAACGATGTTTATACGCCCGTCGGCGGTCGTTTTAGAGCCAGCCAACAGCGTGCGCTCAGCGGTAGCACTGCCTCTATTGCAGTGACGGATCTTCGTTATTACAGAACTAATAATTTTGGAACAAATACTGGGTGTTTCACCAAAGGTGTGCTCTAATTTTTAAAGATAGGCTTTCTATGTTAGAAGAGCGATCTTTTGGACATATCATTGTTAGCGGTGTAACACATCAAAATGCAGCTAAGAAGTGCTAACTGGTAGGGTAGGTAACTAATACTTAATAGTCACTTTCATTTATGATTACGTTAGTCTTTTTATTTATTGAGAGGCATGTAGCTCACCTTAAGTAATATTGTTACGTAAAGTAAGCGTAGCAGGGAGCGGCGGAAGGTTAGGTGGAGGGATGAGATTGAGAAGTTTGCAGGCATAGGGTGGATGCGTCTGGCGAAGGGCAGGGTTAATTGGAGAGAGACTGGAGAGGCCTTTGCCCTGCAGTGGGTGTAGTCAGGCTGATGATGTTGATGTTGAATAGAAGGAACAGCTTGAGAGCACAGAAATAGTCCCGATAGTGGCAGCACGTAATTCAGGAGGGGAGCCTGCGAACTTCAACCTCTTTCTGTTCGAGCGTCATAAGCGTCAACGTCTTTGCGTTTGAGCATCCCCTGACATTCTTCTTTTATTAGGAAGAAAAACATGCGCACAAGCGCAGATAAGCTCCCAAGAAAAAATTCATAGAAGCTGAGGGGCCACCGTTCAAAATACGGCTTCATTCTTAAAACGTGGACGACCTCTGGATGGGGTAGTCGCCTCCGTCTTTGCTCTGGGGAGCACCACGTCCGAGAGTACTTCGTAGTTAAGTCGCTGACGCGCCGAAAGACTTTGAGGACCGAAATAGCGACAAATGCGCTCTTCTGACAGGCCTCTCCGAGGAACAGGGGTCGAAATCCAAATCTAGTCGCCGGGATTGTAGACGAATTCCCTGCGCCAAAGGTTGTACCAGCGCGAAACTTGTTCCTGTGCGATGTCGAGCTAGTAGACGAGCCTGTTCGGCGTCTTGGGAAAACTGCTCAGTGTCGGCTGAATGTTGGTCATCGGTTGCGCAAAGGAGCACTGCGCCAAGCATCGTCTGAACATCCCTGCCATTGAGGAGGTGAAACGGTGTGAAACGTGTCGTCTCTTGGACTTCCGTGTTATAGGTGAATGTCAAGTATGGGAGGATTATGTCCCAAGTCTTCTGTTGGAAACCGACATACGTCGCCAGTATGTCCGCCATGGTATTATTAAGCCGCTCTGTAAGCCCATTTCCTTGTGCGGGCTGTCAACAGTAGTTTTCCGATGGGTCGTACCGCTGAGATGAAATATTTCGACCATCAGCTGCGAAGTGAAGGCCGTCCCTGTGTCGGCAATGGTGTAGGTCGGGGCAGCGTGCCGAAGTACGATATGGTTCATGAAGAAATCTGCAACCTTGAACGCTGTACAACGAGGTAAGATTTTGGCCTCCGCGTATCGAGTGAGAGTCAGCGGCAATCATGATGAGCCGGTTGCCACCTGAGGGAAAAGGGAAAGGGCCAAGAATGTTCATGTCGACCTTATCGAACAGGGCACGCGGTGGCGCATTAGGCTGGATGATTGCCTGCACCTTGGAGGCCGGGCCCTTGCGACGTTGACACTGCGACAGCACTGGATATAGCGTTGAACAACAGTGGCAAGCTTAGGACAGTAGAACAGTTGGCGTATTCTGGAAAGCGTGCGAGAGTATCTCAAGTGGCGGGAAGTTGGTTTGTCGTGGCACGCAAAAGGATTTCCTCTTGAAGAGTTGTGAGGACGACTATGAGGTAAGCTGACGAGCTGGAATCAGGGCTCTTATAGAGCCCGCTTCATCTCAAGGAAAACGACCACAGGTGCCGAGAAAAATATTTAGGCATTGTGGCTGGTTGACCTTCTAAATAATCGATGAGGGGTCGCAAATCGGATCGGCGCTCTGCTGTGTGGACAAATCGGAAGAATGGAACTGGTGTCTTCCGTGTCGGGGATAGCGCGTTCGAGTGGCGCACGAGAGAGCGTGTCGGCGTCTTCATGCTTGTCTCTGTAGTTATCGCCGACATGAAGGCGGCTCACGCAGGTTGGCCAACCAACACATCGAGTGGTGGTCAGTGAGCACTTTGAAAGGGCGACCATAAAGATTGGGGGGAAATTTTGCAGTGGCACGAGACATTCTTTTTCTGTCGTGGAGCAGCTCATTTCAGCGCCCTACGCAGTGCGGTTTGCATAAGCGATGACTCATTCAACGCCATCTTGTCTTTGCACGAGAACCGCGCCGAGGGCGATATTGGTGGCGTCGGTGTGTATATCAGTGTCACACTGCTCATCAAAATGGGATAGAATCGGCGGCGTTTGAAGGCGGTGGAAGCATTCTGACTTAAAACCTAACCTGTAATCTCGGAGGTCAATAATCTCGCCACAGTCACGCAGAAATTTGACATCTAAAATAGGGTCTCGCGAACAGGTACTCAAAACAAGACAACTGACCCCACACCTGGACTCCTGGATTTGAATGAAGGCGGTGCACATGCAGAGAGGGGTAGTTAGATGACCACCCGCAGTGCGAACGTGTGTGCCAGCCCATAGGGTGAGAACTTTTTTGAGAACGGCCGCGAGCTGGCTGCTTAGGACTGAATAATGAACACCATGCAGCATCCAATAGCGCTCGAACGTGGAAACCATCGAGTATCGCAGCTATGTCCACGGAAATACGCTCGCGAATTTCAGGAGGCGGTTATCGTTCACAGGTGTCGCTGGCTGCAGGACGTTGCAGGCGGTACAGCGCAACACTGACGAAACACGAAGAGAAGAACGCGCAGACGAGCGCTTACTAACAAATGACGTTTATTGAAAAACATGTGAAAAATATACACTCTATGCAGAACCAGGAGCGCCTGCGCTTCGCAAACATGATGCAGAATGCGTTACGGATGGACGTCCAGATGCATAATTTCGCACTCAGGGATAAGGACAGGAGTGCTCACGCAGATGTCATTATTGTTGTGAATGTGATATACCTCACAGATTTCTCTTATTGACTGATCTTTATGGAGATACAGTAATTTAGTTTGATTAGAAAGAGGTGTGCATGCATTTCTAATCGAGGAACTGAATCTGTAATGCAAAGCCAACTTAGAACAAGGAGCACCTTTTAAAGACGTGTTGTACTGGCGTAGTCGCGTGTTCAAGCATTTTATTGTAGCGAAACCTACATTGGCCATGAACTCACAGTTTCGCCGTGCTCGCATTCCCACCGTGGTCGCACCGCACCACGTGACCAGCCACGTGACGTGACCAACCGCGTGACGAACCACGTGACCAACCGCGTGATCGGTGGCGGGAGCCACAGAAACCCCCGTACACTCACTGAATAGAAAAAAAACCCTGTGTTGAGGCTGGGAATCGAACCAGGGTCTTTGAGGCGGAGACGCTACCACTCCGCCACGACGGCTCAAGGCTTTACCATGAATAAAGACGCATGTAGTGAATGCGCGCCTTTCATATATCAACTCTTCCGAACCACATGTCGCCGCTCTTTCTCTACGTATATCCTGAACTAACATAACTAGGCCATCATAAATTTGTGCTGCAGGCCGTTCCACCGGTAATTCGACGACGTGCCGTGTGTGACGTACTGGCGTCGATGTATCGGAGTGATCGCGGACCGTGCACCTTGTAACCGTCGATGCGTCGTCTTGTGGCGTACACGTTGAAAGGGTGTCTTCCGCAGAGCGATTTCCAGTGAGCTCACCTTCGAAGGTCGCTTTTCCTACCGTGGGCTGGGCGACCAACCCTGTGCTGCCCCGATAAAAACTCGCGGTAGATGGCGAAGGTTAAACCCTGGGCGATAAGGATCGAGCCGGCGGCCGACGCGACTGAAACCAGGGACAGGGTCATTCGCCATAGCGGGGTCGAGATAATCGACGGGGAACCCTTCTAGGCCGAGACTGCGGTAAGGGCACCGCCGATGGGGGTGACCCGGTTCTCCGCTGTTCTCCCGGATCTCGGCGGCGCCGAGGATAACCAGGTTTTATTAATTCAAAAATCTGATATGGATATTATTTTACGGTGCACTAAGTGCGTCTCAATAAATAATAAAACAAACTGAAGTCATTGTTAAAAAGCTAAACTATACAAGACTAGGCAATTAGCCAACTAGTCTTAGCTGTACCCTGATCTGCTGGACCAGAGACAATGCTATGCCGCAAAAGCGCCCTTATATTTAAAAAAAAAGCTTATTTTTTAGATTCTGAAGATATTAGGTGAAACACGTGGTTTACGTTGCACTTCACTGATTACTATTCTTCTAACGAAACTATGTGTTGCAGACTACCACTTCTCGGTGATCGAGTACCTGAGACAGCAAATTCAATACGACCAGCAAGTGAGCGCGGTTTTCAGCAACCTCGGAGCTACTATTGGCGAGACATTTGTATTTGAGGTTGTGACGGAGGCCGACGGGACCTGTTACGTGAGTATGCTGACTTCTTGCTGCACTAGGAAGCATCCTTCGGAGTGCTAGGCATCAGCTCACTGCCATTGCTTACTGAGGCTCGACTAGGGACATTGAGTAATTCTGAGGGACTTTTTTGTACATTTTGCACTTTAATTATTGATTTTAGTCTGTTAGAAGTTCTCTATTTTTCCAGGTGGCTCCTCCTTTCGCTGTACAGACTTTGGGAGGCATTCTCAGCTAACGCTGTCAGCACCGTGTCAGCTCCAGGAAGAAGTATGCGTGTCACTGTATCACAGGGTTTCAGTGGTCGCCTACAAAAAACTTCATTCACGAGGGCGCACCACTGCACACATGGTCTTGGATTGACCGGAGCACTTGAACAACTTAGAGTTAGGCCACCTGACGGCTGAGCTGAGTGCAAAGCGCTGGCCAGGACTGGCATGAGTCAAGCTGGGTGCCTTGTTTTAGCTGGGGCTGGAAAGCATTTCTTGCTGGCGCCTACTCACAGCTATGGATGGATCGCACTCTTTTGGGGTTTTTGTGGGACGCATGGTGCCCCTAGTTGTGATAAGATTCGGGTGGCTAATACAAAATGAAGCCTGATCACAACACATCACAGAGAAATGTCATGGGGTATGAGAAGGTTGTAGGACCACCTAATTCTTTGAAAACCGGATTTTAAAATAATTTACCAGTATCAGGTAGAAAGAAACGTTTACAAGGATATTGCTGATGACGATTTAGCTGTTTTGATGTACAGAAGGGTATTGGGGGCGAACAGATGAAGCGTGCTTCTTTTCCGAGGGGCAAAGAAAATTCTTGCCGCACTTGGAACAAGATATGCTGTTTCTAAACTTCCTCCAGGTAGTTAAATTAAAGCGCGGTTGGAAAGTTAGCGGGGTAATGTTACTCGATGTTCTCGCTGTTTCATGTGTTGGAAACGAAAGCTGCAAGGGCGTAGTCTATAGGGATATATTACATGTTACTATAAAAAAGAAAGAGCTGCCATCAAAACGACATGAAATTACCGATAACTAATGACGATAATATGATGACAATAGCGGATATCAGTGCACAGTTCACGAGTTTTATTAACTAATGCTTAAAAATGTCATCGAGATTTTTCTGCATGGAGAGACCATGCACCATTGCCAACCATTAGTTTAGCTGCCACCTGCCACGGTAGGCAGTTTGCTCAGAATTCGGTTATAAGATTGTGATGACGTCACAAGGTGACGTGGTATAGGTGGCCCACCTGCCGGTTAGGCTGCTTCCCTACGGATTTTTTGCTCACGCAAGCGCCGCCACCGGCGGCGACGAAGACGTCAGGTTTACCGCGGCGCAGGACCCTTAACGCTGTCGCACAAAAGGCACATGTAGCTAAGTGCGTATTGTGCCGTTTGTTTTTTTGTAGCGATAGCTACATCACGCTAGCATTTTGAGCCTTCAGCGTGGCGGCGCCGTGGCTGGTCACGTGGTTGGTCACGTGGTGCGGAGCAGCTGCCGGCGGCGCGGCGCGCCGGCGAAACCGTGTGGGGGAGGGAGATTGGAGAGGGGGAGAGGGGGGAGAGAGTGAATCCACGTCCAGGGACGGAGATGAAGAAGGAACGCCCAGCGAAACGCAGCGGCGAAAGACTGACTTTGCAATTCGAATGAGCGAGTTCCACTCGGCCAGCTGTAGCCATCGCGTCACTCCAGTTTTAACCAGAGCTAAACCACAGCCAATTTTTTGCGAAGGCTGTTCGTTATGTGCATACGCGGTGCGGCCTGAATTTATTCAGGCGTTCTCATTAGAAGCAGGAGCCGCGACGGCTCAGTGGTTATGGTGCTCTGTCGCTGACCCGAAAGATGCGGGTTCTATCCGCGTTATAACGGGATTTATCGAATTTCGAATTTATGATAAAATGCGTACTGCTGCCCTCAAGCTTAACACGTCTGCTCCACCAGTGCCACCGAAAGCCCAGCCGGTGGCTATGTTTGAAACAGCCACCTGCTGGGGCAGCGACGCATCGGTTAACTGGTCCACCACTGCGCCAGGAGCGGTATAAGAACTTTCCATGATATGTGAATGTTAAGTAAAGAATGACCAGTTGCGCATATATGGGCAAGTAGGCATAACTTAGGCGACACAGACGGTATCCTTGAGCGCCAGAGAGAACCCCAATCCCGCTTTTGAAGGTCGGTTAAGCGCACAGAAATAGTCTGGAGAGAAGAATTTTTGAACGCGAAAATGTCTATGGACGCACTTTTTTCATATATTGTAAGATTTCACTATAACAACATACATTCGCACATCTCTCCTCGACAGGGTCGTATTTTTTTTCTATGAACGTTTTTGCGATCGTCAAAAGCGTTCATTTTTTTTTCTATCCCAGTCTGAATTGCTCGATGCAAGCGATGGAAAAATTTTAAAAGAAAGATTTTGCTACACTCATAAGAATGGATAATTACCTTCAATGCTCCCACACAGCCGCTTACAAATTTCCAATATTCAGAATTGCTGTCCAATAATGTTAGACATCCGTTATGGCGAAAGGAGGAACAGTACCGAAGTGATACTCAATGGAGAACCCAGACCGCTAAAGGTAACCATTAATTCCTGCTTCCACGTCATACCCTTAAGGCAGAGCTTGGGAGTCCAGACGAGTTTTTTACAACCAGAAGATATTTATGGAACATCGTTCGGGGTAACTATGATTGTAATCAGCCCGCAAACAAGAACAAGGAGACAGAGAAGACGAGAGGCATCATATAAATGATAGTGCGATGCAGTGTCTTGGGAAAAGACAGATGAATAAAGCAATGACAAGAGATAGAAAATAAGGAGAGGAAGAAGAAGAAGAAGAAGAAAGGAGAAGAACGACAATAATAAGGCGAGGAAGACTGGAAGTGTCACAATTCATTTGTACTGGAATGCGCAGAGCAGCGAAAAGCAAACGAACACAGCACTGACAACACCATGAGAAGGAAAGAATCTAGGAGCGTGGAAATAGAGGTTTTTAAGAACTGAATGGAATACGAATAGCGTAGCTTTGCGACGAAATGCAACAGGAATAATTTAGTTATAGCCGAATCCGATAGGGTTCGAATACTTATACTAAGATTCACAACTTGTGCGAATATTCAAGGAGAAATCGTGCGAAACAGCGAAGAGCTAGCGTCGGCGCCGTGGTACGGCACTAATACTTTTGAAGTTATTTGCTAAAAGACATGAGTTATTTCTTTTAGGGGGTTGCAACATGAAGACCGTGTATAAAATCTATCATTGTCACGTTATACGTATATGAGTAGTGCCTTTTGCTGTTGATGACGAAAACGAATAAACAGGCGCTACTTCTCTGTACATGAGACGGATGCGAGTTACGTATTAGTCGTGCCTCCAAAATTAAGCACCAAGGCTGGGTTCGCTGAACGTGCCTGGGCCCTGTCGGGTCTACCAATCTCTGCGGGCAGGTATGTACAATACGAACGCCGCCACGCGAATGGGTCACGCCGGTATACGCGGAGCCGCCCATGGCGCGCATACCGATCGTGGCAGCATGGCAAGCGGCGTGTGTGGTCTCAGTTTTAGGAACAGTCAAGAAAGAAAATAAAGAAATATATAACAGGCCTGTTTCCGAATTCGAGCCAATTATTCGATAATTATTCGAATTCTTGAGAACCTGCTTGGTTCGTTGGGAAATTTTTTAACCCGTATTTTTTATTCGTCCGACTAATCAAATACATGGGTAATCGATTCACTATTCAAAATTTTTGAATATTCGCGCACTCCTAAAGAAGTAACCGCAAAGACGCCGAGTAGCATCGTCTCGGACTCGGCATTCAAACGTCCGTGTCGCTGGTATCAGTGGAAGGACACAGGCTCTATCATTTGTCTGAGTTCGTCGGGCTGCTGATGCCTAAACCAACGCCTGCTTGAATTCACTGCGGGCGAGGCAAGATTCCAGCAATTGAAGCCCTGTTCCAATGCCCTTTAAAACGCTCTCCCATTCCCTAGCCTTAGTGCTGGTTCCGCCATTTAGGTCACGTGCCTTATCTCAGCCTGCCGGGTTGCGCCTGCTGGCTTGGCTCGTTCAGATGCTCGGCACTTTGGGTGCCCAGTTGTATTAAGAACACCACAGAATTTTTCGCGCATACAGTTGAAAAGTAGGGCGCAGTACTAATCTTAATGCGGTGGTTGGGCGAGGCTTTTGATCATAATAATCATCGTCATCAGCCTAACTACACCGACTGCAGGGCAAAGGCCTCTCCCATGTCTCTCCAATTAACCCTGTCCTTTGTCAGCTGGGCCCACCCTATGCCTGCAAACTTCTTAATCTCATCCACCCACCTAACCTTCTGCCGCCCCCTGCTACGCTTGCCTTCTCTTGGAATCCAGTCCGTTACTCTTAATAACCAGCTGTTATCTTGCGTTCGCACTACGTGTCCTTCCCAAGCTCATTTCTTCCTCTTGATTTCGACTACGATGTCATTAACCCGCGTTTGTTCCCTCACCAACTCTGCGCGCTTCCGGTCTCTTACCGTTACACCTATAATTTTTCTTTCCATGGCTCGCTGCGTTGTTCTTAACTTAAGCTGAACTCTTTTCGTTAGCCCTCACGTTTTTGTCCCGTAGGTGAGTACCGGCAAGATAAGGTTGTTGTACACTGTCCTCTTGAATGATATTGGCAAATTGTCATTCATGATGTGAGAGAACCGGCCATATGCATTCCACCCCATTCTTATCCTTCTAGTTATTTCCCTCTCATGATCCGGATCAGCTGTCACTACCTGCCTCAAGTAGAAGTATTTCTTTACCACTTCCAGCACCTCGCTTCTGATTGCGAACTGTTGTATCCTTGCTAGACTGTTGAACATTACTTTGTTTTTCTCCATGTTAATTTCTAGACCCACCGTTCTTCTCTGCTTTTCTAACTCATTGATCATGCTTGGCAGTTCACCTCCTGAGCGACTGAGCAAAGCAATGTCATCAGCGAATCGCAGATTATTTAGGTACTCTCCATTAACTCGTATCCCCAACTGTTCCCAATTCATGCCTCGGAATACCTCCTGTAAACAGGCGGTGAACAGCATTGGCGAGATCGTGCCTCCCTGCCTGGAACATTTCCTTATTGTAATTTTATTGCTGAATTTATGAAGGACTACGGTAGCAGTGCAGTCGTTATAGATATCTTCCACCATTTTTACATACGTCTCTTCTACACACCCTGATTGCGCAATGTCTGCTTGACTGCTGAGGTTTCCACTGAGTCAAGTGCTTTCACTTTATCAATGAACGCAATATATATGGGTTAGCTATATTCTGCGCCTTCCTCTATCACATGATTGATAGTGTGAATATGGTCCATTGTCGAGTAACCTTTGCGAAAGCCTGCCTGATCATTTCGCTGACTGAAGTCTAAGGATGTCCTGATTCTATTTGCGATTACCTTAGTAAATACCTTGTAATCAACGGACAGTCAGGCGATCGGTATGTTAATTCTCAAGTTTTTGACGTCTCTTTCAAATGAATGAAAATAACTTTATTGCTCTTCCAAGCTTTTGACACGTTCTAAGGCGTTGCGTATACAGGGTGGTTACTTTTCTTGCACAATCTTCCCTGGGTCCTTCAACAGATCCGCTGTGACCTGAACCTCACTTGCTGATTTCCGTTTTTGCATTGCTCCTAAGGTTTTCTTTACTTCCTCTTTCGTTATTAGCAGGATGTCCCACAGTGCTGTACTGCCTCTATTATTAACGGTCTGATTACATTGGCTACTTCACAGATTTGCCCACCCTTTCGCGCACTTAAGCGTGCACTCCCAGACACCCTTAGAGGGTGGGGGAGTAGCGGTCTTGGTGTCAAAGGAGATGCCCTCGACTGCCAAGTGACAAGGGGGGTGGTGGTCTGGTGCCCAGATTTCACCGGTCGCAAACCAGAAAATGGGTCGGAGCTAAAGGTTGAGAAAAAAAAACGTTTATACAGCAAAGAGACGATAGAGAGGATTTTGCAATCACTCTTATGAGCACATACAAAGTGATTTACAAAACAATGTAACTTAAGCAAAGTAACACTCGAGAGAGATTACAATACAACAAAAGCTTTGCACGTGAAGTGCACTAACACCGTAGAGACAAGCAAACAAAACGCAGTTTATTCACCGGGCACTGCGACAGTCCGACAACTAGTGGAACAGGACGGAGGCGCCCCGAAGGTTGCCGCACATTGCCTCGCATGCCCGTGCTGGGCGAGTGGTGGTGTCCCGCGAGTCGAGCTGGCGGGCTTCTCTGAGAGCTTGAACGGCGGCTCGGGCTGGCTGAGAGTGGTCAACGCTCTTCATTTATAGGCGCGCTCCGCGTCTGTTCATTCTTCGAGGGAAGGTAGGCGTGCACATACGCACAGTATCAACTGTACAATTTCCTTCTTCTCGCGCCGGGCTCGCGTTCCTATTGGTCAGGAGCGGAGACCGGTTTCGAGAACCTTCCAGATCCTTCTAGCGACGCGCCGCAGCCGTCGCGCGAGTCAAGGGGAGTGGGCATCACTTAACTAAGGCACGCTCAAGGCTACGCCCTCGCGGTCGACAATGAGCAGAATTTACTCAGACGTTCTCAAATTACCGACATCGCGCGCAGAGATGTTTCCTTTGGCGCCGCGCCGGCGAGAAAAGTGGAAAGGACAACAACCCACATAAGGTTAGGCGCACTCCTGGGTTTCTTCCTTCACTGTTCTAGAATCTCCACCGGTGCGTACTGGCGAGATTGCTTCCGCGTTGCGCCAGTTTTCCGTATATACGCCGACTTTTGTGACACTGCCCCTTCATTTAAGAATATTATGCAACAATATTCACAAAACACATCTTTCGTGCGCACATTCTTGCGCTCAAAAACTCAAAGGAGAATACAAGGATGCATACATCACTACAAGGATGTTTCCATACAAGACACTTGACAGTTTTCAAAATACACTTCAATACACGCCGCCACTTGGCAACCCATTGACACAATGCTCTGAACAGGGAGCACGCAAATAAGATGTATACTTTCGCCTATACTTCCACGTTCGGCGTACATGAGTGTGGGACAGGGCTGTTTTCCTCAAGTTTTCTGTTTCTGTTTCTGCTTCTCTTCAGCACTTGACTCGGGCCTATCCTCCTGTCGTGAGATCGACTCTATTCCCGCTCCCTACAGAGGTTTCTCTTGCTTACGTTTTTTGGCTCCGATTCCTACTCGTTCTCCTGTCGGATTTTACGCCCCGACTTCCAGCTCTTCCTTTTTTCCTGTGGCAAGCGCGCGTGTTGCGAACAACTTTAACGCCAGTGCGCTCATGACGGCTCCACTTTTCGTGCTTACCCGGCGGGCGATTTTCTGTTTCCGCTTGCGCCTCCAGGCTGGGTCCTCACTATGCTCTAGGCTCCTTCGTCTCAGCTTCTTTCTCACTTTGCTGCGACGTTCCTGCAGCGCGCTTGCACCCGACGCACCTGTCTTCAGCTTGGTTCCCTTTCGCTCCAGTTTCTTCCTGACCTTTCTCCGAAGCCCGTCCTATTCGGTTGCACCTGTACCGGCGGTGCACGATTCGCTTCTCATCGTTTTTACCTTCATCCAGACTCTTCTACGGGTCACGCCCGGTTGATTTCCACTTGCATCATCCGAGATGGATTCTCACGGTGAAGCCACTGGTTCATTTCCATGTCGTTTTTCTTCTTCTTCTACTTCCTCTTTAAGCATGGCAGAAACCCATATGGGGGGATTGGTCAAGGTGTAGTGGCGTTTTTCGTAGACTGGACTTCCTCTTCCTTCCGATATTTTCCTCCCCTTCTGAAGGACACTCATTTACGACCTCTTGGTGAACTCCTTCCGACTCCTTCTTCGTTCTCTGCGCTTACAAAGCACCCGAGCAACACGACGGAGCCGCCCCGCAGGCTGGCGCACGTTGCCTCGCTGGTCCGTGGCTGGGCGAGTGGTGTTCTTCCGGGCATCAAACGGGCGCGCTTCTCTGAAGTTTGATCGGCGGCTCGGGCTGGCTGACAGCGGTCAACGCACTTCATATATAGGCGCACTCCGCGTCTGTTCGTTCTTCGCGCCAAGGCAGGCGCGCACATACACACAGCATCAACTGTGCAATTTCCTTCTCCTTATCGCGCCTGGCCCGCGTGCCTATTGGTCAGGCGCGGAGTCCGGTTTGGAGAACCTTCCACATCCTTCTTGCGCCGCGCCGCAGCTGGCTCGTGAGTGAAGGTTTGGTTTATGATTTATGGGGGCTTAACGTCCCAAAGCGACTCAGGCTATGAGGGACGCCATAGTGAAGGGCTCTGGAAATGTAGACCATCTGGGGTTCTTTAACGTGCACTGACATCGCACAGCACACAGGCCTCTGGAATTTCGCCTGAATCGAAATTCAACCGCCACGGCTGGAATTGAGCCTGCGTCTTCCGGGTCAGCAGCCGAGCGCCATAACCACTCAGCCACCGCGGCGGCTTCAACTAAAGGGGAGAGGTTCAAGGCTACGTCCTCTCAGTTGACAATCAGCAAGATTTACTCAAACCTTCTCGAATTATCGACGGCGCGCGCGAAGATGTTTCCTATGGCGCCGCGCCGGCGAGCAAAGTGGGAAGGGCAACAATGGATGGAAGTTTAGGCGCTCTGAGGGGTTTCTTTCTCCACTGTTCTAGATTTCTCTACGGCGCGCGCTGTCGAGATTGCTTCCGCGCGGTGCCAGTTTTGCAAATATGCGCATAATTCTGTGACAAGGTTTGTGTAGAACTCTCACATAATGCTTACATCTATACATAACGTTATACTTCTTATACATCTATACATCTTACACATAATGCTAATGACATTGCCGTCTTTGTATCTTAGCGCATACATCTGGCTTTTACCTATGCCTAGTTTTCTCTTCACTGGTTCTAAGCAACCTCTGTTCTGTAGAGCATGCTTTATTTTCTCCATGTTAAACTTCCTTATGACGGCTACCTTTCGCTTATCTATTAAATTTTAATAGCTCTGCCAGTTCTATTCGGTTCGAAGGGTTAGACACTTTAATGCTTTGGCGTTTCTAAATGAGATTTTTCCTCTCCTTAGATAACTTGCTGGTATCCTGTCGAACCATCCTACCGACTACTCCTACTGCGCACTCCGTAATGATAGCTGTGAGATTATCTTTCATTGTTTTAGAGCCGAATATCTGTTTTGCAGCGACATTCCAAATTTCTCTACTTTCCTTCATTCCGCTAACGTGCTGATGGGCTTTCGCTTCTTTAATTTCTTCCGTTCCCTGTTCAGGTCTAAGGTAATTCGAGACCTTAATTGAAAGCTTTTGATAGCGTGACGGAACTTACCGTAGAATTGCCAAAAATTTTGTTGGTGTCAGAAGTGATGTAAAATGTGATAATTAAAGACTGGCTGCCCAATTAAGAACTATCAAATCCTATACGTGCCTTGTATTTAACATTCATCTATTTGTCCTAACAGCACGTCATCACCTTTAGAGGTCCGTGGTTAAAACCAGGGCGTCAGGCTGTCATGCCCTGAACCAACAATATAGTGTGCGAAAAATGCGAGATTGAAAAAGATTGATTTTTCATCACTAGTAATAGTTAAAAAAGGACAGAGCAATGCACAGACGCATGCAATTTTGAAAGAAAACTGAAGAATGAAAAGCGAGTTTAAACAATAATTTAGCATTGATGGTCGGCGATTGACACATGCACGCATTCAAATACGAAAAGCAAAACAACACATGAAAGAAAACATGGATACCAGCGTTACCTAAGTTTGTTCAGTTTTCTTTGGTGTCGTTTCAACTTTTTTTTGCTCACAATTCTTAAGAAAATGTGTTGGCTGCTGTCCACGGTATGTTGTGACGCACCACATCAGGATGATGTCCATTAGAAGAAGCAGGTAGTCCTTGGTCATCTAGCATCACTTCGCTTGCGAAACTATCAGCAGTTTCCCCGATTTCTACAAGCACGAAACTGCAGTACATTTTCTTTTGCAGAGAGGTTTTCGCGAACAAGCTGCATCTGCCACACAGCATCTATCTTCACAGGCCAAACTTTAAGCCGCCCTAGAGAGGTTCTCAAGAATAATGTTGCGATTTAACTCCATATCTCTGTCTTGGGCAGCTAGATTTTTCCGCGCTATCTGAGCAAGGAAGCTTCTTCACGGCAGTATGCGCACAAAACCGTGCTATATGCGTTAATGCTGGCAAGCTCGACTTCTTGCGTTTAATATCTTCTGTGATATTTATCCTATAGTCTTATATGAGGTGGCTAGCATCTAATGTCTACCTGCTAGGTTGCCGCATGTCTTTCACTTCAGGAAAGAAAAGCGCAAATTTTTTTTATGTGCATCTTTTTGGTTACTTATCATTTTGAAGCTTCGCATCCTAAGACACCCTGATCTAGTTTCAAAGAGTAGGGTGCTGCCTCTTGAGTTATCATGGAACGATTCCTTCCTGATTTGCCTTTTCCCATTTTTATACAGTTCTACACTCTGCTCCTATCTCTTTGAGTGATTCAAGGTCTTAGCATCTGCGTTTGCTACCTGCCGATTAATGCTCTTTATTTCTCCGTCCTTGCTTCCTGCATACTTACTGGTTAGTTTCTTTTTCTTTTTCCTCCCCTGTGGGTCGACGCTCTGTGTATTACAAAACTTAGCCCACCACCTGTTATTATACAAGTTCTTCCCTCAGACATTCTTCTTATAATATTTCTCTTAGTCCCATGCTTCTAACGATACCCACCCAATATACCCCTGACTGTCTGTTTGTAGTTTTGCCGTCGGGATCTAGCGCTAGTCTTACAACAGATCTCCGATTTATTTTTAGTCCAGCTTCTGCCCTTAGGCGCAAAACAGGAGTTCCAAACCTAAGCCCTGGCACCAATATTTCATTCCAACTACCCCTGTGTACTCCATGGCTGCTGTACCTTCATACTGCTCTAAACTTCATTATCGCGGCATGCTATCAGAAGCCAAGCAAGCTGAGCCAGCTTCGGCTGGTGACAAGGCGCCAAATGCTGTAACATCCGAGCCCAGGAAAACAGGAGTGCAGATGCCTTTAAAATTCTACATGTCGCTGGTTCCATATGTGCAGTGAGTTCTAGAGAGCGTCCAATAACTACAGACATAAATTTGAGCATAATATCCTTTCATTATTTTTCGCTACGTAGCCCTTAACTGAAGAGCATGCGGCAGTCACCCGAGCAGCTCGTGCTATGACGTAACACAATAGAACAGAAAAGTGGCACCACATCGCGCCGAGCAAGAGAACCAGTTTGTCGAAAAAAGTCCTGGTTTATGGTTTATGGGGGTTTAACGTCCCAAAAGCGACTCAGGCTATGAGGCACGCCGTAGTGAAGGGCTCCGGAAATTTCGACCACCTGGAGTTCTTTAACGTGCACTGACATCGCACAGTACACGGGCCTCTAGAATTTCGCCTCCATCGAAATTCGACCGCCGCGGCCGGGATCGAACCCTCGTCTTTCGGGCCAGCAGCCGAGCGCTGTAACCACTCAGCCACCACGGCGGCGAAAAAAGTCCTAATGTGAAGGAAGGGAACTGCCATGCATTGAAATAGAGGAGGCGGTGCTTGGACGATCGCCTGCGCCAGCGCCACTGTGTGCAGTGCGGACGCCTGCCACCTAGAGCACCTAGTTATCAATCTTACAAACGTTCGCACCATTTCGAAAACTGCGTAATGATAGGCCCGAGCACTGAATTAGCGAAGCTGCGAAATGGCGCGAGTAAAAATTAAGAAATGCGTGAGCCTTCTGTTTGTATTTTTGTAGTTAAAAGAGCTACCTTACTGAAGTGCGTGCTTGAGCGTGCGCAAATATTTATCTATTTTCTGGTCTTTCTGTTTTATTTACCTTTTCTTGTTTTTTAGCTGTGCTAAGGCACTTAGGAACTGAGCAACTACTTCTTCCTTTCATGTTATGCTTCATAAGAGTAGAATAAATGGCGGCGAAGTTAGCGCAGTAGCTCGTGTTCTCTTCTTTTTTTCCCGTGTGTCTTCATTCGCGCTATGATTCTTGCCAGGTGATATGGAGCAATGCTCTTTGCACTGCGCTGGTAAGTGAATGGTTGGTGCGGCCTTTCCTTTGCAGTTGTACCCGCCGAACATGTACTTCCCGCACGCCGTATTCAAGAGCGCTGAGTTTAGGTCCGACTTCATCAGGGCGTTTGAAGATTACTACGACGACGCCCTGCAGGACAAAGACAACATGTTCCGCTACGACTTGGAGGAGTTTTACACCTTCCAGGCACGGCTGGTGGAGGTACAGTTCGCGAACTATGACGCTGAAGGCGATGTGTCAATTTATGGTGCGCAGACCATCGCTACCGGAGTTAAAGCTTGTTCCTGTTTGTGCCTATGGCACCCTGTGAAAACAAACAAACAAACAAACAAACAAACAAACAAACAAACAAACAAGCAAGCAACCAGACAGACAAAGAGACATTCGTTAGTTGGGGCAACCTAAAAAGATTGAAAATAATAAACCCCTACCTGCACCACTGAAGTACAACAGGCTTAATCCAATCTGAAGATAAATGAAAAGGTCCGAAGGCAATGATATAATTTTACCACCCGTCAGTAAGGAAAATGAAAAAAAAATAATGGGGGTGGTGGTAAAAAGCTACATAGCGACCCACTCCCCTGGGAATCGGAACAGCGAGTTTTTGCTCTGATCCTTCATACATCTCGACTCTATTACTGGCCTGCCTGGCCAGGACACGAAGGGCGTCATGATTGCCCAATGATGCGGCGCCGCTCACTTTAACCGGACCAACCGCAAACAGGGACTGTTTCAGACCTGCCAGCTACTTGCCGTCGAGTGCTTGTCGTCGAGTGCTTGCCGTCGAGTACTTGCCGTCAAGTCGTGTGGCGCCGCTCACGTTAACCCGGCCACCCACAAGCAGGGTTTGTTTCAGACCTGCCAGCTACTTACTGTCGAGGGCTTTTCGAGGTTTTTCAGACACCGGAAGTGTGGTGTGGTCCGGTCAATAGAGGCTTAGGTCGTCAGCCTATCGGCCCTCCGGTCCTCGGCACCATGACCTAACATCTCCGAGGGGGCCCAGCCAACCAACCATGCACTTTTCTCCCCTTTCTTGCTCCACACCTACTGAGGAGGGAGTGTTCAAAGCTGGGCTGACAGACGGACGGACGGACGGACGGACAGACAGACAGACAGACAGACAGACAGACAGACAGACAGACGGACGGACGGACGGACGGACGGACGGACGGACGGACAGACAGACAGACAGACAGACAGACAGACAGACAGACAGACAGACAGACAGACAGACAGACAGACGGACGGACGGACGGACGGACGGACGGACGGACGGACGGACGGACGGACGGACGGACGGACGGACGGACGGACGGACGGACGGACGGACGGACGGACGGACGGACGGACGGACAGACAGACAGACAGACAGACAGACAGACAGACAGACAGACAGACAGACAGACAGACAGACAGACAGACAGACAGACAGACAGACAGACAGACAGACAGACAGACAGACAGACAGACAGACAGACAGACAGACAGACAGACAGACAGACAGACAGACAGACAGACAGACAGACAGACAGACAGACAGACAGACAGACAGACAGACAGACAGACAGACAGACAGACAGACAGACAGACAGACAGACAGACAGACAGACAGACAGACAGACAGACAGACAGACAGACAGACAGACAGACAGACAGACAGACAGACAGACAGACAGACAGACAGACAGACAGACAGACAGACAGACAGACAGACAGACAGACAGACAGACAGACAGACGGACGGACGGACGGACGGACGGACGGACGGACGGACGGACGGACGGCTGTCAGACAGACAGACAGACAGACAGACAGACGGACGGACGGACGGCTGTCAGACGGACGGACGGACGGACGGACGGACGGACGGACGGACGGACGGACGGACGGACGGACGGACGGACGGACGGACAGACAGACAGACAGACAGACAGACAGACAGACAGACAGACAGACAGACAGACAGACAGACAGACAGACAGACAGACAGACAGACAGACAGACAGACAGACAGACAGACAGACAGACAGACGGACGGACGGACGGACGGACGGACGGACGGACGGACGGACGGACGGACGGACGGACGGACGGACGGACGGACGGACGGACGGAAATTTCTAAAAAAGCTCCGCTATTCATTTTTGCTCTTTTCACACTTGTAGGCTTATCGCTGTGTTTAAATGACGAGGAAGATGGTGCAACAAGGGCGTGACGTGGTGTTCATGTTGTGACATTCCGTGTGTGCTACGAGGATCCACGTTCGACGGCGCGGCGTAGACGGAGACCCGTGACAGCGGCATCATCAATTACCCAGCCATGCTCTTTGAGTGACGACCAGAACAACCGGACCCGCCGCCGCCCCGGGGAAATAGGCTTTATCCTCCCCAATTTCCGGGCACATTCCAGGAGAAGGGAGCTGTCAGCGGGCCAGAGCGCGCCGTACCACAGCCGACGCTATGCGCTACCGCGAAGACAACATTCTTTCCCTCTGACTCAACACGTGAAGGGGGCGAGACCATAAGTGGTGTAGTATGTTTGTGCGCCCAAGTGAAAGCCCTAGCCCCCCGTCCTTCCCCTTACGACGTGGGCTATCGCCGGGAAGGCACCCACAGCTTCCCGCCGTGCCTCGTGAACAAAAGAGCATTCCCAGAAGGGCCGTGACGGACACCTGTCATGGCGGACAGGCAAGACTCGCCAAGAATGTGGAAAGACAGGCGCTAGTGAATTAGCTCCGAAGAGAGAGCCTGTGTATACTCTCACTTGAGAGAGAGTGGTGGCGTTTTTGTTGTTTATTTAGTTTGTATTGTTAACAGACTCTGGGTTCGAGGCTAAGCCCAACCCAAGGGGTGGTCCCCATCTCGCATGTTATTTTGGATTGGAGAATTGATGCTTTGGGCGGGCCACTGGAAATGACCGCCCTTAGTCCTTTGTTAATCAAGTGCTTAAAAGCACATGTAAACGGATGCAGTCCAGTCTGAGCTGGGGCTCCATGCTTAGCATGTAATGTGATGCTACTTAGGCACTAACCTGCCCGGTCGATGAGTAAAGTAGTGCAAAGTTTGTTCTTTTGTAAATTCAGTTCTGCTTTTTCCAGTTTAACTCTCTGTATATGTATGTTGTAAAATTATGCTCTGCTGTCATCATCAACAAGCTCGCCTCCTGTTCATCTTCCAAGCCGAACGACACTAGAGGAAGGGTTTGTGAACCATCCTCGAAGAAACGGAAGAAGAACGCTCAGGACGACATCGTACGCCAAGAGGGCCTTCAGCGCCGAAGCCCGACGGCGTGCAGCTTCTGCCAGCAACCGCTCGAGCCCAACTCCGGTGCCACTCCATCGCCCCCATGAAGTCGTCGGCACGTAAGCTCGGACGCCCCAGCCTCTGATGTATAACCTTAATCATGTGTAATTATTGAATATACCTGTTTGTTTAAACTGAGCCATACGGTGTCTCTTTGCCTCTCCGTCCCGTGTGGACCTGCGCATTATGGGGGTCATCACACTGGTGTCAGAAGTGGGGTCTCAAAAGCAAATGTCCTCTGAATGCTGTGACATTCATGACTTCAAAATTGTAATCAAAAGGGAATCACGGGACTGATTGTGGGACTTTTACCCCCATTTGAGAGGCTTGAGGCACTGGAGGGCTTGAAAAAAAAATGACTGTATCTGAGGGAGCTCCCACTCCACAGCCGTCGCTCGGAGCAAGCATGCTGGCATTAGGAAGCGTCATTCCGACGTTTACGGGAGATAAGACAGGGGTTCCAATCTGCGATTTCTTTTCCATGCTAGAAGAGATTGGGAAAATGGGGGGATGGTCCGATGCTCAAATGCTGGGAATGGCGAGGTGTAAGATAGCAGGAGCTGCTCATGATTTTGCCTGGCGAGACGAAAAAGTAAAATCCACAAAATCATTTGCGGAATTTAAGAAGCTCGCGTTTGAGCATTTCGACACTGAACCACGTCACGTGCGGGTACAGAGGTTCCGTGACGCCGGACAGATGGTAGGGGAGGACGTGCGAACATTTGCGTCGCGGCTTCAGCGCCTAGCACGCGATACGTTAAGCAGGGAGGAGGAAGGAGACCAGCTAAGGAAGAAATACGCGGAGGACATACTTAAAGAGGAAATGACCGCTTTGTTCGTGGCTGGTCTGCAAGACCCCGTGCGCCGGTTCGTGCTCTCGCGCAAGCCGAGCAATTTCGACCAAGCCGTGGAGGCCGCATTGGATGAGGAACGAAATGAGGCGTTAACGACAGCCGCAGCGAGAGTACGCGTCATAGAGAGAGCGGTGCTCAACCCTGAGGTTGCTCTCTTGACAGAGCGGTTAGATCGCTTGGAACAGCTGCTAACTCAGCAGGTAGAACGCCAGGTTGAAGCGCGCGCTCAACAACGCCCAGTCGCTGGAAACCGGAGACCGCCACAAAGCTACAGGCGCGGTATGCGAGAATTTGAAGAAATCGTATGCTTCGCTTGCCAGGGTCGCGGACACATCGCCAGGTTCTGCCAAAACGTGCGCCGTGGGGAGCCACAAAGAGAAGCAGGCGAGACACGCCCTAAGCAAGCCTACAGCGGGGCTCCAGATACCGAGTCAAAAAACTAGTTAGTCCTCCCCAGCCTGAGGAGCGTGGGGAGGGAGCAGTAGATGATGAGGTGGTGGTAGTTTGTGTGGCCGACGAGGCATGCCCTGTTGTGCGTTGCAAGTTAAATGGTTGTTGTATGGAATTGTTGATAGATACGGGGTCAAAGGTGACATTGCTTAAGGAGAGCAGTTTTAACACGCTTCGAAGGAAGGGGGACCGTGAGGTGTTGGAAGCGTCTGGTGGTATGGCAACCAAATTTGTAGGCATAACGGGGGATCCTCTTGGCATAAGTGGACTCTACCGGTTACACTTTTCTCTCGGCGGAATTGCATTGGAGCACCCCTGCTACGTATGCCCGGACACGGTGTCTCTGCCAAACGGAGTGTCAGGTATATTAGGGCAGGATTTTTTGAGAAAAGGGAAGGTAGTAGTCTCATTCTCTGAGGAAGAGGTTAATGCGGGCGGCTCAAAAGTTCCGTTTTTGAACAGGAGAGGGGCTGAGATTCGCATTACCGATATTGACACCCGTCAAACAGTGGGATCATTGGAAAAGGTATATTCGCGGGTTGCCGTCCGGCTGGTCGAGGAGGCGGTCGTCCTTCCTTGGTCGGAGCACATTTTGTACGCGTTTGTGCCTTCAGATGTAGAGAGCGGCGCCGTGGGAGTGCTTGAGCCGGTCGACTCTCTCAGCAATGGCCTGAAGGCAGCCGCGTGCCTCGTGACAGTTAATGACGCCCACAGAGTGCCCCTACGGGTGGTTAACTGTAGCCAGCAGCCACTGAGCCTTCCCAAGAACAAAACATTGGCTTTCTTCACCTCTGCGATAGAGCAACGTGAGCCCACCGATACGGTACTCGCAACTGTAGAGCATGCTAGTCCTTCGGCTGCTCCAAAGGTGTCGTTCGATCTTTCTCACGTAAAATCCAGGGAGAGGGAGGCTCTGGCTGGTTTGCTGAACGACTACTCGGAAGTATTCGCCGCGTCCAACCTGGATTTGGGCTGCTGTGGCGTTATAAAGCACAGTATAGAAACCGGCACTTCATCGCCCGTTTACCAGCGTGCGTACAGGATTCCTTACTCCCAACGTGAGGAGATAGAGCGACAGGTGCAGGACCTGATTGATCGCGGCATTGTCGAACACTCAAAGTCACCCTGGGGAGCACCAGCATTATTAGTGGAAAAGCCAGATGGCTCGTATCGATTGGTAGTGGACTACCGCAAACTAAATGCCGTAACTCGCATCGATCCATACCCCATCCCCAATATACAGGAGACGCTTTCTCAGCTGGGCTCTGCCAGGTACTTCACGGTAGTGGACATGGCGGCGGGATTCTGGCAGATAGCAATGGATCCGGCAGATGCCGAGAAAACGGCATTCAACACGCCCTCAGGGCACTATGAATGGAAAAGAATGCCGATGGGTCTGGCCAACAGCCCTGCTGTCTGGCAGAGAACCGCTGATGTTATCTTGGCAGGTCTTCTGGGGAGGCTGCGCTTCGTGTATATGGATGACATTATCATATACAGTGACAGTTTTGATAACCATTTGCGCGATATTGAGCAGGTTTTGGTGCGACTAAGAGCAGCGGGTCTCAAGCTGAAGCCCTCTAAGTGCCAATTCCTCAAAAACGAGGTGAAATACCTCGGGCACGTTGTTTCAGCTGACGGCGTGCGACCGGACCCTGAGAAATTAAGGTGTGTCTCGGATTTTCCATCCCCGACTAGCGTCCGCCAGGTCCGGCAGTTTCTCGGCCTGATCGGTTACTACCGAAGGCACATAGAGGAGTTCGCCAAGCTCGCTAAGCCGCTCACCGCCTTAGCAGCCAAAAATGTCGCCTTTCGCTTGGACGAAAACGCGGAGAATGCTTTTGGGGCCCTGAAAAGGAAGCTAATGAGTGCACCGCTGTTGCGCCACCCGGATTTTAATTTGCCCTTCGTTATGGCCACAGATGCGTCAAAGTTCGCAGTTGGTGCCGTGCTATCTCAGGTTATCGAGGGCAAAGAACATCCCGTTGCTTTTGCTAGCCGACAGCTGAGCCCCACAGAGCAAAAGTACGGAGCTACGGAAAGGGAGTGCCTCGCCGTTGTCTGGGCAGTAAAGCACTTCAGATGCTACCTTTACGGCCGCAAATTCAAGCTAGTCACAGACTGCCATCCTCTGAAATGGGTGATGAGTGTCAGGGACCCTAGCTCGCGACTCGCTAGATGGAATCTACACCTGCAGGAATACTGCTTTGAAGTTGAGCACAAGTCAGGAAAGACGCATCTCGCATCTGAATGCTGATGCACTCAGCCGCACAGCTGCCGTGGCAGCTATAGATGAGTTTGTCCCCGTAGTCGACCCCGCCGAATTACGCACAGAGCAGTGCAAAGATCCGGACCTGAAGCGAATAATCGAAAGCTTAGAGGACGCACCGTCTCACCCCGAACAGCTAGGTTATTTCATTGGCAAAGACGGCACCCTGTGTCGGCGCACGAGGCCAACCAGGAAAGGGAGACCAGAGAAAACCGCTTGGGAGAGAGTCGTCATACCTCGGTCGTGGACAGAAAGGGTTCTTCGCGCGTTTCACGATGCGCCATGCGCCGGTCATTTTGGCGTAGCGAAGACACGCAGGCGTGTGGAGCGTTTGTACTTTTGGAGTGGCATGCGACAGGATGTTAGAGACTACTGTGCGAAGTGTCATTCCTGTCTCGAAAGAAAAACACCCAAGGGACGAAGACCAGCTCCAATTCAGCCGTTCCCTGAGGTTTCGGCTCCCTTCGAGCGGACAGGTATGGTCATAATGGGCCCATTGCCCACGACCACTTCCGGAAACAAGTACATTTTAGTATTTGTCGATCACCTTTCAAAATACGCGGAAGCGGTAGCACTCCCAGATCAGAAGGCAGACACGGTTGCAAGAGCATTTGTCGAACAGATCGTGCTCCGACATGGACCCCCGAGGCAACTCTTGACAGATCGGGGAACGAACTTCGTGTCGCAGCTAATGAGGAGAGTTTGCGAGCTGCTTAAGATCGCTAAGAAGCAGACAACACCGTACCATCCGGCTTGCAACGGCGCGGTGGAGCGACTGAACCAAACCGTGGCCGGGTTCCTGTCGCATTTTGTTTCGCGCGACCAGCGGGACTGGGACTTGTGGCTCCCGTATGCAATGTTTGCCTACAATTCCGCAGCACACGAGAGCACGGGCGAATCGCCATTCTTTCTTCTCTACGGCCGAGACCCGGACCAGCCTAGTGAAGTGCCAGAGGGCCCCCGTCGTGTCCCATACGCTTCACTGGACGACTATAAGGTTGAGCTAGAATCGCGCTTGCAAGTGGCGAGGGACATCGCAAAGGAGCCCTTAAAGAAAGCGGCGAAGCGCAGGAAGGAGGTGCACGATCGCAGTGCTAGAGACGCGCCGTTTGATGTGGGGGACAGCGTGTACATTGAAAACTGCCAAAGGCAGATTGGGCTAGCTCGTAAGTTCCAGACGAAGTGGAGAGGACCGTTCGAGGTTGTCGAGAAGCTTTCTCCGGTAAACTTCAGAGTCCGAGACGTGAACCGGCGCTTGATAAGGATACACGCAAATCGCCTCAAGTCGGCACCGGTTCAGTATTCACGAAATGAGGAAAGGGAGAGCGCGGATTTTGATGGAGACAAAAGTGAAGCGGAGCGCGCAGATAGTTCGCAAGAAACGCCCTCTCCTGCATTTGTTCGGCAGGCGCCAGAGGTGACGGCCGGAATGCCACCGGATTTACTTCATGCATTGCTAGAAGAAGAAGCGCGCGAGGTTGCCGCGCAGATAACGCCAGGGGAGGCTCCTGCCACGAGCCCTCGCCAGTCCCAAAGCAGACAAAGGGTCACAGACTTACTTAGTATGACTCATGAAGGCCGATATCCGCTGCGAAATCGGAAAGCTAAGTCGGACTAATGGTGTAAACAGAGCGGAGTTGTGAACTGGTCAGAATTGTGTAATGCCGCAGCTCATAACATTGCTATATGCGTATGTGTTAAGTTATCGGAGTTAGTAGTTAAACCTTTCTGTCATTAAGTAACACCTTCACAGGAGAGCATGCGGAGCGCATGCAGAACCTGCCCTTCTTCCTTTCGTTATCTATATTTTTGTCTGTGCCGTGATCGTGCTAGAAGTGGGAGCTCCTTTGTAACTGTGGTAAATTTATTTCGTCCAGTTTGGACTAGAAAGGAGAGGCTTGGGTGCTGAGTTTCATGTTTATCTGTAAAAGAAGATCAGTGCTGCCCCTGGAGACGCCAGTTATGACAGCGGAGGCATATGGTGTTGTGCAGTGGTGTTGAGTGCAGCGAAAAGTGTTTTGCCGGACGCACTGTGCGAGGCGATTCAGAAAGACAAGGTGAGCTGCGGGGACTCAAATGTTCGGAGAACATTCTTCTGGAGGGTGAGCGAGTGTGACATTCCGTGTGTGCTACGAGGATCCACGTTCGACGGCGCGGCGTAGACGGAGACCCGTGACAGCGGCATCATCAATTACCCAGCCATG
The DNA here is from genome assembly GCF_052857255.1 of Amblyomma americanum. NCBI lineage: Eukaryota > Metazoa > Arthropoda > Arachnida > Ixodida > Ixodidae > Amblyomma > Amblyomma americanum. The sequence goes on from NC_135499.1 coordinate 116,413,342, forward strand.
CTCTTTGAGTGACGACCAGAACAACCGGACCCGCCGCCGCCCCGGGGAAATAGGCTTTATCCTCCCCAATTTCCGGGCACATTCCAGGACAAGGGAGCTGTCAGCGGGCCAGAGCGCGCCGTACCACAGCCGACGCTATGCGCTACCGCGAAGACAACATTCTTTCCCTCTGACTCAACACGTGAAGGGGGCGAGACCATAAGTGGTGTAGTATGTTTGTGCGCCCAAGTGAAAGCCCTAGCCCCCCGTCCTTCCCCTTACGACGTGGGCTATCGCCGGGAAGGCACCCACAGCTTCCCGCCGTGCCTCGTGAACAAAAGAGCATTCCCAGAAGGGCCGTGACGGACACCTGTCATGGCGGACAGGCAAGACTCGCCAAGAATGTGGAAAGACAGGCGCTAGTGAATTAGCTCCGAAGAGAGAGCCTGTGTATACTCTCACTTGAGAGAGAGTGGTGGCGTTTTTGTTGTTTATTTAGTTTGTATTGTTAACAGACTCTGGGTTCGAGGCTAAGCCCAACCCAAGGGGTGGTCTCCATCTCGCATGTTATTTTGGATTGGAGAATTGATGCTTTGGGCGGGCCACTGGAAATGACCGCCCTTAGTCCTTTGTTAATCAAGTGCTTAAAAGCACATGTAAACGGATGCAGTCCAGTCTGAGCTGGGGCTCCATGCTTAGCATGTAATGTGATGCTACTTAGGCACTAACCTGCCCGGTCGATGAGTAAAGTAGTGCAAAGTTTGTTCTTTTGTAAATTCAGTTCTGCTTTTTCCAGTTTAACTCTCTGTATATGTATGTTGTAAAGTTATGCTCTGCTGTCATCATCTACAAGCTCGCCTCCTGTTCATCTTCCAAGCCGAACGACACTAGAGGAAGGGTTTGTGAACCATCCTCGAAGAAACGGAAGAAGAACGCTCAGGACGACATCGTTCGCCAAGAGGGCCTTCAGCGCCGAAGCCCGACGGCGTGCAGCTTCTGCCAGCAACCGCTCGAGCCCAACTCCGGAGCCACTCCATCGCCCCCATGAAGTCGTCGGCACGGAAGCTCGGACGCCCCAGCCTCTGATGTATAACCTTAATCATGTGTAATTATTGAATATACCTGTTTGTTTAAACTGAGCCATACGGTGTCTCTTTGCCTCTCCGTCCCGTGTGGACCTGCGCATTATGGGGGTCATCACAATGTTCTGACGTCGTTTGTTCCCTGACCAGTAGCTTGAACCTGGTCACGCTTTGGTACACCTCTTAAACATTACCGGAGACAATAATCGTCCATGGTTGACTCGCCCTGACTATCTAGGAATAGAAGCGTTCTCAGTTCAGGGCGACACGACTTCGCGGTTTACGGGGCGCGCGAAAGAAGCTAGAAAGGGCTACGTCCTAGCGCTGCTTCGGCTTTTTCTTAAATCAGTGAAATTTTCCCTCGGTTTTGTGTTACAAGGGTCTGGTGTAGATATATATTAGCAAAATTAGTAGAGGATGCAGGATCAATGTTAAGTACAAAACAATGAAGCAGGAGTATAGGATGACCTTGACTTAGACAAACGAGTAGTAGACTCTCGGAAAAGAACGCCTTAGGCGGAAGTTTCTTTACTTGGGTTTGAAATACAAAAGTTGTGAAATACATGAACCAATGTTTATTAGCAGCCTAACGTTCAAGGCCCTCTGTTGTTACGTGGCCAAGGCGATTAATATATGTGGAGGGGAGACACAAAAATGCCAAATTCAGAGAGTCATCTGCCGCACATTCTTCCACTGAGCTTCAAAACATCGCAGGGTCATTTACTCCGTCATGCCTCGTTAGCTTCAAGGTGCACTGAAGAGGATTATAAGCTCGTCTTTTTACCACGGGAACTTGAACTGCATGCTCCCAGCATTCTTAGAAACCTCAAGCCATTGTCCGGTGCGGCTGATGTTCCTACTAAATTGAATTAAACGTCC